>NW_026778995.1:15000-322500 GCF_030144855.1 Hypanus sabinus
CAGTGCCTGTTGTACGGGAACGTGTCCGCTGGGTTCATCGTGGCCAGTTTGTTCTGTTGCAAGGACGTGGCGGTGGAACGAACCCAAGTGCTGAACATGGGCCCGGAGGCCGAGTCGGGAGGTGTTACCTTCGTAGCCAGCGTGGAATTGGTGCCAAGGGAGTCTTTACCCGCAGTCATGGTTTTAGCAGAGAATTCAGGAGCGATTCTGGACTGAGAACTGATCGCCCTAAGAGCCATGGAACGAGGTTACTCAAACACAAGTCGACCAACGAGGCGGCAGCTCCTTGTTGTGATAACGAGGTTTTACACCGTATTTGCTGATGGACAGCAGGTGTTTGTAGTTAGTGGAACTTGGAAATGACTGGGAACTAAACGAAGTGATTGAGGCCCAATTCCTGAGGGAAATAGCCAGGTGGGCGATTGCCTGAATGGACAGTGTCAGCTTCACCTTTCACCTTATGACTTTTGCCGACCAGTTTATCTTCTACTCACTAAGCGATTCGCAGTAACAGACATTGTGACCGGGGGTGCGCAAACTCTTGCATGCCACTTTACGTAATTGGATTTCAGTGGTAATATGGTAAACTGGATTTACAGACGGCACCTAGATTCAGAGCGCGAGTGGACAGCGAAGTAGATTATCGAAAGTTGAAGATGCCTGTCACAGCTGGATCAAACGGCTAAAGATTTTACAGCTGCAATGAAATGTGGAGCAATGTGAGGTCTTGCACTTTGCCAGGAACAACCAGAGTAGGGTGAATGGTAGGAGATTGTGGTCTGAAGAGAGGTCCATTTCGGCCTGCAAGTGCCGGTGGCGATATTGAAAGTGAAGGGAATCATCCTAAACGTCCGCTCTTTAGATGGAGCCCGACCTGGTATGTCTCCTGAAATATTGCATTCAGCTCCCGTTAGCATTTTATACAAAGGATAGTCGGTGCTGGAGGACTCCGCAGGACAGCAAGCGGGATTGTGGCGGATCCCATTGTGGGATCTGAAAGCAGCTACTCAGGGTGGGTGGTAAAGGCGGTGTCGGGACTGCCTGTCTTTAGTAGTCGAGGCACTGGGTTCCAGTGTCAGTTAGATACTGTATTTTGCAGTTTTATAAATCTCTAGTTTAATCGCATGTGAAGCGCTGCGATTCTATTATAGGTAAATATGGCGGTTTTGGACGGTGTATAGAGAGGTTTGCCAGGATTCTGACTGGATAAGGAGAGTTTGAAAAAATTAGGAATTTTTTTTTTATCTGGAGCGGCAGAGCCTGAGTGGTATCTGGGAGAAGTTTATTGGAATATGAGAAGCACAGAGAGAGTGGACATGTATCTTCGTCACTGAGGAGGAAAAGTCTAATTCCAGAGCGCATGTACTTAAGGTAAAATCTAGAACCCTAACTGATGAGTCATTTTTGCACTAATTAGGTATTTTGTAATTCAGTGTAATTTTGTGTCTTTTCTTAATACCACCGATAGCAGCAACTCGCTGCACTCCGCCAGGGTGATGGAGTGGAAGAGGAGTGACTGAGTATGGCATAGATTTCCACCCGGCCAATCTTAGTTCAGACCCACCGCTGTCCACTGCTGTCACTGGCTGAGCTGCCTGTCGT
Source organism: Hypanus sabinus (assembly GCF_030144855.1). Taxonomy (NCBI): domain Eukaryota; kingdom Metazoa; phylum Chordata; class Chondrichthyes; order Myliobatiformes; family Dasyatidae; genus Hypanus; species Hypanus sabinus. Next base: position 16,603 of record NW_026778995.1, read on the forward strand.
TCAAATAGTTCATCTGAACGTCAGTCACGAGAGAGGTGGAGAGGCGAAAATAGTTACTATGTTGCCTTGAGAAAATAGAGGCAGTTGCAGTTCAACGCGCTAAGTACAGTTGTGTGTCATATCCAGAGGCCTTACAAAAAGTTAAAGCAGTTTCCGACTGGTAAACTTGATAAGTCGTTCCCAGTCAGAGAACAGAGTGTGACGTCAGTGGGTGCTGCAGGCGCTGGATAAATGGGCTGAATATTTTGCAGCTGGCATATAATGTGGATCATTGTGAGGTGTTGCATTTTGCCAGGAATAGCCTGGTTGGAGTTACACAGTGACTGGTAGGGGATAGTGGTCTGCGGAGAACAGACAGATCTGGGAATAGATTCCCGTACGTCAAGGTGGAGTCATGAAAAGAGCTTTTGGCACATTGGCCTTCATAAATAAAAGTACTGTTAACACGAATTGGAATGCTATGTTGAGGTTGTAAAGGACATTAGTGAGACCAATTCTAGAGTACTGTGTGCAGTTTGGGCCACCTGTCTATCTATCTAGCCACCTATCTAGTTTTGCCACCTCAGCTTGGGCGAGACCAGAACAAGAGGTCATAAGTTAAGTGTAAAAGGTGAATTGTTTAAGGGGAAGATGAGAGGGGGTTTCTTAATTCAGAAAGCAGTGTGAGTGTGGATTAGCCAGAAAAAATGCTGAAAGCCGGAGACGTTTGGATAGCTACATGGACGGCAGGAGTATGAAAGGTTATGATTCTGGTGCAGGTCGATAGGACTCGGTCAGAAAACTGGTCATCACAGATTGGAAGAGCCGGTGGATCTGTTTATCCATGTGGTGTTCCGTAACTCTATAACCTTTCCCTAAGAATCGTTTTCAAAAACGTTACTACTACTGCGTGAGTTTATATTTTCCAAGATGAACTACCCCCTACTTAAAAACACTTATAGTCACTTTTCTGGGATCTTAATTTTGGCTGCAGAGAAAACAAATTTATTGGTCCAGTCCTCTACCTCGCTCAATAATCTGCAGTATATCCAAATAGGTTCTGAGGAAATTATCCACCTTATTTCCCGTTAATTGTCCAAACACTACACCCTTTGTAATTATACAAAGTTAAAATACATTTTAGCTAAGTACGAAATAAGAAAGATTTAATCAAAGAATCTTACAGCAGGAAAAATAGCCTTCAGCTACTGTCCCATGTGACTATTCAAGCTAATTCATGTCCAGAGGAGATGGGACACAAGCAGCAGACTGGACTATTTTGTTGGGCACCAAGTTGGCCAGGAACGGCCAGTGTTAATGCTGAAAGTAAAGTGTCTAATTCGAAACGTCGGCTCTATGCCTCTCCATAGATGGTGCCTGACCTGGTATGTTTCTTCAAATATTGCATTCAGTTCTGTTTAGTATTCCATACAAAGGATATATTCTGTAGGTAACTCCAGAGGAAATGCACCAGGATAATGAGAATCCCAGTGCGTAACCCCCTGAAATGGCTGCGCAGGGTGATGGGATGGTAAAGGCGATGTCCGGCCTGCTTGTCTTTAGTAGCCGAGGCACTGAGTTTCGGTGTCAAGTAGGTTTTTTACAGTTTTCTAAATCTCTAGTTTCATTGCATCTAAGGTGTTGCAATTCTATCATCGGAAAAATGTGAAGGTTTTAGACGGTGAGTAGAAATGTTTTACCGGGTTGCAGCCTGGAGAAGGAGAGATTGGACAGTTTAGGCTTATTTTCTCTGGAGCAGGGGACGCTGAGGGAGGTCTGGCAGACTTTTATAGGAATGTGAGAGGCACAGACAGAGTGGACAACCCGTATTTTGCCCAATTAGGAAATTTCTAATTCCCGGGGGCATTTATCTGAGTTGAAACGGGTAACACTAACTGATGAATCCATTCTTGCTCTATTTATGTATTTTAAATTTAGTGTATTTTTTATCTTTTCTCTACACTGATGTTGTGTAAAAAAAGAAACAGTGGGCAAAACACTTTTACTCCGTCACCACAAACCTCGCTGGAACGGACCCACCGAGGCGTCGAAAGGGAACCACGCCCGTCTCTGTGAATGCCGAGGACGGAGACTCCGACAGCAGCTACTCTCTGAACTCCGCAACGGCGATGGAGCAGAAGAAGAGGGGCTGAGCATGGGGCAGATTTCCACCAGGCATATCGTAGCTCAGAGCAACCGCTGTCCCCTGCTGTCACTGTCTGAGGTGCCTATCGGACAATTGAGAAAATTAGTTAATGTGAACGTCAGTCATAGGGAGAGGTGGAGATGTGAAAATGTTGCCTTATGAAAGCAGAGGCAGTTACAGTTCAACAAGATAAATTACAGTTGTACCTGTCTTGTCCAGAGGCCTTCAAAAAGTTGAACACGTCTGTCACTGGTAAAACTGATACATTTTTTCAAACAGAGAACAGTCAATGAAGTCAGTGAATATAATTTAATTGGTATTGTGTTTCATTACGTATAATCGATAGGATTTGTTGGGTGTAATTTAGCTTTCATTAGAAGACAGAAGCAGTTTATTTCCAAGTTCTCTACACCACAGTCCAGTCCAGTTGATAACAGGAATGCGCCTTTTAGTTGGAATGCCTTAATTTTGCCAATCATTAAACGAGATGGCGGAGACTGGTTTGATTCACATTGAGTTAGTAAATGAGCATCTGACTCTACCCGCACCGTCCTGTGGGAATGTCTGACAGTGAAGTTGCTGAGCGGGATGGGAATAGATGGACACATCCGCAGACCAATGTGTGGGCGGCATACCGGAGTAGTTCTTTGTCTGGCATCTGGCGGAATGAATGATGCTCTGACTCTCTTGGACGGTGCTTTGCCCCTCCCGACACACACACTATCTTAACATCCCGGACTGCCGGTCGATGGGACAATCCGCCCGGGAATAACACTTGGGAGATCAGGCGGTGAATCCGAGTAGCTGGAGGCCGGACTGGAGACTCACGCCGCCTCTAGCGACTACTCAGGATGCGGCGCCGTTAATCAACTGAAGCATCGAGGTGACCGGATGTTTCAACGCGCTGATCGCCTGTTCCCTGAATTTCGACTGAGTCACCCCGTAAATAAATGTGTTCGTGCAACAGCTGAAATTGCTCAGCAAAAACCCGACGGAGTGAAAGATCAATTCAGAGTCATTGAAATCGATTCCTATTCCCGAGACCTGATAATATATGAAATTTACAACCAGTGTCATCCACAGGATGATGAAGCTGCCGGAGAGGGTGAAGAGTAAAACCACAGACCTCCTTCTGCTCTCCATCTCCGGGTCACTGCGGTTACCTCCCTTGCTCTGACCCTTCAGCCCCTTCCGGACCCGACCGGCCACTAAAATGTGTCTGACTGTCAGAGCGTTGAGCAGCAGGATCGCAGCGAAGGGGAGGAACGGAGATAAAACGGTATCGAGCCAGTCATATCCTACCCACCCGGGGTCAGTGAAATAATGGTCCTTGTTAATACAGAGCCACGGTACATTGTCGATGATTATTGCAGGTTCCAGTATGAAGTATCGGGGAACGTTTCTCAGACACGACAGTACACCGGTTGCTGTTAGAACAACAACCGCAGTTTTCCCGGTGCAATATTTTGTTTTCAGTTTCTGGCAGCAAATGGCGACAAACCGGTCAAAGGTGAAAGTGACGGTGAACCGGACAGAACAGTGAGTGGCTGTGAAGCTCAGTACATCGATAACGCTGCACACAGGGGTGATGCTCAGAAAACTCCACCGGAAGTAATAGAATCTAAATCGAACCAAAATGACCTGCATGACAATGGTCAGTAGATCCGCCGCTGCCATGGCTACCAGGTAGCGAGTGGTGCAGGTAGAGAGGCCGCACTTTCCCCGGGACAAGATCACAATCGCCAGTAAATTCACTGGAGAGAGAGAACAGACACTGGGCATTACTGAAAACATTGTCCAGGAATTGACATGGGATCGGGCTTTAGCTAAAACTCGGGAGTGCTAGAGGCTGTAAGCGGCTGCTAATCTAACACGAGAAATGTATCTGAACTTTCTTCTTCATTGTGGAGATAAGACGATGTGTGGGGAGTCGTTTGCGATAAAAGCGATCTGCATGAACAACAACGATCGGTGCTGATCCCCATTCCAGTCGCTGATGGGGCCGGTTTTACTGAATTAATTGTGACTGACCAGGACTCTGGAAAATCAGCATCTGATGAGGCCGAGAAGGGATACAGAGAGGAGCAACACACACAAAACTCGAGGAACTCAGCAGGTCAGGCGGCATCCATGCAATTGAATAGTCTTTCGAATCGGGTCGAGACCCTCCTTCAGGACGAAGCGCTGCCCCGATTTATGACGGGTTTCAGAGGGAAAGAAGGAACAACTTAGTGACCTGTGGCTGAGTTGCTCCGTTAATGGATTAATTCTGCAGCGCAGTTTAGTTCGATAACACACGGCAGCAGATCCGTGAATACTGGTTCAGGTGATCAGCCCCAATAACTGACTAACTGAAAATGGGATCCGACTGTGACAGACTCCACAGGGAGACGTGAAGCGCAGGACTGGGGTTTCCCTCTGATCAATAACTTAGGAAAAGTATACTTCAGAATGCAAACATTTCCCAGTCACAACTTCCCGGAGAGATCCCCGTCCCCAGCACTGGGACATCTCTGGACGAGGTGTCATTCAAGGCAAGAACAGCGTTCTATTCGATCCGGTGAGTTAGAGCAGATACATGGACTTTGTTCCACTTGTATTTACATATGCAAATTCAGAATGTGAAATTGACAGGGTCGATACTTCTGATGGATATTTCTGCAGTGATTAACAGGTTTTAAGCTGGTGACATTATCTTAAAGGGGCTCGGAAAACCCAGAAATAACGAACGTGAAATGCTCTGCTCACTCACCTGGAACTCCAATGGCGGCAATGGAGGTATACAACATTTTCTCCACACTCTTGTATCTCTCGTACACTGCAGACATTTTCTCTGGCCAGTGTTTGTCTTTTTGTGCGACAGGCGATCTCTCGGAATGAACTGTTAAGGCATCACATACCTGGGGTTTTTAAAGCCATTTAGCAATTCCACAGGGACAGATTTCAACAGATTTAAAAATAAAGTTTTAAAAATTATTTACAAACCAATTACGTCAGACAGGTACAATCCCTGCGATGACAGATTCTGATTAAATTAATGAATAATATTTAGATCATGAGTGGGAGTTAGTTTGTTACAACAAAGGTGACCGAACCGTCCGAGGTGTCTTATCAATTAAATGTGCTTCCACTGTAGATATGTACTTCAAAGGAACCCGTTGTCTGACAGACAATATTGAAGTAAATTATGTCACTGTGTCTGTGAAATTGTACTGAATCACCTACTGTTACCATTCTCCTCAAGAGTGTAAACTCTAGATGCAGTTTGTGCTTGTGGGACTGTACTGAGAGGCCTCGAAGAAAATTCATATCCACTAAATCCTCCAATTGCTTCAGTGACTTAGTCAAACGCAGATCATTCGGATGCTCATCCAGGACCCATCGCTAACCCGAACACTTGCCATAAAAGTGAGCAGTCTAGTCGGGGGAGGGGTCTGTTTTAATCATGTCACTCCGTACGTTTCAAAGAACACGGCTGAGAGCTGGCGACGCCGATAAGAAAGTGCTGTTTTGAGTGTGTCTATCTATGAGTGTTAGTATGTGTCAGTGTGTTTCTGTGTCTCTGTCTCTGCTTGTCCTTGCCTGACTATACACGTGCATGTACACCTCCAATTCAGTTTATCCCCCTTGGTTCAGTCCCTTCCCATCTGTCTCCGCAATGCAGATGTTCTCGAGCAGTCATTTCAGACGCTTCAGAAAATGACTGCTAAACAAGAACACAGGCCAAATATCAAACTTTCAAGACTTCAATTTCTCTGTCAGAAATAAAACAGCCTCGAGACTCGTCACAACTCCATTTCAGCAGACACCCGCACGCGCAAATTAGATTATCCCGGAGAGAGAATCATTTCAAACAGTTCCAATATAGCTATCTCCATCAAAAAGAAACAAGAACAGAGGCCAAAGTACATATTTTGTTAATTGTTATTGCATTAAAAACGGAAAAACCCTGAGTTCTGACACACCTCCAAATCCACCGGGTCCCAAAGCCAGTGCTCACCCCCGAATCCGCCAGCACCTCCAACTCTGTGCAAATCAGTGTGCACCCACAAATCTGTGCTCACTGGCAAAATCTCATTCAACCCTCAAATCAGCGTGCACCCCAAAAGCAGCCGGCACCCGAAAGTTCCAGTGTACTCACACATTCTCTGACCTACCCCTAAATCTGTGCACATCCGGAAAGCAACATCCGCCGCCAAATCCGTCTGTCCTCCCAGATTCACCGTCAGGTCCTGAAATATGCGCACATCCGCAAATCCATGCAGACCCCAAATCCGTGCACAGACCGACACATTGCACTCTCACCGAGCAGGATTCACTTCAACCACTTTACAGAACAGCTGCTTCCACCTTAAAGACAACAAGAACAAAGTTTAAATGGTGAACACACGCCCACATATGTATGTGTGTATAATCCTCGTATAATCATTGGAATCTCCTTAAATCTTCGCAGCTCACTAAACCCATCTTTATCCCCTCATCAGTGGGTGTCCCAAAATCCACTGTTCCTCATATTCGCTGACAAACCCACAAAGCTGCTCACATCCACAAATCTCTGTGTACCCCCATATTCACTAAAATGTCCTTAAGTCTGCGCATTCCTGAAGTTCTCCAGCACCATCCCCGTTTCTAATGACATTTGAAATATTTCTGCTGTTTCTACACTAACTTCCCTCAAGCTACCAGGGAATATCCTTTCAGGATCCGGAGATTTATCGACTTTCAAATTCCTTAGAAAGCGCCAGTGCTTCCTCTTCTTTAATCTTACAAGTTTTCATAACTGCCCTCTTGTTTCCCTTACCTTACACAATTCAATATCATTCTCCTCAGTGAATAACGAAGAATAGATCTCCCCCATCTCTTTTGGCTCCACACATAGCTGTCCACTCTAAATGTCTAATGGACCAATTTTAAACCCTCACTATCCTTTTGCTATTAATATAACTTTAGAAACAGTTTGGATTTATTTTTACCTTATTAGCCAAAGCAAACTCATATCTTCTCTGAGCTTGTTAAAATTATTTCTTAAGATTCTTTTTACATTCTTTATATTCCTCGAGCACTTCATTTACTCCAAGCTGCCTATAATTATTGTAGATATCTCTCATTTTCCGAACCAATTTTCCAATATTCATTGACAACCATCTCAAACTTTTAACCTTTTCTTTCAACCTAACAGGAACATAAATATTCTTTACCCTCAAAATTTCTCCATTAAAGGTCCTCCATTTTTTATTACATCGTTCCCATGAAACAAATTGTCCCTATTCACTCCTTCCAAATCCTTCCGCATCTCCTCAGAGTTAGCCTTTCTCCAATCAAAAATCTGGGTCCAGACCTATACTTCTCCATAATTATATTGAAACTAATGGCATTGTGATCACTGGAACTGAAGTGCTCCCTAACATATAACTCCATTGCCTAACCAACTTCATTACCTAACAGGAGATCCAATACTGTCCCTTCTCCAGTTGGTACCTCTATGTATTGCTGCAGGAAAACTATCCTGCGCACATTTTACAATGCCCAAACCATCCAGCCCTTTTACAGATTGGGCTTCCCAGTCTGTGTGAGGAAAATTAAAATCTCCCACAATCATAACATTATGCTTCTTACACATATCTGCTATCTCCTTACAAATTTGTTCCCCCAGTTCTCGCTCCCCATTACGTGGTCTGTAATACAACACTGTAAGTGTTACTACACATTTCCCATTCCTCAATTTCACCCAAAAAAAACTCCCTAGTCGAGCCCTCTAATCTATCCTGCCAAAGCTCCGCTGTAATATTTTCTGTGACAAGCAATGCGCACGGAATGGGACACACTGGAGACGTGGGGAGTCAGGAGTGATTCGGCGGCTGATCGTGCTTTACGGATGTGCGAAGATTTAGAAGTATGGAAGCGAATGGGTGGGTGCACAGATATTGTGAGGTTTCCGTTACTTCGGGATGCACACTGATTTAAGAGTTGAATGCGGGTTTTCCAGTGAGCTCAGATTTGTTGGTTCATACTGATTTGCACAGATGTGGGTGTGTTAGCGGATTCGTGGGTACACACTGACTTGGTGTATCGAATCTCAAATTTGTTCCGTTTATTCGGACTTCAATAATAAATGCAATATGAACTTTGACTTCTGTTCTTGTTTATGTTAAATGGAGAGAGCCGATTTGTGAACTATTTGAAATTATTCTTGCTCTGTCCATGTGGGGGTACCTGCTGATCTGGACAGGTGACGAGTCTCAAGCCTGTTTCATTTGGACATAAAATAATAATAAATGCAATTTGAAGTTTGACCTCTGTTCTTGATTACTTGATGGTTCTTGCACATGCAACACACACGCACACAGACACACACACACACACACACACACACACACAAACACCTTCTTATCCGTCACTTCGGCTCTCATCAATGTATTTTGATACACACAGGATGCCATGATTAAAACATACTCCCCCCAATGGACTGTCGAATTTGATGGCCATGTGTTAGGGTTAGGTATGGGTCCTGAACGAAGCCTCAGATATTCTGACTGACTGAGTCACTGATGTCGTTAGAGGGTTTCCTGGATAGGGGAGTGTTTAATCATCATCACAAACAGACGTTTTGTTTTGGAAACCCCCACGGCGGAGTTCCCTAAACATAACTTGCATCCAGAGTTTATACTCTTGACGAGAATGGTAACAGTCAATGAAACTGTTAAATTTCAAGGTAGAATGACACAAATTATTTCAATATTCTGTGTCTGACAAATGGTTCCTTTGAAGTACATATGTACAGTGGAAGCACATTTAATTGATAAGGCAACTCAAAACGTTCAGTCACTTTTGTTGGGGCAAAATATCTCCCAAAAATGGTCCAAATATTAATTCATTAATTTAACCACAATGTGCCGCGGCAGGGATTGCACCTGCTTGACGTAATTGGTTTGTAAATATTTTTTTAAATTAGTTTTAAATCTGTCGGTATCTGTCCCCGTGGAGACGATAAATGAAATTAAATACGCCAGGCATGTGCTACCTCAACATTTCATTCCGAGAGATCGCCTGTTGTAGAGGGGGACAAATCACTGGACAGAGACACTATTTCCAATATTGAATAATTACGAGAGTGTGGAGAAAATATTGTACGTGTTCATTGCTGTCATTGGAGTCCCTGGTGAGTGAGCAGAGCATTTCTTGTTATTTCTTGCTATTTCTTGTGTTAACCGCTGCGATTCTGTTAAGGCAAGACAGCGGATGTGGCCTCCCTGGGCTTTAGCAAGGCGTCTGACGAGGTCCCGCGCGGGGGGCTGGTCAAGCCTGTTGGTAGACTGTGACCTGTGGCGTGGCGCAGGGATCGCTGCTGGGTCCTTTGTTGTTTGTCGTCTCAATCAAAGATCTGGATGGTAATGTGGTTAGCCGGATCAGCCGATTTGCAGGTGACGCCGAGCTCGGGGATGTCGTGGGCAGTGAGGGAAGGCGATCGTGGCTATGATCATTTTACAAGCTTCCAATTTGATGATCGTTGCACAAGTATCTGTCAGACTTATCGACACTGTCAGTTCAACATTCTGATTTTTCATATTTAATGACGAGCAGTACAAAATATCTGTCCCTTCTGTAAGTCACGGAATCGGCTGGAACTCTGTCCTCGCCATTAATGACACCTTGCACAGAATTGTGCCCTGCTGGGCACAGCCTATTCTCTGTGAAGGTGTGACTGGGAGGGCTGGACATTGGAGAGTTCACTGTTTCTCAGTTATTGATCAGAGGAGTTCTCTGTTCCAGAGTTTCACATCTCCCTGTGGAGTCAGTCACAGTGGGGTCCCGCTGCCTGTTGGTCAATAATTGGGTCTGCTTACCTGAAACAGTCTCCATAGATCTGCGGCTGTGTCTTATCGGCGCTGTAAAATAATCCATTAACCGAACCACCCGGTCTCTGGTTGCTAAACTGTCCCTCCATTATTTTGGTGTGTTGCTCCGCTCCGTATCCCTTCTCGGTCAGTTAAATCAGTGAAACCGGCTCCATCAACGAATAGAATCAGTACCGATGGCCATAGTTCTTGCGGCTCTTCTTTTTATCGCCGATAGTGGAACACACGTCGTTCTATCTCCACACTGAAGAAGGCAGGTCAGATACAGTGTGACCCGTGTCTGATGTCAGATTAACAGCCGTTCACAGACCCTAGCCATCCCGATCTTTAGCTGAAACCCGGTCAGTGTTAAATCCCGGAGAATGTCCAGTGTCTTTTCTCTCTCTCTCTCTCTCTCTCTCTCTCTCTCTCTCTCTCTCTCTCTCTCTCTCTCTCTCTCTCTCTCTTTCTCTCTCTGTTTCCCCCCAGTGAATCAATTGGTATTACTTCCGGTGGAGTTTTCTGAGCATCACCCCTGTGTGCAGTGTTATCGATGTACTGAGGTTCGCAGCCACAGACTGTTCTGTCTGGTTCACCGTCACTTTCACCTTTGATCGGTTTGTCGCCATTTGCTGTCAGAAGCTGAAAACAAAATATTGCACCGGGAAAACTGCAGCTGTGGTTTTAACAACCGGCGTACTGTTATGTCTGAGAAAACGATTGGTCTGTGGATCTCCACCTACTCCCATTTCCGCCCATCGAACGGACCAGCCAGACGTTCTGACAAAGTGGCGGGGAGCTTGCTGGATGCTGGCTGGCTAATCCAATGTCAATCACCCACTCTCACCCGTCCCCCTGAATGATTGGCTAACGTGAAGTAATAAGGGAAGGTTTAGTTGAACGGCGGATGACACACCAATGTAAAGGGACATTCCCGCCACAAAGTGGAATGGAGTGTGGTTCAGAGAACTGGGAAATAAAACCCTCACTGTTATTTTTTAAATGTAAACTAACTTAACCTAAAAGCCACAGAGATTGTACTTAATCAAACACGATACTATGAATTAAATTAAAGTGACTGTCATAACTTAAGAAAGCGTTTAAATTAAAACTATCACCCTCAAAGATTGTAATGAAGCCTTCATTTGATTTACTTATACCTGATACGCTTCACCCTGAAGCAGTGTGTTCAACTGTTTCACAATAACAAAAAACTTTACGACCCAGAATGACGTTTTCCAACACGTCATAAGGAAGCAATGATCACAGTATGCCCAATTCTAAGTCGAGTCAATGTAATTTCTCTCTTGCTTGTTTTCCCCCTTCCCCCGTAAACCTATCAGTTATGTATTCTGTAAAGGTGTCTCCATTTATGCCCATTATCCCACCAGTCTTGCTATAATTCTTCACCCACCGACCCCTTAGCTTCTGAATTGCTCGGTGGAAGTTCTTCATCCAGAGTTGAAATTTTGACAGCTTTTGTAACTAAACCTCTATGTGTAGGTACGCATAAAAAGTGGAGACATAAAACAATACTCTGCGCATGAAATAATTTTTGATGAGTTTCCAAAAGTAAATCTGACCGATTGCTAGAATAACATGTTTTAAGATGTCGCATAACCGAAAAGGCATCTGAACAAAAAACAACTTTACATGGAGAAATTTCCACCATCCACTGTAAGCCAAAAGTAACAACAAATTCTGCTGTATATACTGATGAATGTTTTGTAAGTTGTTTCTTTACCGCTACATGCAATTCGGCCATAAAATCAGCCACACACACACATCCCAGTTATCTTTCGATTCTTCTGCAGCAATGGTTAACATATCATAATAATTTTCCTAAATATACTGATGAACCAACAGATTCTCAGTCATAACGAAGTCATTGGACTTTATTAAACTGTGTGAACTAAAACTACTTCTCATCGGCAAAAAAGGTGGGGTTTCAGAGAACGTCACAGTGGGGCATGTTCCGTAATCTAAATAACCCATCCCTTCACCGTGGCAACATCCCAGCCAACAGAACCTAAACACATTCTTCTTGTGATGTTCCCAACAGTTCTGGAACACAGCATTAACAGGATGTAAATTCCTTTGCCTCTCAAATTAATTCAGTGTGTTCACATCAACTGCAGTCCCTGCAATTGTAAGGGTAGTTGTACTATTTCAACCAGTAAAGCCGAAACCTTTCTGCACCACAACACAGTCTTTATCCCCTGCTTGTATCACATCCAGACATTTTACAGTCGAAGATGAAGCTGATCCGTAAGGCACTCAGTCATCATCAAGAACAGATCGAACAAATTCAATGATCAACAAAGATTCTCTGGGAGCACCTGACAACATTTATTGCTCCTTTACATTTCTCAATTGGTGCTTCCATCCACATGCCTGAAAAGCTGACGTTTCCAAGAGTTTCATCGTATAATTTCATATCACCTCTTTTATCCAAAATATAATTCAAACGCCGCATTACCATACGGTGCATAGTTTGCATAAATGAGACATTAACGACATAGGCCGACAGCTAGAAGGATCAGACGGGATGCTCCCAATGTTTAGAATAGGCCCTACTACAACCACTTTCTAGAAGCGGTGAATATTCACCACTTCAGAACCCCTACAAGTTGAATGAAATATTTATACGACAAAGGCCTCAAACATTTCAGTTACATTCACAATTTCTACACTGCCCCTTCCTTATAAAATGGCCGGATTACCCCTCTGACAATTAACTTATCACGACTAATAACACTATACCCTTGAACAGAAAAGAAACGTGTGAACAACTAAGTTTCCTGAATACGTGTAACATCGGGGGGATTTGACAAATCAGAAATAAACTTCATAGACTTGACCATGAGAAAGCAGGTTTCTCGCATTCCACAACAATAGTTTATTCCCATGGTGTAACTTCACTGATAGACTGGGGTATAGATACCCCACCCATCAGAGCTTCATTTAGAGTTTCCCACATAACACCAGTTACACCAAGATACCTTTTTCAGCTTCACAATAATATTAATTTCCTGAGTAGGATAATATTTCTGAGCAGTACAATTCACCACATCCGTTATAAGCATCACAAACTTTACAATCCAGCCGTAAATTAACTATAATGAGAGAACAGGGATGCCGACATGAGTGCGCAGACGTCACTATCTCTTCCCTTACTGGGAACACTTTTTAACGATTCACTTTAACTATTTGCAAGACTGTCTGACGTCCATATTAACTAATCATAGTCTGAGTTCTCATTTTACCTACAGGCACCTCAGCCAGTGCCAACAGGGTATAGAGGCTGAGGAAGAGTGTTGAAGCACAGAGGGAGTGAAGAGGTGAGTCCATTGGATCTGAACAGCCAGATAGACACGTGGCCCCGCCAGTTCGACAGCTGCCGCCGATTTTGTGCGGTGCCCGACGTAAGTTGTCGTTCCAATGCAAAGCGGGTGTTATTGAACAATGAGTCATTTTTCACCCTTTATATCACCATACAATTGCATCGTGACAGTGGGGCCTAATAGACTCTATCGCATCTGCTCCACCACCATCTCTGGCATTTATTCCAGATACACACCACCACTAGTATGAAAAATAAAACTTCAAACATGTATCTCCTTTAAACATCTGAGTCAAGTTTAACATTACTGTCCAACATAAAGTCAATATCTCTTAACTGTCTCTGTCAGGTTTCCCTTCTGTTCTGAGTGGAACATGCAAGCTTTGTGCTCTCAAAGTTTCGGTGTTGAAGGCCTCCGCTTACCAAGTACACTTTGCCACAATGCAGCCTGACCCAATCCAGACTTGCCAGATCTTTTCAGACCCAATCGGAGTTGGCCTTTCACCAATTTTGAATCTCAACTCCCAGAGCATTCCTACCTTTTTCCAAATTTGCGTTGAATTTAATACAATTGCGACCATTTGACTCAAAGTATTCCTCCACACACACTTCTGTCACTTGCCCTGTCTCATTTCCTAACAGCTGATCAAGAATGTCGTTGGGACTTCCACTTTCTGAATAAGGAAACTTTGCTGAACACGACTGATTTTCCTAAGATCATCTGGCTTTCCTACAATACCCTATCCTATCTGGCGTTTTACAGTAGAGGAGCACCAGTCAATGTGTGAAACGCTACAATCACATTCTGTAACATCATTTTGTTTCCTGCAACAGTCTGTGATCTCTCTACAAAGTTGTTCCTCTGAATCCCTCAGACTGTTTGGTGGTCTGTAACATGGCCACCTTAAAATGCTCATACGTTTCTTTTCCCTCAGTTCCACCCATACAGTCTGACCAGACGAGTTCTCTAGTCTGCTCTGACTAGGCACGACCGTGAGGTTTTCCCCGACGAGTAATCTTCAATTACCAGCTCCCCACACGCTCTGCAGCGTCTAAAACGATGGAATCCGGAATATGGAGCTACCAGTCCTGTTCCTCCTGCAAGTCTTGCTAATGGGTCCAGCACCATAATCCCAGGAGCTGCTCGATGCCCCGAGCTCATCTGCCTTTCCTACAATACTTCTTTCATTGGTGAAAAGCAGAGACGTAGACCCAGTATTCTGGAAAATGCCTTTGCCAGTGGGGGGAGGGGAGATTGTTGCTTGCTGCCGCTTACGCACGGGAGGGAGGGGAGCTGGGGGGGCTTTGGGTTCGAATGGAGGAGGAGAAGATGGCAGCGCGACGCAGCGTGCGCGGCCTCTCCGGAGAATGGAGATCTGTTCCGTGTTAAGTAGGGATCCGTGCACAATCCTGATTCGATGGAGGCAGACGTGAGAGCGTGAAGGAACTTCAGGAGAAACTTCTGAAATGCCCGCTTCGCTGCCGCTGCTACTGTGCGGTCCGGAATCTCCGGAGGAGAAGGCCTACGAGACCTCGGCTTTGCTTGTTTCGGCGGCCGGGACGAGGTCGAAGGCGCTCGCAGAGGATAGCGCCCCGGAGGCCATATCGGAGGGGCTGGTCGGAGGCTCGAAGTTTTCGGACGGTCTCGGAGTCTGCTGTAGTCGGCTGCTTCCGAGGCGTTAATTGTCAGTGGCTGGAAGCTTACGGCAGGGAGAGTTTCTCCCGTTTGCTGCCTGATATCGGGACTATGGGAATCGATCGGGACATGAGTCTTTTTAAACCGCGTCCATGATGTGTGTCTGTCGAATTACGGTATTGCTTTGCACTGCTGTAACTATCTGCGATAATGATGTGGTTTTGTCAGTGTGGCTCTTGGTTTGTCCTTTTGTTATTTTGTGATATCACTCCGGAGGATCATTGTATCATTTCTTGATGCATGCATTTCAAAATGACAATAAACGAGGACTGAGTGTCCTCATTATCTAATATTTTACTGTCGTTCATTCTTTTGGACGCTTCTCTGTTTTCGTGGATGGTTGGGAAGAAAAAGCATTTCAGGATGTATATTGTATACATTTCTCTGACATTACATTGGTCCTCTGAAACTTTGAACCTTTGATGCTGGAATTCAGTGTTTCGGAAACTAGCTGGGCCGACATCGCCTTTACCATCCCCTCACCCTGTGTGGCCACTCTCTCAGAGTTATGTACTGGGGTCCGCAACAATGGTGGTGAGTTTCCTCTGGAGACCCCCAGCACAAAATATCCTCTCCGCATCCACACTATCCGGGTCTTCCACCATTCGACAGTTTTCACCCCTAATCCTTCTGAATGCCGATGAACACAGACCCAGAGCCGACAAACGTTCCTCATCTGACAAGCCGTTCAAAGCTAGAATCATTTCCTAGAACTTCCACGACAGATTCTGCCCGGTCCCTCACGGGAAAAGCCCTCCCACCACAAAGCACATCTACCTGTACCAGCACAAGCCCTTCCTCTTGCCAGGGAAACATACTGCCTTCTTTTAACTCCCTGTATTAATTTCCGAACTTCTGTTGCATTCCTTATACTCCATCTGTTCGCTTTTATTTCGTAAGCTCCTCCTTTGCTCCCACGTGCCTTGACCTGCTTATGCATCTCCTTTGATATCCATAAGCAGGATCGCAATATCTCTCAAGTATCTCGTACTACATCTGTTATGTTTACCTTCTAGTCTGACAGGGACATGCAAGCTTTGTGCCCTTAACATTTCACTGCTGAACCCCTCCGAGTGCACTTTGCCAGAATACAGCCTGTCCCAAATCATTCACGTTGTAAATCACACCTTCTTTGCCGTCCAGTTAGATGGACCTGCCGACCGGTGTCGGTATACACAGTGGAAGCACCTGTATTTCATACGACAGCTCCGAAGGTCCAGACACCTTTTCAGAGGCAAATAATTTAACACAAATGTTTGAAAGCATCTGGGAAGAGAGGACGGAAATGCCCACTGCCACTGTTGTAAGCGCTAACACGCGGACAGGCAGGGAAAGTAGCTAAACGGATCATGTACAGTAGTTAGCATCCGTTTAATGTGGCGTCATGGTTGGCACAGTCAGTCCCGCCCGTAGGGTCTGGTCCTGTGCTTTACCTTTCGCTGTTCCATGTGGAAGTAAGTCAAATTGAATGCAGCAGCGTTTGTTTTCTCGTGGCAAATTTTTATTTCAAAGATGATGGACGTAGACCTGCTTTTCTGCCAGGACAAAGTACCTCGGCTACCTTCGGGATGGTTCGGAAGGAGGGATGATAATCATGAAAGAAGGATGAGATTATATTCAAAGCAACACGCACAACATACTGGAGGAACTCACTCCGCTGGCCGGGTAGTCTCTATGGAAGAGAGCATTCTCGGCGTATCGGGCCAATACCCTTGATCAGGACTTGAACAAAAATGAGGATTCAGAGACAGAGGGCGGGTGAGGTGGGAGAATGAATAAGACTCACATTGTGGTTGGAGACAGGTGGAAGCGGGAGTGGGGCTGGGGTGAAGATAAGAGCTGGGAAGTTCATTCGTGAAAGAGACTGGAGAATGAGAAATCTGATAGGACCAGATAGAGCATCATGGAAGAAAGGAGAACCAGAAGGGGTTGATGGACAGTTAAGGAGATAAGACAAGAGAGAGATACGGGAATGAGGGAATGGTGAATGGGGCAGGGTGCGCATTACCGGAAGTTCAATTGATCAATGTTCATGCCATCAGGTTGGTACCAACCCGAACGGAACATGAGGTGTTGCTCCTCCAACCGGAGTGTGGCCTCATTGCGCAGTTGAGGAGGCCATGGACTGACGTGTCGGAATAGGAGTGGGAAGTAGAATTGAAATGCGCATGTTGATTTGGTTTCCAGCATCTGCAGATTTGCTCGAGTTTACGGTTGCTTTCAGGTGACGTGCGATGGGAACTGGTGCAGAATCAGAGTGGAGCTGTCGTTTTACTCCCAGTGGATCTGCTGGTCGAATTCCTCACCGGATGGACGACAGCCGCACCGACAGGAACAAGAGATGATGAGCTGGGTCTGTTGGTGCTTTCAACAATGCTTCCCTTGCTGGGAGAATGCCACTCCCAATTTACACGGCTCAGTACCATCGCATTTTCCTTTCTCTGCAGTTTCACTAAATTAATCACAATCTGACATGGTGGGGATTGCACTGCCTGACGTAATCGGTTTGTAAATAATTTATGCGTCTTTATTTCGAAATCTATTGAAACCTGTCCCTGTGGAGTCACTAAATGATATTAAAAACACCAGGATTATGCTGACATAATATTTCATTCCGTGAGATCTCCTGTAGCACAGGGGGACGAAGAACTGGGCAGAAAAAATGTCTTCAATGTTGGCGAGTTACAGGAGTGTGGAGAAAATATTGTACATGTTTATTGTCGCCATTGGAGTTCCCGGTGAGTGTGCAGACTTCATGTTTGGAATTTCCGTGTGTTTACCGCTATGCAGCTGATTATGTTCGTTTCACAAGCTTCCAACTTGATGAAAACTGTATAAATATCCTTCAGAAATGTCAGTCCTGTCTATTCGACGAGCTGATGAGTTTTCATATTCAATGATAAACGGAACGTTGAGTGAACTCGGCCTTTGGGGTGAGGGAAATCGGCCTTTGCTTCTTAGAGCGACGGAGGATGAGGGGTGATCTGATAGAAGTGATTAAGATGATGAGAGGCATTGATCGTGTGGATGGTCAGAGGCTTTTTCCAAGGGCTGAAGTGGTTCGCACAAGAGGACACAGGTTTAAGGTGCTGGACAGTAGGTACTGAGACGTCAGGGTTAAGTTTTTTTTTACATAGAGAGTGGTGAGTGCGTGGAATGGCTGCCGGCAATGGTGGTGGAGGCGGATACGATAGGGTCTTTCAAGAAACTTTTAGAGAGGTACATGGAGCTTAGAAAGATAGAGGTCTGTGGCAAGCCTAGTAATTTCTAAGGTAGGGATATGTTCGGCACCACATTCTGTGCCGAAGGACCTGTATTTTGCTGTAGGATTTCTGTGTTTCTACGGTTCGAAACAAAAACAAAAGGTCGAACTAGATCGGGATTTAAGCTGTCACTGGCTGAAACACAAGTTGTGTGTTTTACAAATAGGATTAATAGACCCGCACTTTATCTGAAATTACCTGCTCAAACTCATGAAGAAGTGTCCGTGATAATATTTCCAGCCATGTGGATGGATAATAATATGACATGAAAGCACCATGTCTTTAAAATAATTGATCAATGTAAAGGAGCATTAACACAAACACACCCACAGACTCACACAAATAAACACTACACACGCACACACACACACACGCACGCACACACACACACACACGCACGCACACACAAGCACACGCACACACACACACATACGCGCACACACACACACACGCACACACACACACACGCGCGCACACACACACACACACACACACACACACACACACACACAGACACACACACACACACACACACACACACACACACACACACACACACACACACACACACGATATGACAGTATTTATTCATCATTACAACCAGACATGTTCTTGGATGCTCTCTTGCCAGAGTCCGCAAACACAAACTGAATCACGCCTTTATACTCTCGTGGAGAAGGTAACAGCGGGTGATCCAATACAATCTCACAAGCTCCAACGGCATAATTTACTTCAATATTCTCTGCTTCACTAGTGGTTAATTTGAAGTACATATTTACAGTGGAAGCATAGCTCGGACCGTTCAGACACCTTTGTTCGGGCAAAAATAACTCTCTCAAGTGGTCTAAAAGTTAATTCACAAAATTAATCACAATCAGTCACCGCAGGAATTGAACCTGCTGGAATTGGTTTGTAAATAATCTAGAAACCTTTAATTTGAAATCTATTGAAACCTGTCCCCGTGCAGTCACGAAAATGTATTAAAATCCTCAGGCACACGCTGCCTCGACATTCCCTTCCGAGAGATCGCCTGTAGCAGAGGGGGACAGATCACCGGACTGAGAAAATGTCTGCAATATTGGATAGGTTTGTCAGTGTAGAGAAAATGCTGTACGTGCTCATTGCCGTCATTGGAGTTCCTGGTGAGTGAGCGGAGCAGTTCATGTTAGGTATTTCCGTGTGTTAACCGGTGGGAGCCTGTTTATGGTCGTTTTACCAGCTTCCAGCTTGACCATCATTGCACAACTTTCCGTCAGAGATATCGATGCCGTCAATTGATCATTCTGATTGTTCATATTTACTGACAACCGCATCGCAACCCGGATCCCCTCGAACTCCGAGGATCGACTTGACCGTCGTTCTTCCTTTAATGACACCTTTTCCAGAGTAGTACCAATACTCGGGACTGGCAGCTCTCCGGGAAGGTGTGACTGGAGGAGCTTTAATGGGACGTTGTCCAATTTGGACCGGTGCTGGGGAAAGGCCTGAAGATCTGATTGCAAGAGTTTTACATTTTGAAGTTCACTATTTCATTTTTATTTATTAAGTGCAATCTTGAACAATAGCCAGATCAGAAATGCTGATCAAGTCAACTAGTTCCCAAAGAGAACTCTGATAGGCCAGTCAGATGGTTCACTGCTGCTCAGAGATAGAACACACAAATATCATATGCAGAATAATGAAACATTAAAACACAGCAGAAATATTGGAGACAGGATGATCACAATGAAGTCTGCTGGAGAGAGACTTTTATACACATGCTGTCCTCCAGAATTCAAAGAGATTCAAATATAAGGTTGCGGGGTGACAAAACGTCGCAGGAGCACTTGGAGCTAAAGACTAATCGCTTCTGGGGGAAAACAGCACCTGTTCTTTCAGCACTGTTCTCCAGCAGTTTAAGGACCCAGTCCAGCCGGAACATAACTCACAAGTGTTCTTGAAAGTCAGGTATTAACCCTACCTACCAACAACCAAGCATTGCCATCCTGGTCCCCTTCATGATGGCTTATGAAGAAGCATGTGTCTTCCCTCCCAGAGACGATAGGTATTTGTGCACTCAACTCTTGAAGGCTTCGATACCCATACTGAGTTATTGATCAGATTGAACACCTGGTCCTGTGTTTCCCGTCTCTCCCTTGGTGTCTCGCACAGTTATATTCCACTACATGTTGGTCAATAATTGGGTCTGATCACTGGAGACAATGTCCACGGACATGCTGACGGGTGTTATCGAATTGAACTGCCCTGTACAATTAATGTATTATTAGAGCCACCCAGCCTCTGGTTACTAAGTTGTTCCTGCTTTCCCTCTGATGTCCGGCGGTAACGGGGATATCGCTTCCTGATGAAGAACGGTCTCGTCCGGCAAGTTCAGTGTTTGTTCAATTCCAGAAATGCTTCTGGAGCTGCTGAGTACCTCTAGTGCTTTGTGTGCGTTGTTTCCCGCCGGATCCCTCCTCAGACCCATCAAATGCCAGGTTCTAGAAGGGTTGGACGGGCAGGGTTAAATCATTGAAATTGACCTCAACAAGGACCGGAATCGGGATCAGCACCGATGCTTGACGGTCACGCAGCTCGTTTTAACCTCCATGATGAGCCACACAGTCTTATCTCCACACTGAGGAAGGTAGTGCAGCATCCGGTTTCGCACTCCCGCTGAAAGCTGATGCTGTGTGAATTATCAGATTATGTGTGCAGTCATTCCCACTTCCCATTTCCCTCTACTCTCTTCCCACTTCAATCTTCACTCTTCCCCCTCTTTCTCTCTGCAGTGAATATAGTGGCGATTGTCATCCTGTCCCGGGGAAAGTGCGGCCTCTCCACCTGCACCACTCGCTACCTGATCGCCATGTCAGCGGCGGATCTACTGACTGTTGTCTTGGAGGTTATTTTGTTTCGAATAAAAAAATATTATATGATGTGGAAGTATCTGAACATTACCCCCGTGTGCAGTGCTATCGAGGGGCTGAGGTTCACTGTCATGTACTGTTCAGTCTGGTTCACCGTCACTTTCACCTTCGATCGGTTTGTCGCCATCTGTTACCAGAAGCTGAAAACAAAATATTGCACCGGAACAACTACGGCTGTGGTTCTAACAATAACCGGCGTACTGTCCTGTCTGATAAACGTTCCTCGATACTTTCTCCGTGAACCCAGAGTGATCATCGACGATGTACCGTGGTTCTGTGATATCAAGGACAATTATTTCACCGACGCTGGGTGGCTAGGATATGCTTGGCTCGATACGGTTTTGCTTCCGTTCCTCCCTTTCGTTGTGATCCTGCTCCTCAACGCTCTGACAGTCAGCCACATTTTAGTGGCCAGTCGGGTCCGTAAGGGGCTGAAGGGTCAGAACAAGGGGGAGAACCGCTGTGACCCGGAGATGGAGAGCAGGAGGAGGTCTGTGGTTTTACTCTTCACCCTCTCCGGCAACTTCATCCTCCTGTGGATGACCTGCGTTGTGAATTTCATATATTATCAGGTCCGAGGAATTGGTTTCAATTTCAATGACTCTGAATGGATATTTCATGAGGTCGGGGCTTTGCTTCGGAATTTCAGCTTGAGCACGAACACATTTATCTACGCGGTGATTCAGTCGAAATTCAGGGAGCAGGTGATCAGCGCGGTGAAATACCCGATCACCTCGGTGCTTCAGTACATTAATAAAGCCCCGTCTTGAGCACAACCGAGATGCAGCTTCACTGTGTCCACTCCGGGATCTATATCTTCCCATTCACTGCACAGTCTTCAACCCGTTATTCCCAGAGGGTTGTCCAATTGACAGGAATATTGGAAGCAGCAGTGGTGGGCCGCAAGAGGATGCAGGGAGATAGGAAAGTCTTCCGAAGGAGAGACGTTAAAGATTGGTTGAGTGAGCTGCATGCGTGGGGCCGGTGAAAGGGGAGACTGGGAGAACGAGAAAATGTGTGTGTGTGTGTGTGTGTGTGTGTGTGTGTGTGTGTGTGTGTGTGTGTGTGTGTCTGAGTGTGTGTGTGTGTGAGTGTGTGTGTGTGTGTGTGTGTGTGTGTGTGCGTGTGTGTGTGTGTGCGTGTGTGTGAGAGTGTGTGTGTGTGTGTGTGTGTGTGTGTGTGTGTGTGTGCGTGCGTGTGTGTGTGTGTGTGTGTGTGCGTGTGTGTGTGTGTGTGTGTGTGTGTGTGTGTGTGTGTGTGTGTGTGGGATAGAGAGGGAGAATGAGAGAGAATGCAGAAAAGGTTCACCCGGACGTTGCCAGGACAATCTGACCAGTGCTATCGGGAGAGACTGGACAGGCTTGGAATTTAGGAGAACGTGGAGCAACCAAATGGAAACGGTTAAACTTACCAGAGGGTCAGATAGGCCACGGACGAAGTGCCGGAGAATCTTAGAAGATCGGGCAGCATTTATGGAAAATGGTTAAGGCAAATCTTCTGTCCCCAAACTCTAATCTGGCCTATAACACCCCGCATCACTCTCCCTATCACTCTCCCTAAATGTTAATTTCATCTCTAACATCCTGCCTCCCTGACCGTAAGTCATAATCGGAATTCTAACTTCACATATATCGGTCCCTAAACTGTAATCTGACATCAAACCCCACCGACACAGCTGTTTCTGAACCACATACTGACCTCTCACCAGACACAGATCTCTCACATCTGATCTCTAACACACATCGTCATTTTCCCCAGCCTGATCGTTTACCCTTTCGCAAGCCTCACTAATCCTACACTGACTGCTAACCCCCATACCCTTCCCCCAAGCATAAATCTGACCTCTGACAGCATCTCTTCCCAGCCCCTCAATCAGAATCTGCACTCTAATTTGCCACACTCCTGTCCCTAAGCATAATCTAATTTGAACTCTAATAGCCCACATCCCTAAACCATAATTTGCTCTACCACTCCATAACCTCAACCTTTTCTATGCTCCCCAGCTCCCTGTTCCCAAACGTAAAAATGGACCGTCACATCTTCGCATCCCTGCTACTTTCCATAATATGAACACTAAATCCCAATATATCTTTCACAAAATCCTGACTTGAACTCTAAATCCTCTCATCAGTCTCCCTGAACTTTAACCTGACCTCGAACACCCCACATCACTGAACCTAACCCCTCATCTAATCTGACCTCTAATATCCCACATACCTGCCTCTAAACCCTAACCTGACCTCTATCCCACCACAGCCGTGTCTCAAAACGCTAATATAACAATTACCTTCCCACATTCCGCATCCGAGACACAATCTGACCTCTAACCTGCCACATCCCTATCCCTGAGAGCTAAATGTGGAGACCTGAAGCACTCCACATCTCTGACTCTAAATCATAATATGAACTGTAAATCCCCACTCCTCTCCCTAAATCCCAATCTGAACTGACTCTAATACGTGGGCCAGAGCCAAGTGGCGGGATTGCTTGATACTGTATCTCGAGAGAAGAGAACAAGAACCACAAGAGTAATGATTTTCACAACCGAGCCAAACACAGCCACGCTTTACATCTCCCGGCTCACGAAACATCAATGAAAAAGTCTTATCACTCCACTTTTCCCCAAGAAACGACAGGGAACCAGTAAGTCAAACGAAATTTGGGAGCACAGAAAACAAGACACCACTAAACTCAAAGTGACAGGATGGAGAGGTGCTGAATCGCCAGTAAACCCGGTTAATTTAACCCATGCGATCCCACCCACCCCAAAGCAAAATAAAGATCACTTTGAGATGAAGCTTCAAAGCTAGGCCTCACAACTTTCCACTCCCCATCTGGTAAAATAATACCACATAGAGAGATCTAAGATATGGGAAGCTTCGAACTGACATGGTTTTCATTATCTTGGTGTACGGGAGTAACGTAGGCCGGGTTCGATCAGTTCTGCCTGGGTCGCCTGTCCAAGGGTGTTTAGTGATTAACAAAGACCCCAGGTTACATGACTGATGAGGTGTCCCAGCGCACATCCGGTTAAATAAGCCAAGTGGTGTTGAACCAGGTTAATGAAAGATATGGGACATTTTAATGTGGCTGCACAACCCCACCCACCTACATAAACATCACCCAACCCAAGGGCCCACACATCCCAAATAACACGGACTACTCTCCCACTAACCATGGCCACACAAACGAAAATATTTAACACCATATCCCAACATCTCCTCTTTTTCCCAAAGGGGAGGCCTGCATCTCCATCTCACAACCCTACCCCTACATTCACACCTACTCCGCTGCTACAAATCCTATAAACCCTAAACTAAACCTCAGGGCTCATTCCCTACAATCAAACATCACCCCATATCAATCATAATTCGTAATCTCATCAGTTTAGCATATTCATAAGCATAATTTTTAAAATCTGTGTAAGGCTGAAGAGCATCACAATAAAGGCAAGTGTTGGTTCAATTTAAAGAAGACGTGGGCCAGAGCAAAATGACAGCGTTGCGTAATAGTGAATTCCGAGTGGCGTGATCAAGAAGCACAAGAGGGATGATCTTCCCACTCGTATCATCACAGCATTCACTCCCCCTGAAAATCCCATAATACCTAGCCCAGTGCAGTGCACTCTGGTTAATTAAGCCAGGTGTTGAATAGACAACGTTAATGAAAGGCTTGGGCCAGATTAAAATGGCTGGACAATCCTATCTGCCAGAGCCACACATACCTCCCGAAACTGAACTCCATAACGCTCTTTCCTCCAGCCCCATTTATACATCCCTAAACTTACCCTTAAACCTAATCCTAAAGGCCAAGGGCCCACAACGCAACTAATCGGGTACGAATCCCGACTATGCCTGGCCACAGCCTCACGAACAAGCTAAGTTAACACCGCGAATCTTCCACGCCCCTCTCTCCTAATGGGAAGGGCTGCATTTCCATTTACCAACCCTACCCTTGAGCTATCACCTTCACTCTGCCCATACATACCTATAAACCCAAACCCACACCTGAGCAATCATTCACTACCATCCAGCACCACCCCCATATTAATCATATGTGGTAATTCCATCAGCGTATTATATACACAACCATAAACATTAACATTTGTGTACAGAGGAGGAAGATCACAATAAAGGCAAATATTGAACCGATTTAATGAAGACTTGTGGCAGAGAAAATTGTCAGGGTTGAGTGACACTGAATCTCCAGTGAAGAAATCAAGAACCACAAGAGCGATGATTTTCCCACGGCCCGCATAATCACAACGTAACTATTACCTGTGGTGAGCAGGTGGGAACAGACAAAACGTTTATGCTTCACTGGACACATGAAACAGACTATTCGGTGTTGTGGCGTACCAGCTAAAAGAGCAAAGCAAAGAAACACAAATGTTAACCCTTTCTACCTACACAATGTCCATTTCCCTCCATCTTCCTGACATCCACGTGCCCAGCCAAAACGTCTGTTCAAAAACTCCGATGTACTTGCCTCTACCAACAAATCAGAATCCGAATCAGAATCAGGTTTATTGTAGCCGGCATGTGACATGGAATTTGTTAACTTAGCAGCAGCAGTTCAATACAATGCATAATCTGGAAGAATGAAATATCTTTATTGTCATTAAACATAGATACAATGAAATTCCGTTTGGCTTTCTCTCAGACAATTAAATAAAGCGGTAGATAAAAACAAGACAGTCATAGAAAAAAGTATTAAGTAGTTAAGTAGCAGAAAATAAGTTACAGCGGCACCAGAATATCACAGTAATGTACAAAGAGCTGTTATTGCAAGTATTTGAGTCCTTGGGTGTGCTCACAGTTTCAGTCATTGTTCTGTGGGAGTGGTGTGATGGTGGCCACAGCTCTGGGGTAGAAGATGTTCGTCAGTTTATTTGTTCTGGCTTTTAGTGTCCTGAACCTTTTGCTGGACGGCAGCGGGTCAGACAGGGAGTTGCCGGGGTGTGTGGTTTCTCTGGTTATGCTGATTGCTTTACTCCTGAGTCGGCTGGAATAGATGGTGTCCATTCCTGGGACCTCAACCCTGACAATTTGCTGGGCCGCCTTCACCACGCGAAGCAGGGCTTGCAGCTGGCACACCACACTGTGGCGCTGTCAGTCAGGATGGTTGCAATTGTGCTTCTGCAGAAATTAAACAACAGATTTTGTGGGAGTTTGGCCTGTTTCAGCTTTCTGAGGAAGAAGAGTCTTTGTTGTGCATATTTTACAAGCAGCGAGGAGTCAGCTGCTTTGACAACATAACTCCAAGGAACTTCAGGATTTTTCACACTTTCCACTACCTCTCCATGTATATGGAGGGGAGTGTTTACTCTGTCCTTTAATCTCCTGAAGTCAATGATCATCTCTTATTTTAGAACTGATAAGGACCAGGTCGTTGTCCTGACACCATTGTCAGATGATCCACCTCGAGTCTGTAGGCTGTTTCATCCTCGTCTGAGATCAGGCCAACCACTGTGGTATAGTCCGCAAAATTTAATTATGGAGTTGGAGGTTTAGATGGGGGTGAAGCCATGTGTGAAGAGTGTGTAGAGCATAGGGCTCAGCACACAGCACTGAGGGGTGCCTGTTTTTAAGATGTGGGTGGTGGAGGTGTGCTTACCAACTCTGACTTGCTGTGGTCGGTCTGTGAGAAAGTCCATGACCCATGAGCACAGGGAGGAACTAAGGCCAAGGGAGTTCAGTTTGCTGACCCGTTTATGGGGGATGACTGTGTTAAACGCTGAACTGAAGTCCACAAATAACATCCTCACAGAGGTGTTCGGTTCCTCTAAGTGACTCAGAGCAATATGGAGGCTCTTGTGATTGCATCCTCTGTGGAGCGGTTTGCCCGGTAGGCAAGCTGGTCTTTGTCCAGATCGGGTGGGATTGTAGCCTTAATGTGTGAGAGGCTCAGTCTCTCAAAGCACTTCATGGCAATGGGTGTCAGCGCTACAGGGCGATAGTCATTCAGGAAGAGAAAAAAGAAATTAATAATAATAATAATAATAATAATAATAATAATAATAATAATAATAATAATAATAATAATAATAATAATAATAAGTGAATCAATTACCAGGTAGCGGAGTTTAGGCTTATATGACTCACTGAGTAACCCACCCCTCAAATGCCCCTTGAGCCACCCGCTCTCACCTTCAATGCCTGGCCTCTGGTATTCTGCATGTCAGCTTGGAAAACAGATACCCTCTATCCATTCTATCTGTACCTCTCATAATCTTATAACCATCTAACAATCTCCCTCCAGCCGAGTAAAGATAATGATAGTTGAGTTTATCTGATCAGTTGGCATGAATGTGGTGTTCTTGGGAAGGTGATGGAGTCCATTGTTAAGTATGGGCATTTGGGTACATGGAGGCAGATGATAAAAATAGGACAGCGACCACACGGATTCACTTAACATAGAACATAGAAATCTGCAACACTTTACAGGCCTTTTGACCCATAATGTTATGCCGACCATGTAAACTACTCTCGAAACTGCCTCGCCTTTCCCTGGCGCATCGCCCTCTATTTTTCCTCAGCTTCCTGCACCTATCTGAGAGACTCATAAAATACCCCATTGTATCCGTTTCCACCGCCGCCGCCGGCAGTGCTTTCCACGCACCTACCAATCTCTATGTGAAAAAAAAACAACTTCCGTCCGACTTCCACTCGGAACGTATTTCCAAGAACCTGAAAGCTTTGGCCCCTCGTGGTAGCCATTTCAGCCCTAGGAAAGATCATCTCTCTATCCACACGATCAGGGCCCTTTTACTTTACTTTTACTTCCTTTACTTTATTGTCATCAAACAAATGATATTAAAGCATTCAATCATCACAATGATATTTGATTCTGCTCTTCGCGCTCGCTGAAGTACAAATCGAAGTAAATATAGTAAAAAATTTAATTATAAATAATAATTAGAAAATAGAAAGGGGAAAAGGAGGTAGTGCAAGTCAGGTCCAGATATTTGGAAGGTACGGCCCAGATCCGGGACAGGATTTGTTCAGCAGTCTTATCACAGTTGGAAAGAAGCTGCTTCCAAATCTGGTAGTACGAATCTTTATGCTCCTGAAACTTCTCCCGGAGGGAAGAGGGGCAAAAAGTATGTTGGCTGGTTGGGTCATGTCCTTGATTATCCTGCCAGCACTGCTCCGACAGCGTGAGGTGAGTACAAGGATGGAAGATTGATTTGTGTGATGTGCCGGGTTATGTTCTTCCGGTCTTGGACAGGACAACTTCCATACCAGGTTGTGATGCACCCTAGAAGAATGCTTTCTACGGTGCACCTATAAAAATTAGTGAGCGTTTTAGGGGACAGGCCAAATTTCTTCAACTATCTCAGTTGGCCTTCCTGGCAGTGGACTCTGCTTGGTTAGACCAAGTCAGGTCCTTTGTGATATTCACCCCGAGGAACTTAAAAGCTTTTGACCTGTTCCACCTGCGCCACCGATGTAGATGGGGTCGTGCGGTCCGTTACTCCTGAAGTGAACATCCAATTCCTTCGTCTTGCTGACTTTGAAGGATAGGTTATTGTCTCCGCACCATGCCAGCGGTTTCTTAATTTCCTCAAGTACTCAGACTCATCGTTACCCAAGACATGGACTACAATTGTGTTGTCATCAGCAAACTTATATATTGAGTTCGACGGAAATCAAGCCTGAAAAATCTGTTGGAATTTGTCGAGGTACACAAAGCCAAGATAGACAAAGAATGATTTGTATGATAGAAGTTATGCCTTTGTGATCGGGTTTTCAGATGATATGAAGAAAGGTGAAGGAGCAAGTAGTGTTGCAGAAACTCGAAATCTGGGGAAGTACAGAGACTGATAAGGAAATGGGCAAATAAGTAATGGACGGATTACTTTTTCCGAGGAGGGAAATAGTCCATGGTGGAGAATGAAGGGACAAACGATTTTGTATAGAGGGAGAAATTTCAAAAACATCAGAGGGGCAAAGAGACTTGGGTGTCCTTGTGGAGGATTCCCTGAAGGTTAACTTGCAGTTTTAAGTCAGAGGTGAGATCGGCAAACTGAATGTTAGCAATCATTTCGAGAGGATTAGAAGACATGAATGGAAATGTAATGGAGAGGTTTTATAAGGGATTAGTCAGACCAGACTTGTAGTATTCTGAACAGCTTTGGGACTTTCATATTGGAAAAGATGCTCTGGCATTGGACTGGTCCAGAAGAGGTAAGGAGAATGATTCCGGGAATGAAAAGGTGAACATATGAGAAACGTTTGATGGTTCTGGACCTGTACTCGCTGAAGTTTAGAAGGATGGTGATCAGTTATCCCTCTCAGTGCCATTCTCATGCCTGCTCCCCGTACATTTGACGCCCTGACTATCAAGAACCTGCGCACTTCCGCTTTATAAGAACACAAGAAAATCTGAAGATGCTGTAATCCAAGCAACACCGGTCCTGATGACGGGTCTCGGCCTGATCTCCCTAAAACCTATCAGGATCGAGTTGATGACAGGAGGATGATTCCTATCATGGATGACTGGAGGGCTTTCCATTGTGAATAGAGATGAGGAGGAATTCCTTTAGCCACAGGATAGTGAGTCTGCCACAGGCAGCTGTGGAGGGCAACAAATTGAGAATATTTCATGCGGAGCAACGAACACATATTGCTGGAGGAACTCAGCAGGTCACGAAGCACTTATGGAGAAGAGTTAACAGTCGACGGTTCAGGCTGAAACCCTTCATCAGGACCTGTGTTACTCAAGGGTCCCTACAAATTCTTCACTGCTCTAATTAGGGGCTGCCGACGATGGGGTTATGGAAAATAGGACAAAGGGATCCTTATCTCATTCTCAGATGATGATGAGAGGGCATATAGGTGTGAGGTGCGCCAACTAGTGGAGAGGTGTCGCAACAACAACCTGCCATTCAACATCAGTATGATGAAAGAGAGTATGATGTGGAGTTCAGAAAGGGTAAGACGACTGATCACATGCCAATCCTCGCAGGGGGATCAGAAGTGGAGAAAGTGAACAGTTTCAAGTTCCTGGGTGTCAAGATCTATAAGGATGTAAACTGCTCCCAACATACTGAAGCAGTCATAACGAAGGCAAGCCATCGGCTACACTTCATTAGGAGCTTGAAGAGATATGGGATTTCAACGAATACTCTCAAAATAAAACTTCTATAGATGTACCGCGGACAGCGTTCTGCGAGGCTGAATCACTGTCTGGTATCGGGGTGGGAGTGGCGGGTGGTGCACAGGACCGAAGAAGCTGCAGAAAACTGTACTTAGGTACTAGCCTACGAGGTACCCAGGGCAACTTCAAGGAGCGGTGTCTCAGAAAGTTAGCGTCCATTATTAATCTCCATCACACAGGACATGGCCTGGTCTCACTGTTACCATCAGTAGAAAGTACAAAAGACAGAAGGCACAGACTCAGCGATTCAGGAAGAGCTTCTTCCCCTCTTCCTAAATGGACAATGAAACCTTGGACACTACCTCAACTTAAAAATAAATAAATAAATAAATATATAAATATAAAATCTATTCAATATACAGTACCTATACTGTAAAATTTCTTCCTCTTCTTCTTCTTCTTCTTCTTCTTCTTCTTCTTCTTCTTCTTCTTCTTCTTCTTCTTCTTCTTCTTCTTCTTATTATTATTATTATTATTATTATTATTATTATTATTAGTTTTTGTTTTTTCCTTCGAAAATATGAAGTGCTGCAGCTAATGTAACAAATTTCACGTCACATGCCGGTGATAATAAACCTGTTTCAGATTCTGATTCCCCCATTTCAGACTTCACACTCACACATGATTGTGAACATTGAATGAAGGGCCTGTACCTGTGCTGTACTCTTCTATGTTCTCTGTTCCCTGTTCATAAGAATGAGAGGAGTTCTCAGGGAAACACAAAATTATTTCACGGCTCTGCAGGCAGGATTAAAAGAGGATGTTTCCCCTGTCTGGGGAGTGAAGAACTGGGAAGGGGAGAGGCTGGTGGTGGGAATCTGCGGAGTCTCGTCATACAGTTAATTTAAAGTCACACAGCCATCCGTTGTAGAGTATAGAATTTTTGCATTTTGGCCCATCACCTCTGTGCTGACCGATTATCCCACCTATACTCATCACAATGGTGAACATTAGGTCAGTCTCCTTCTGTGTTTTGCCTGTTACAGTGTCAGTCCAAGTGGATTTTAAACAGAGGATTGAAGGCCTATGACCTGCGGGGGTCGGTGCTGGTGTCGCGGTTGTTTGTCATTCAGATTAATGATTTGGGATAGAATGTAGGTGACAAAGTTAGTAGCTTTGTGGATGACACTAACAATTACGGTACAGTGAACAAGGAAGAAGGATCTCGATGTTTAGAGATTAACTTGATCAACTACAGAGTTGGGTGGAGTGACATGTTGAGAAATAGATCTCGGCAGGTACGTGGATAAGAAAGGTGGAAAGGAATAACTGGTAAATGGGACCAGCTCAAGTTGGTTTACAAGAGCTGCCCGAGTCTCCCGCGCTGCCCGAGTGTTCCCATAGTCCCCGGGGATTCTCTAATTCTCTGCTCTCTCCCCACCACTCCCGTCTCTGTCGCCCTGGATGTGGAAACGGCGAGTCCGTGGCTCGAGATGTCTGAGGATCGGAAGAATGTGAGACGGTCCCGGAACCGAAGGGATCTCCCTGACACCGGGTAGAGATTCACAGACTGAGCTTGTGTGCTGGGATCAGAGGGATTTACATCAGGGAGACATTACTGTGAGGTGGATGTGGCTGGGAATCGGGTCTGCTGGCTGGGAACCGCCGCAGAGTCTGTGGAAACGAAGGGAGGGGTCGGACCGAGACTAGAGACCCGATTCTGGGCCATCAGACTTTATTGTGACGTCTTCCAGCGGGGTTATGACGTGATCAATATTGACACCACCCCTGGATCCCGTCTCCTTGCCGGTCCCATTCCAGGGAGTGTGGGAGTTTATCTCAATTACGAGTCCGGGACAGTTTCATTTTATTACGCGAAGACCAAGTCCCATCTCCACACCTTCACTGGGAATAAATTCACGGAGAAACTTTATCCTCTTTTCGTGAATGAAGATGAAACCCAGTGATTGTGAATCTGCGGAGGGTGAAATAAACACGAGATGAGAATTATCGATCCATTAATTTTAACTCGTCTACTGCATCCGTCAACGGAACAGAAACACGGCGGATTCAGCAGCAGCCGCGTGTGGCGGTTCTGAGCCCCCTGGGTCCTAAAGTCCACCCTGATATTTTTTCATGGTGAAATGGGATAATTGGGGCTGTTGCTGACTGGAAAAGGGGAGTCAGGTGTATCTTGGAAAGACCATAAGACATAGGAGCAGAATTAGGCCATTCAGCCCATCGACTCCGCTTCGCCATTCCATCATGTCTGATCCCGGATCCCACTCAACCCTATACACCTGCCTTCTCGCCATATACTTTGTGGACTGGTGTCCGGATCGATCAGGAAATGATAAACTTCCGCCTTAAATATACCAACAGTCTGCGACCGAGCATTTCACAGGGTCACTACTCTCTGGCTGCAAATATTGCTCCTTGTATCTTTTCAAAAATATATCCCTACAATTTTGCGGTTGTGCCCTCTAGTCTGGATACCCCACCACACGAAACAATCTCTCCATATCCACCCTATCTAGTCCTTTCAACACTGGATAGGTTTCAAAGTGTAACACCACCGCCACCCGCCCCCCACCACCGCCTTCTGAGATTTGGGATTCAAAATGTTGACAAAACTCCAAGTACGGTCTTACTTGTATCTTACAGAAGGACATGCATTATATCCTTTCTTAAATGTTCTATTCCCCTTCAAAGAAATGCCAACACTGCATTTCCTTTCTTTACCATAGACTCAATCTGCAAAATAGCCTGCTGGGACACTTGCAGGAAGATTAATGAGTCCCCCTGCACCTTTGATGATTGAATTTTCTCTCTATTTAAGTAATAACCCTCATTGCAGTTCCTTTGACCAAAATGCATTATCATTCATTTCCCAGCACTGTATTCATTCTGCCACTTTATAACCAATCTCCCAATTCACTAAGTTCTGCTGCAATCGCATTGTTTCCTCAGCATAACCTACTACTCCACCTATCTTCGTACCATCTGCAAACTTTGTCATAAAGCCATCAATTCCAGTATCTAAATTGTTGACAAACTATGTGAAAAGTAGCCTCATGTGTGGTGCCTTATCAAGGCTTTCTGTAAATGATACCCACCGCTCCTTTTCACTTCCTCAAAGCCCTCGAAAGGATTTGTCCGGCACGATTTCCTTTTGCAGAAACAAAGCTGACATTGAATTAGTTCAACATTAGTCTCCAAATAACTTGAAAACTGAAAGACTACAATACTTTCCCAACCACTGAAGTCAGGCTAATTGGCCTAGAATACCTTTCTTTTGCCTTCCTCCCGTCTTAAAGAGTGCAATTTTCCGGTCTCCAGGTCCATTCCAGAATCAAGTGATTACCAATTACCATTATCTCTTCACCCTCCTCTCTCGGGACTCTGCGATCTAGTCCATCCAGTCCGGATGACTTGTCCACTTTAACCTTTGAGTTTGTGTACCACTTTTTAGCAAAGTAATATCAAAGTCAATCACTCCTGCTGTTATTTCCACAGTGACTAATGCAACGTATTCTTTAAGTTCATCTGCCATTTATTTGCCCGCATTACTACCTCATAATCATCATTTTCCAGTGGTCCAATATCAACTCTCAAATCCCTTTCATTCCTTATGTAATTGAAAGAAAAATCGTAAGCTGTTTTGTAGTATATTATTGGCTGGTTTACTCTCATATTTCAACTTTACCATTCTTATAGGTCTTTTAGTTGCCTTTTGATTGATTTTAAAAGCACGCCAATAATCGAACACCCCACTCAGTTTTGCTACTTTATTTGTCATTTCCTTAGGTTTCACACTGTCTTCAACTTCCCTTGTCATCCACGGATGCCTACCCCCGCCATTGGAGAACTTCTTCTGTGGGACATGTCTATCCTATGCGTTGTGCAATATGACCAGATATTTCAGACACCTCTGTTCCACCGTCATCCTCTCCAGTATCCTCCTCTAATTCACCTGAGGCTAGTCTCACTCTCATGCCCCTGTAATTTCCTTTATTTCATTGAGAGACAGATAAATGTGACAGAGGCTTCGCCCTCTCAAAATGCAGTATGAATTGAATTATATTACGATCACTGTCTCCTAAGGGTTCCTTTAGATTAAACTCTCGAATAAGAACGGGGTTATTACACAGCACCCAATCGAAGATAGCCCTTCGCCGAGTAGGCCCACAGACAAGCTGACCTAACCAACCTGATTGTCCCGATCCCCCTGCATATTGATGTCCCACGATATTACCCCTAATTACCCCAATACATGGCTTTTCCAGCTCAATTATGAGTTAACTTAAAGTCACTCCCATAACTTAATAAAGTGTTTAAATTTCGACCTTATTTGCTACACACTGAAATAGTATGTGTGTAACCGTTTCATAATTACAAAACACTCACGTCACAGAATGCTGCTTTCCAACTAGACATAAAGCATAATAATGCAGAGGATAGGCAATTCCGCGTCCGTTACTTGTTTTAACCCCTTCTTCTATTGTCTCAACAGGGTTATGTATTCTGCAAAGGTCTCTGCCATTAAGTTCATTATCTTACAAGTTACAAAATCTTACTGATTTGTTAAGTGGAATGTTTATACTCATTGCTGATTTTTAACAGCTTTTGTTGCTAAACAGTCAACCCCATCATTTCCCTCAACAGCGCGATGTGCAGGGCCCATAAGGTGCGGAGATATAAACCAAACTTTCAATATGAAATAGTGTTTGATGAGTTTACAACAGTAAATCTGACCTACTGCTAGAATGACCTGTTTTAAGGCTCATAAAAACAGAAAAGGAATCTGAGCCAATTACAAGTTTGTAAGGACAAATTGTCTCCACCCACTCTAAACCTAAAATGATAGCAAACAATTCTGCTTCAGATACCGAATAATGACTGGTAAGTTATTTCTTTGCTGTTACCTGCAACTGAGGCAGAAAATGAGCCACAACAGCATTTCCTTTTAAGTTACTTTTTGATCCATGTGTAAAAATGATTAACATATGATAATAATTTCCATTAATATACTGCTGAGCAAACAGACTCTCAGGCAGCACAGAATCCTTAGAATTTATTAAATCGTGTGTCCTAACGACAATTGAAAAAAAAGGTGGTGCTAGCGAGAAATATCTTGCATATTTCATAATCCATATTGCATAATCCAATGCACCCATATTCCCAGCATGATAAGAACCCAGGTACCTAAAATTTAAAACACTCTTTGAGCAATGTTCACAACAAACCTCCAACACACCTTTAACATTTCTTTGTCTCCTCCAATCAATCTACTACGCGAGCATCAACTTCGAGCTCTGTAATTGTGAGAACAATTGTCCCATTTCACCAGTAAAGCCGAAGAAGGGGGCGATCTAACTGCACCACAGCACAATCTGAAAGCCTGTGCTTGTCGCACACCAAGAGATGTTAAATTTGAAGATGAAGCTGATTCAGTCATAATCAAGTACAGATCGAATTAAACAAATATAAACGATCAACATATATCCGTGTTGCACCCGAAGAATACCCACACAAATATCTGGAAATATTTAATGCTCCTTTACACTTACCAATTATTTTACTGATCTGGTGCTTCCATGTCTGCTTATTATCCATCCTGTTCGGGAGTTGCCGCCGATTGAACGCGGTGTCCGGCGGGAGTTCTAGTTCTAGTAAAGAGTGTTTTTTGTGCTTTATGTGTAGCAGTTTCCATTAAAAACAATTTATGTCATTTATCACCATTTACATTACTCTACAATAGCATCATAACAATGGGGTTTGTGGTGGCGGAGGGGGGAATCTGTCACCTTCAGTTCTGGGATCAGTACACAGTCACTATCCAACTTCCTTTGACTCTAGTCCGTGAGTCCCGGCTAGTCCTGCCTTTGTTGATTAATCACGTCCTTTCTGTGGCAGCTGTCCATATATGTGCACAGTACTCCAAATGTGATCTCCAAAACATAGAACAATGCAGCAGGGAACAGTCCCTTCTGCTCACTGTGTTCTTCTGAACCAATTGAACTGGTCATTTCCTGTCTTACTAAACCAATCCTTTCAGTCTATGCAAGGTCCACATCCCTCCATTCTCCACACATTGATATGGCATCTAATAGCCCCCATCGTATTTGCCTCCACCTCTACCCCTGGCATTCAGTCCAGTCAATCACCACTATGGGTATGAGATAATAACTTGCATCGTACATCTCCTTTAAACATTCTGAGTCAGCTTTAACATCACTCTCATTTGTTAGTTGGTCTTTTTACAGAAGCTGTCAGGAAAGATGTACAAAATTACACTAAATTACAGAATAAATTGTTGAAAAAAGGACTAACGAAGTGGTGTTCCTCCTTTCGCCGTGAATACATGCCCTCTGGTATTAGACTTTTCACCCAAGGGATAAACACCGGCTGTCCGATAAACCTGCAGCTCATAACTCCTTTAAACATTCAGAGTCATGTTGATAAGAGCAGATCATGTTTAACGTCTAATAACATCTGCTTTTTACAGCAGCAGTCAGGAAGATATACAGATTACTAAATAAAACAGTGCAAGAAAGGACTAATGAGGCCCTGTTCTCCCTTACACCTAGAGCACGACTCCTCTGATATTGGACATTTCAAACTCAGGCTGTCCGCCCTCCCTGTTCCTCTGACGCACTGACTCTCCCACGTGTACCTGGATTATCCTGGAGCAAATATCATTTAAAGAATTTCCCCAAATGACTGCCTAACATTTAAATATTGAAAAAAAAAAACAATTTTCACCGATCAAAGTGAAATTATTATTACAGTTTGTATAAAAGAAACATCCTTGATATGTGTTATTCTCTCTATTGGATTTCACTTTAGATTATGAGGGCACTCAAATCCTCGTTTATTGCAACTTGGTAAAGCATGCATTAAGAAATGATACAATGTTCCTCCAGTATGATATCACAGGAACACAAGACAGACCAAAACTAACTGACAAAAAAACACATAATTATAACAATAGTTACAACAGTGCAAACCAATACCGGAATTTGATAAGAGCAGATGATGGATACGGTAAAACAAGTCTCAAACTCCTCGATAGCCCATCATCTCACGCAGACGGTAAAAGGAAGAAAAACTCTTCCTGCCATGAACCTCCAGCGCTGCAAAACCTCCGGATGCAGCCTCTGGAAACATCCGACCACAGCCAACTCTGAGTCCGTCCGAAAACTTCGAGCCTCCGACACCGAGCACCGTCTGTGCCGAGCGCTTCGACCCCGGCCCCGGCCGCCAAGCAACAGGCAAAGCCAAGGATTCGGGGCCTTTTTCTCCGGAGATTTTTCGATCGCACAGTAGCACCGGCAGCGAAACAGACATGTCAGAAATTGCACCAGATGTTCCTCGGTGTTTCTCATGTCCGTCCCCATCAAATCAGGATTGTGCACTGCCTCCTACTTAACCGATAACAGATATTCATTCTGGAGTGGCCGCGCGCGTTGTCGTCGCGCTTCCTTCTCCACTTGGTAACACCTGTAAGGTTTTGGGGGTAATTTAGTTTTCATTAGAAGAAGCAGCGTGGGATTCAGTTCTCAATTCTCTACACCAAATTCCAGACCAGTTGTGGCGGGAACGTCCATTAATTTGGAGAGTCAACCACCATGTATTCAAAGCCCACCCTATTTATATTCACGTTAGCCAATCATTGAAGGGGAAGGCGGAAACTGGGGTGTTTGCCTTTGGATTATCCAACCAGCAACAGACTGGAACTCCGCTGGCTTGTGGGAAAGTCGGTCTGTGAGTTTGATGGGCGGGAATATGGATAGATGGACATATTCACAGACCAATTGATGACCGGCATTTCGGAGTAGATCGTTGACTGACATCTGACGAGTCAAGGACGGTGGTTTACCCCTCCCCAGAAACACACTATCCTAATGTCCCAGACCAGCTGGTCAGTGGTGCATTCGGCCCCGGAATAAAAACTGAGAGAACAGGCGGTGTATGTGAGGAGTTGGCCTCCGGACTCGAGACATGTGGCCTCGTCCGGCTTGTGCCCAGGCCGCAGCTTTATTAATAAAATGAGCGCCGAGGTGGACAGGATATTTCATCGCCCTAATTATCTGTCCCCTGAATTTTGACTGAGTCACCGCGTAAATAAATGTGTTTTTGCAGCAGCTGAAATCACAGATTTTTTGGAGACTGCGGATTTGGAATTGTGACGTGTTTTAATTTCCAATACGTTTATAAGCTCTGTACGTTGCCCTTTCAACGGGGGCACATAGATTTTGTGGTGCGCTCTTATTTGGGGATGTGTGTTGTCGAATATGGGATTGCACTCGAATCAGCGTATGCCAGCCGGTTTAGATTTACACAAGAATTCCGGGTTGCATGCGAGTTTTTAATATCGAGTCAGCTGTTTTGTGTACTGTTTGAAAAGGATTCTTTGGGATCAGCTAATGAGCATCTGGAGTTTTCAGCGGATGGTCTGCAAAATGATTATGGAGTGCAGGGATGCGCGCAGATATGGGGGTGCTCACGGATGTAGTGTTACAGCCAGATACTGGTACGTCGGCCGGTCTGGAGTTGCAAACTGAGTTTCGGTTGTGTAAAGACAGCCATTTTCTGAACTATTTGAACTGATTTCAATTGTTTGGTAACCCATTATGCATGGGGGAATGCACACTGATTTGTTGATGGTGTAAATTTAGGGCAGCCTTGGCAAATAGGGGGATGCTCACTGATTTGGGGGTGCTCGTTGAATTAGGAGTGAGTTGAACATCATAGGGTTTTTTCGGATTTCGGGGTTGTGGTGCCTGCCGATTTGGAGTTGTGACGTATCTCAAGGTCGTTTGACTTACAGCTTCTTTCCTTATCAATGCTCTGAAAAGATTCTTACTCAGGAATAATCTAATGTGCATGCCGAGGTGTCAGATTGTTTGGGACGGACGGATTTGAAGTTGAATGAGAATTTGGGGGAGCACGAGAGGTGGAGATGTCAGTGGATTTAGGTGTACACACTGATTTGCGGGTTGCTTGTAGATTTGGAGGGGAGCACAGATTTGGGGGTGAACATGGATTTGGGGTGTAATTGCGTTTGAGAATGCGTCGGCCAATATGGGATGCACAGTAATTTGCAGATGTGCACAGGGTTAGTGGTATGTAGGCCACATACGTGGTACACATGGATTTGCGGATGTGCGCAGATCGGGTTGTGTTGTCGAACATTGTGGTTCACTTGGAATAGGCGGCCATTCAGAATTGGTTGTGAATGAGCGGGTTGACTGTTTAGTTACAAAAGCTGTTAAAGATTCAACTCCAGGTAAAGACCTTCCACTTTGCAAATCAGAACCTGTTTCAGGGTTTGAAGGGTTAAGAATTAGGGGCTTATGGTAAATCTCGTGGGACACTGGGCACAAGGGGAAACACATTTACAGAATATTTCAGAGTGATCAGGTAGATAGAAGTCAAATGCATATTTCATTACAATCGCTTGGGGGGGATATCTTTCATTTCAGTTGTGGGAATGAATTTGATTCACTCTATTGGATTTCACGGTAAAATCCGTAGGAATTTGGGGGTAATTTAGTTTTCCTTAGAACAAAGAAGCCGCGAGAGTTTTATTTCCCAATTCCGTACACCAAATTTCCGTCCAATTAGTGGCGGGAACGCGCATTAATTTGGAGTGTCAACCATCATGTATCCAAATCCCACCCTATTTATATTCACGTTAGCCAATCATTCAAGGAGAAAGCGTAAACTGGTGCGTTTGACATTGGATTATCCAACCAACATCAAACTAGGATTCCCGCTGTCTTGCAGGAAAGTCGGTTGGTGGGCGGGAATAGGGGTAGATGGACATATTCACGGACTAATGGGTGGCTGGCATTCCAGAGTCGTTCGTTGACTGACATCTGGCGAGTCCAGGACACTGCTTTGCCCTCCCCGGAAACACACTTACTAATGTCCCAGACCTGCCGGTCGATGGGACACACGGCCCCAGATCAGGCGGTGAATGTGAGGAGTTGGGTTCCGGATTGGAGACACTGCGGCCGCCTCCGTCCTGTGCTCAGGACGCGGCTTTATTAATGAAATGAGGCACCGATGGGAGAGAATATTTCACCGCCCTCATTATCTGTCCTCTGAATTTTGACTGAGTCACCGCGTAAATAAACGTGTTGGTGCAGCAGCTGAAATCACTCAGCAAAACCCCGACGTAGATAAAGATCCATTCAGAATCATTGAAACTGAATCCTTTCCCTGAGACCTGATAGTATATGAAATTTACAGCCAGAGTCATCCACAGGAGGATGAAGCTGCCGGAGAGGGTGAAGAGTAAAACCACAGACCTCCTCCTGCTCTCCATCTCCGGGTCACAGCGGTTCTTCCCCTTGCTCTGACCCTTCAGCCCCTTACGGACCCGACTGGCCACTAAAATGTGCCTGACAGTCAGAGCGTTGAGCAGCAAGATCCCAGCGAAAGGAAGGAACGGAGTTAAAACTGTATTAAGCCAGTCATATCCTACCCACTCGGGGTCAGTGAAATAATTGTCTATGGGTTTACAGAACCAAGGTATTTTGTCGATGATCACCAAGGGTTCCCGTGTGAAGTATTGTGGAACGTTCTTCAGACAGAGCAGTACGCCGGTTGTTGTCAGAACCACAGTCGCAGTTTTCCCGGTGCAATATTTTGTTTTCAGCTTCTGGCAGCAAATGGCGAAAAATCGGTCAAAGGTGAAAGTGACGGTGAACCAGACTGAAAAATCTCTGGCTGTGCACCTCAGTACTTCGATAACACTGCACACAGGGGTGATGCTCAGAAAACTCCACGGGAAGTAATGCCCATTGATGCTAATCAAAATGACCTCGGTGACAATGGTCAGTAGATCCGCCGCTGCCATGGCCACCAGGTAGCGAGTGGTGCAGGTAGAGAGGCCGCACTTTCCCCGAAACAAGATCACAATCGCTACTAAATTCACTGTGTGTGGGGGAGGGTTGAAGAAGACGAGGGGGAGGGGAGGAAGGCGAGGAGAGGAGGATGGGAGAGGGGACGGGGGAGAGAGAGTGAGGGAGAAAGAGAGATAACAGACAGAGGGCATTACTGAAACAATTCCTCAAGTTATCGGGTTTCAGCTAGAGATCAGGGGTGCTTGAGACTGTG
This sequence comes from Hypanus sabinus, assembly GCF_030144855.1. Lineage (NCBI taxonomy): Eukaryota > Metazoa > Chordata > Chondrichthyes > Myliobatiformes > Dasyatidae > Hypanus > Hypanus sabinus. The sequence continues at coordinate 58,006 of NW_026778995.1, forward strand.
AACGGCTGCTAATCTTAAGTGAAGAACTGGTCACATTGATTCTGACCTGCCTTCTTCAGTGTGGAGATAAGACAATGTGTGGACTATCGTCGGCGATAAAAGCGATCTCAGGAACGATCGTTGTTAATACCGATTCCAATCACTAACGTGACCGGTTTCACTGATTTAACAGTGACTGACCAGGCCCCTGTAAACTCGGCATCTGATGGGGCTGGGAGGGATACAGAGGGGAGAAACACACACAAAATACTGGAGGGACTAAGCAGGTCAGGCAGCATCCGTGGAATTGAACAAACTTCCGTTTCCGCCGAGACTTTTCTACAGGACGAAACGGTGCAATTTACGGCGCGTCTCAGAGGGAAAACAGGCAGAACTTAGTAACCTGAGGCTGAGCCGCTCCGTTAATGGATCAAATCCACTGAGCAGCTCAATTCGATAACTATCGTCAGCAGATCCGCGGACAGTGGTTCAGATGATCAGACCCAATTAGTAACACGTCCAAAAAGCTGGAGGAACTCAGCAGGTCGGACAGCATCCGTGGAAACAAGTCTCGGCCCGAAGCGTTGACTGCTCGTTTGCACGGATGCAGTCCGACCTGCTGAGTTCATCCAGCTTGTTGTACGCGTTGTTTTGACCCCAGCTGTGTACTTTGTGTTTCCAGACCCAGTTATTGACCGGCAGACAGTGAGATCCGACTGTGACAGACTCCACAGGGAGACATGAAACTGTGAACTTTACAGTGAACAGTGAACTCAGAAACAGTGACCTTTACAATGTAAACCCATCCCAGTCACAGCTTGTGGGGGAGCTGCCTGTCCCCACACTGGGACAACTCCGGACAAGGTGTCATTGAAGGCAAGAACAACGTTCGAGTCGGTCCCGTGAGTTTGATGAGAGACAGGAGTTTAGTTCCGCTTGTCATTAAACATGAAAAATCAGTGTTGAACTGACAGGATCAATATCTCTGACGGATCTTTCGACAATGATCATCAAGTTAGAAGCTCGTCAAATGACCATGAACAGATTCACATAGTTAACACACAGAAATAACGAACATGAATTGCTTTGCTCACTCACCAGGAACTCCAATGACGGCGATGAACACGTACAAAACTTTCTCCACACTTCTGTACCTATAAAGCAATGTAGGCATTTCCTCTGTCCAGTGACCTGACCCCGCTGTGCTGCAGGCGATCTCTCGGAATGAAATGTTAAGGGAGCCCATGCCTGCGGTTTTTAATGCCATTTAGCGACTCCACAGGGACACATTTCAACAGATTTACAAACAACTTTTAAAATGATTTACAAGTAATTACGTCAGGCAGGTGCAATCCCCGTGGTGACAGATTGCGATTAAATAATTAACTAGTGCAATGTGTGGACTGTTTATGTGAATTAGTTTGTCGCAACAAAGGTGACTGAACCTTCAGTGGTTTCTTATCAATTCAATGTGCTCCCACTGTAAATATGTACTTCAATGGAGCCAATTGAGAGACACAGAATATTGAAGTAAATTGTGTCATTTTAGCCTGTAAAATTGTATTGAATCACATACTGCTACCATTCTCCTCGAGAGTATAAACTCTGGGAATTATTTGTGTTTTGGGGACTCTAACGAGGGGGGTCGTTAAGACCATAAGACTATAAAACTAAGCAGCAGAAGTCGGCCATTCGGCCCATCGAGTCTACTCCGCCATTTCATTATGAGCTGATCCAATCTCCCCTTTAGTCCCATTCCCCCGCCTTCTCACCATTACCTTTGATGTCCTGACTACTCAGATACCTATCAATCTCTGCCTTAAGTACACTCAATGACTTGGCCTCCACTGCCGCCCGTGGCAAAAAATTCCACAGATTCATCACCCTCTGGCTATTTTTTTTTTGCATCTCCGTTCTGAATGGGCGCCGTGCAATCCTCAAGTCCTGTCCTCTCGTACAAGAATCTCCCACCATGGGAAACAACTTTACCACATCCACTCTGTCCATGCCTTTCAACATTCGTCACACCTCCAAATCCTCAGAACCCCGAAATACAAACACACCCCCAATGTGTGCCCCACATTATCGGACCTCCAAAATCCGTACGCACCCTGAAATCCGCCGGCATTCCCAAATCTCTGCACACTCTCAAATTCGCACTGACTCCCAAATCCGCGTGCATCTAAGTTAATGTGTGTCCTGAATCCGCATGCATCCCAGTATTAGCTGGCAAACACCCATTCCTGTCCACATTCCCAAATCCCTGTTCATCCACCATATTCTACAAAGCACTCCTAAATCAGTACATAGTCTAAAATCCGTCTGCACCCCCGAATCCTTTGCTCACCCGAACCCGCTGATTCTCCCACATGCACATTAGCTTATCTCAGCGCAGGAATCATTTCAAATAGTTCACAAAAGGGCTGCTTACATTAAAGAACAAGTATAGAGGTCAAACTTCATATCGCGTTTATCCTTAAAGGAAACAACCTTGTGATTCGACACATCTCCAAAGTCAGTGTTCACCCCAAATCCGCCAACACACCCAACTCTGCATATATCTGCAAATCAGTGTACACCCATAAATCTCTGCTGACCGGCAAACCGTCATTCAACTCTCAAATCAGTGTTCACCCCCGAATCCGCCAACACACCCAACTCTGCATATATCTGCAAATCAGTGTACACCCATAAATCTCTGCTGACCGACAAACCCTCATTCAACTCTCAAATCAGTGTGCAACCCCAAAGCAACTGAGACCCAGATCTGGCTCTGTTGTTCATTGTCATCTGTATGTCGTGTGCATTTCTCCAGGTCTGTCAACAAAGAACCAAAAACACAGAGTGGATCTGTTCAGAGTCATGCTTACTTCAAGCAGTAATGTGAAGCATCTCCACCCTCCATGGCGAGAGATCGCTTCTGCTTTGCAGCTTACGAAGTTTGCTGTTCAATACAAATTGTCAGTCTGTGCTTTGGCTGTCATCTGTTCTGCCGGTGGCTGCTCCAGTGCATATCGACCTCCTCTCAGTAACACAGTGAACAGTGATCAATTACATGGTGCCTGTCAAGTACACACTCAGCATATAGCAAACAACTGTGAGATCTTACAGGTTCCATTCTATTACATTACAAAGGTCGAATATATTTCCACATTCCCACCTTTGAGTCAGCAAAATTTTCTTTTCCTAGTCCGCATCAAAGGGTTCCCATTTTCAATATCCTCTCCTCAGTCCCACACACAATTACAAGATGGTGGCTGCCAATATTATAATACCAGTAGCCTTTTCATAATGCAGGGCAGCAGTCCACCATCCCAGACGGCCGACAGCTTCCTGGGAGTTGTAATGATAGAAATGGTCTCCTTCTTCCTTCAGCTTCTCGGTGCCTCACGGATGTGGTCTGTTACGTGAAATATATTCTCCTGGTTCATCCTGTGCGTACGTACAACGGTCTCGGCCAATCAGGACACACGTGGCCCCTTTCCCCATGAAAACAAAGTTCAAGCCATTCGGATTTGCAATCCCACTTTACGAACCGTCACCGATTTCGCCAACAGTTTATAAATTATTTGTTGGGTTTGTTCGAGAGTATAAGTAATTTCAGTAGCTAACTTTTCCAATGCTGCTGCCGTGTTAATGAGATCCGGAGTTGTCTTGCTGATTTCCTTGGAAAGTGTCACCTTCACAGTGTGGTTAAGAATGCATTGAGTTCAAGAGCCGAGAGGTAACGGTACAGCGATATAGCACCCTGGGCAGACTCCACTTGGAGCGCTTTGCTCACCTCATCACAGGAATGATGTGGAAACTATAGAAAGGGTGCAGAGGAGATCCACAAGAATGTTGTCTTGGTTGAGGAGCATGGCTTAGAGAATAGGTTGAGTGAACTTGGCCTTTTCTCCTTAGAGCGACGGAAGATGAGAGGTAACCTGATAGATGTGCATAATGTGATGAGAGACGTTGATCGTGTGGACAGTCAGAGGCTTTTTCCCAGGGTTGAAATGGCTACCAGTAGAGGCCATAGTTTTAAGGTGCTTGGAATTAGATACGGAGGAAATGTCAGGGGTAAGTTTTTTTTTTACACAGTGAGCGGTGAGTACGTGGAATAAGATGCCAGCGATGCTGGTGGAGACGGATACAATAGGGTCTTTTAAAAGACTGATGGATAGATGCATGGAGCTAGGGGTAACGGGGATTAATTTATAAAGTCCATGTTCGGAATAGCATTATGGGCCGAAGAGCCTACAATGTGCTGAAGGTTTTCTATATTTCTACGTTTCTATGAAGACATCACCAAGTCTTTTTAAGCTTGGTTAACATTGTTCTGTTGGGACCTATCATTCTCTACAGCTCTCGTTTTCAAATTTATATCTTCATCCAGACAAAGTGACATTCTGATATACTGATAAGGGAATGAAAGGGGTCGATGTTTCCAAGTCCCATCAGCCCTGAAGAGAAACCAAACATATCCTGGTCTGCGGACCTGGACCAGTTAAAGTAACAGTTTATCTGTATTTCATTGAAGATCACAGTTAAACGGGACACATCCATTTCTACATGTGCCAGGACACCCATACAAACTCAGCAGCTTGAACGTTTGTGGCGAACACAACCGTCCGGGAAAGGACAAGAGCTAATCCAGCCGACACCATTCGGTCTCTCAGTGGTTTTATCTTTTCCCCGTCGTCAAGCAGCTTCTTGCAGTGAGAGGCGTGAATCCACGACGGCCTTTCTCTCCCCATGATTAGTGACCAGCAATACCGGAAATGGTACTTCAAACCGAGGCTCCAAACACACCCCTCTTTTAAATGTCCGCACCACCACTTAGTCACCGGTTCACTGTAGTAGCATTTGAAGGTCTCTGCAGATTGCTGGGCCTCTTTTACCTGTTGATGATATTTAGTGATTTTTTTTAAGGAGATACAATAATTGAACATGCTTTCATTCAAGTGGTGTACATGCACTTGTTAATTCCTGATGGCGCATCAGACGGCAGTCCCGTTGTGGGGACAGGCCTATAGTTCCATTGGCAGTGGCTTCTGTAGTCATAGGAACAAAATGTAGCTCCTATTTCCACTTCAGTCTCATTTCCTCACGAACCTTCCTATGTATATTCTTAATGATTCCGTTCATATTTTCGACTCGTGCCGCTGACTGTGGATGGGAGCTACAATGGAAATTTGCATCCATCTTCACTGACTTTACCGGTGAAATGAGTACCGTTTCCAGGGGATCCCAGATCGCGGGTTACTTCCTTTAACAAACATTTCGTCACTGTAGCCGCATCAATTTTTTCTACAAACAAATGCTTCAGCCCATCGTGAGAACACATAAATAATGTCTAATACATTCTTATACACAAAGTGAGAGATGTCATCAGCACCAACTGCCTCTGACACCACAAGGGTGGGCCTAACAATCAATGCACAATCTAAAATCCCTTGTCTACAATATCAGATATCATTCTTAGAAAGTGTTTTAGTTCACTATAAGTCGATCGCTTCGGGCTTTAACAAAAGTCTTAATCAATGACCTTCTGTCCTGGGATAGGGTATATCTTAGATACGTAACTTTTGGTTGTAGAAACTAATTTCTGCTTTCATACTTTTTTGAACTTTCGTAGCTAGCTTATGTAGAAGATAAAGGGAGCCCTGATTGCAAGTTCCCTTACTTGGGGTGGCCAACAGGGGTCAACTACGAACTGCATTAGAGTGGTGCCATACAGAAAATTCTTCACCTATTTTCCGTTTGCAATTTACATGAGAAAACATTGATTCCTTCAAAACTGTTTTCCAAGAAATCACAAACTCAGAACCAAGATGTCAAAAGTCTTGAACATCATTTCTGTTCTATAAAAGAAAAATATCTTGTTAGTTAAGCAATTTTTAGGATTACTCTCAAATTATTCCAGTCTTAATAAAATTGTTAATTTCAAATTCCCAAACATAACGGTACACCAATAAGTATTATTCTCCTGAAATTTAGGCATCTCATATCTGGAATACAGATGCAGGGATTTCTATCGGCTCAACCAGGATTTCACATTGCCAGTGTGGAATTCGGGTGTCTTTAATATCAATTACATGGAAAAAAAAATAAGGAAACACAAGGAAACACACACACACACACACACACACACACACAGAGAAACACATACAGACACAGACACACATACACACACAAGACAGTACAAAAATCCATGTTGGCATCATTCTTTCATTCCTTCATTTCATTTCATGTATTATCAGAATATGTATGCAGTACACAATCCTGTGATTCTTCCTCTCCAGATAGACTGGAAACCAAGAAAAAGAAGAACGTCAACACGATCAACAACTCCCCTTCCGGACGAAATGCACTGAAACAAATAAAAACGCAACAGAAACATTGTCCCCAATCCCACAGCTGTTTCGTTCCACAAAATAATTGCAAAACTTAAAATAAACAGTGCATTTTCACACACGTTACAAAGAAACGTGGGGGTGGGGGTGGATACAGCTGCGTGGGGCCCTGACACAAAAATGCATTTTAAACACAAAAGTGAATTCAGGTCAAAATAACATATTTACTTTGATCATCTTATTTTTTTTGTCTTTCGAAGCCCAAGTCACACGCCTCCTGCCACGTCCTCACTTAGCATACAGCAAAGCACTCTGGGATAATGCAGGGTCTAGTTAGCACATTACAAGAATAAATACATTAAAAAATCTCAAAGTTTCGAATGTATTTCAACGGTATTCCCACACTTATGAGTGTCACGTAAATTCATTTATAATAACTGCATCTTCTGTTTCCCAATGTGTTGCATTGAATGTAGCCATGTTTAGGGTGGTTCGAGACTCTCCTGCATTATGAACCATATATATGGATATCTCGGCCCTTCTAGTCCGTGCCGACGCTTACACCTACCTAGTTCCACTGGCCCGCACTCAGCCCATAACCCTCCATTCCTTTCCTGTCCATATACCTATCCAACTTTACTTTAAATGACAATACCGAACCTGCTTCTACCACTTCTACTGGACGCTCATTCCACACAGCTACCACTCTCTGAGTAAAGAAATTCCCCCTCGTGTTACCCTTAAACTTTTGTCCCCGAACTCTCAAATCATGTCCTCTTGTTTGAATCTCCCCTACTCTAAGTGGATAAAGCCTATCCTCGTCAACTCTATCTATCCCCCTCATAATTTTAAATACCTCTATCAAGTCCCCCCTCAAACCTCTATGCTCCAAAGAATAAAGACCTAACTTGTTCAACCTTTCCGTGTAAATTAGGTGCTGAAACCCAGGTAACATTCTAGTAAATCTTCTCTGTACTCTCTCTATTTTGTTGATATCTTTCCTATAATTTGGTGACCAGAACTGTACACAATATTCCAAATTGGACCTTACTAATGGCTCCTACAATTTTAACATTACATCCCAACTCCTATACTCAATGGTTTGATTTATAAAGGCCAGCATACCAAAAGCTTTCTTCACCACCTCATCCACGTGCGATTCCACCTTCAGCGAACTATGCACCATTATTCCTAGATCACTGTGTTCTACTGCATTCCTCAATGCCCTGCCATTTATCATGTATGTCCTATCTGGATTATTCCTACAAAAATGTAGGACCTCACACTTATCAGCATTAAACTCCATCTGCCATCGTTCAGCCCACTCTTCTAACTGACCGAAATCCCACTGCAAGCTTTGAAGCAAGCTTTGCACAACGCCATCTACCTTAGCATCATCTGCAAGAAATTTTATGGGGCGGATTCCTACTTTAGTTTCAACAAGGGCTCCAGCTGCACCATCCGACCATGTGGTGAACGCACATGTAACTTGGAGACCCCCTGGGTAACTCTGGATTCAAGTCGTGGCTTATCATCAGCACCATGGGCATTCTACTATAGGGAACACAGTTGATCTTCTCGGGGCAATAGACCATCGTTACATGCTGACAAGTCCCAACCCTCTTGAGTTTTTAATGCAATCAATGCCAAAATAAACTTTGTGTCCAGAATTGCATCATTTCTTTGTCGATCCAGAATTCATAACAGGGGGAACGTAGATATTCCAACCACGTCGTTGACTACCCAGCCGTTAGGTGGCGTTGTTGAGCTCATCCGGATTGGCCACCCCCACCCCCGTCTCCCTTCATTCTGCCACTGCAAACTTCGTTCTGTTATAGGGTCGTTTTCGAACCCTGTTTCCCCTTATCCTCCTCAGTACCTTTCTCCCTTACTCACTCTTCCCTCATTCACATCATCCTTCTGAGACGGGTTAGCTTCCCTTCCTCCGTTTCATATAAACCGTGAGTTATCCTCTGCTGAATGGATTGGGAAAGTTTCCGAGAATCATCTCTCATTCACAGCTCCAGCACTCAAATGGGCCACGTCAAAAGGGACAGAATACCGTGTCACACCCGCCCCACACCTGTCTCTGTGTTGCTGTCTATGCTGGGCCTTGATGAAAAGAGCAAGAAGCAAGCAGCTGGCAGGATGGGGGAGGGAGCAGAAAGAGCCCCTTACTGGGTATGGAGCTGGAGAGGGGGGGTTGAGCTGGAGGTCAGGAACAGATGGACAGTGAGTTGGCCCTCACTTCTGATCCACCAGCTGGACAGTGTAGTGGTTAAGGGTTGAAACACTCTGAGAAGGTTGGGCATTACCTGACCATATCTGCCCCTGGACAAAGGCTACGATTACCTCATCAGGTGACTGAAGAGTGCAACCCGCTGTGTGATACAAGCGTCTCTTCATACGTTAAATCACCCCAATCTGCATCACCATCATCGTCAGTCCTCGCACGTATCACTCCTCTCCGAGCTGAGAGTTCACTTTGCAGATTTTCCATCTGTTTTAAACACTTGCGATCAGCGCAGCCTTTCTTCTCAGCTGCCGATTTCTTCATGACATTCACAACGGCCGTAAATCCCGACCCTGACTTTTCATTTCTCTAATTCTGTATCCGCCTGTTTATACTCCTCTTCAGTTTTCTCATTTTCCCTTGTTAACGCTTCACACGGAGCCTGAAACTGACTCATGTGGATCAAATTGACCTGATCCTGCTCCGTCACAATTTCTAACTCTTCCCTACACTTACACAATTCCTCTGCCAGTTTCAGTATTTTCTCTCTTCACTTCTGTTACATCATCCAACAAACATTCCATCATAACAATTTTAATCCCTTTTAATTTCTTTAATTTATTTTCACTAAGTATTTTCCACAATTCTTCCTCCAGAGTCCCAGACGCTTGGCTGTCAAACTTTTCAAACCACGCCTCATAATCTGACCATTTCCTTAATAATTAACCATGAAAGTAATCTCTGAAATCCTCTGAATCCCTGGGTTCTGCCTGTCCTTTCCCTTTCACAGTTTAATATCCTAACCTACTGTGTGGTTCAACTCGTCACCAGGGTCCCAGACCAGTTTTCTTTCTTTTTGAGTGCACCCCAAGGCGCGAAAATATGTTCACCGTTCATCAACTGAGGTCAGTTTGGAAACTCACCAGGCAACTCGTAATTAATCACAGCTCGCATTTTATTTTTCATCCACAAACAACAAAGTAACTATGTTGACCCCAGGCTAACAACTTAAAACATGAATTCCACTGCTCCTTCTGTACTAATACACAACCAGAGCACTTCTGTCATTCACAACACTGAAACAGGGGATCCCTCTGTATCCAAATGATCCATCATTTGTTCTCCAGTCCCTTCCTTGGGGATACTTCCTTGTGATAGTTAGTCTCAGGAGTTATTATACCTTTGCATTTGAAACTCTTTACTTGTTTTGAAACAAGCATGATTTGAAACATTTGAAACAACTCTTATCAGTTCAGAGGACGCATCTCATTCTTGTTGGCTGAGGTCCATCAGGCTGATGACTAACAGATTTCCATTGGATGTAGTCCAAGGGCTAAACAACTTCATGCCAAAGGTAATTTCTTTTGTTCTCCTCCACTATGGTTCCAAACAGACAAACTGTGTCGCTCAGACTCTCAGCTGAAATATCGAGATTCCTTCTGCAGAACTGCCACTGTACGTAATACACACCTTATCTCAGAGTGACTTCAGGTTCAGAGATAACGAGATTACTTCTGCAAACCTGACAGTGTACATAATGCACAGATTATGTGAGAGTGATTTCAGGCTTACAATGGGAATACCTATAACTTCTTGTGTAAAGTTGATCTAATCAGGTTATCCCACAGCAATCAGTTCACAGAATGGGGGTTACAGAGCAGCTTCACAAAATGGCAGCCTCTATTCCTTCGACCTCATGGCAAAAACACAGACAATTGAACACTCTACTTCCACTGTCATTGACCCATTCACGTTCGATGTTTTCTTGCATATGTTAATTCATTCAGACAGTGGTGTATTTTGGTGCAGAGCAGTCAGGATGGGATGCTCCTCCAGTCAGATGTGGGAACTCTGGACATCGGACAGTTTTCCGATGACTATTTGCAGTAAGTGCACCCAATCACAGCGCCGGACTGACTGGTTCAGAGAGTTGGATGTACTCAGGATCATTCGGGAGCCTGAAGATACTATCAATGAAACATCTGAAGAGGTGGCCACACCCAGGGTACAAGCTTCGGACAGGAGAAGCGTGACCACCAGCAGAGGTAAGGGTCATTAGGAAGACAGTGCAGGGCTGTCCTGTGGGCATTCTCCTCAGCAGAACACCTTGTTGGATACTGCTGGGTGGGTGGGGAGTTGATCCGTTGGGGCATGAAAACAACATGGTAGCACTGTCATGGTAGCACATGGGCTGATAGCACTGTCCACTCTGAAGCTTAATAGGGAAGTGTACATTTTGGCCTTGTGGCAGTTATAGGAGATTATAGTCAGGGGAGAGAAAGGAGATTCTGTTGATTTAAATTAGAACTGATTTCTGCGTCACAGATCCAAACCATTAAACTCCAGTCCCATTAAACGGGAACATTAGCCGAGAATTACCTCCCACGCCCAGTGACCAGAGGGCAGAACTGGGTTTGATAAACAGCAGCAGTAATTGCCGAGTTCGGCACCAACATTCACTTTTGAACTTGATTCAGCAACTGTGATGGTGAAATATCCAGCCTGTAGCCTGTCGCCTGTTTAAACAGTTTCCCCAGTGTGAACTCGGTAGTGCGTCACAAGGTGGGATGACTGAGAGAATCCCTTCCCACAGTCTGAGCAGGAGAATGGCCTTTCTCCAGTGTGGACTCGTCGGTGTGTCTGTAAGTCGGATGACTGACTGAATCTCTTTCCACAATCAGTACAGGCGTACGGTCTCTCCCCAGTGTGAATACGCTGATGTATCATCAGTTGAGATGACTGAATAAATCCCCTTCCACAGTCTGAGCAGGTGAACGGTCTCTCCCCAGTGTGGACTCGTTGATGCACCTTCAGCTGAGATGACCGAATAAACCCTTTCCCACAGACTGAGCAGATGAACAGCCTCTCCCCAGTGTGAATTCGCTGATGTGTCTTCAGTTCAACTGACCGAGTAAATGCCTTCCCACAGTCTGAGCAGGTGAACGGCCTCTCTCCAGTGTGGACTCGCTGGTGCACCTGCAGGTCAGATAAATGAATAAATCTCTTCCCACATTCAGAGCAGGAAAATGGCCTCTCCCCAGTGTGAATCGGTTGATGTACCATCACTTGAGATGACCGAGTAAATGCCTTCCCACAGTCTGAACAGGTGAACGGCCTCTCTCCAGTATGAACTCACTGGTGGGCCTGTAGCCTGGATGAGTCAGTGAATTTCTTCCCACAGTCTGAGCAGGTGAACGGCCTCTCCCCAGTGTGAATTCTCTGATGCACCTTCAGTACAGATGAATGAGTGAATCCTTTCCCACAGACTGAGCAGCTGAACGGTCTCTCCCCAGTGTGAATTCGCTGATGTTCCTTCAGTACAGAAGACTGAGTGAATCCTTTCCCACAGACTGAGCAGGTGAACGGCCTCTCCCCAGTGTGAACTCGCTGATGTACCTTCAGTTGAGATGACCGAATAAACCCTTTCCCACAGTCTGAACAGGTGAATGGCCTCTCCCCAGTGTGAGTTCGCTGATGTATCTTCAGTTCAGATGACCAAGTGAATCCCTTCCCACAGTCTGAGCAGGCGAATGGCTTCTCCCCAGTGTGAAGTGACTGGTGTCTCCGCAGTTGCGATGACTGAGTGAATCCCTTCCCACAGTCTGAGCAGGTGAACGGCTTCTCACCAGTGTGAACTCGCTGGTGTGTCAGTAGGCTGGATGACCGAGGGAATCCCTTCCCACAATCAGCGCAGGTGAACGACATCTTATCAGTGTGAACTCGCTGTTGTGCATGCAGGTGAGATGAGTGAGTGTAGAGTGAATCCCTTCCCACAGTTCTTTGTCAATTCATAAATCAAATATCAGATGTAGTAAACCCCTTGCACAATCAATGTAGTTGAAGAACTGATCTCCAGTGAACAAATGCTGGTGTGTTCTCAGCTCCCCGGTTCCAGTGGATTTCAGTGAGTTACAACAGAAAACTTCATTTCAGACACAAAGCACTTTTCCAGCTGTGATGACAAAATTCTTCATCTCCAAGGATCAACAGTGGTACATTGTTAAGTATCTAGTAACTCCTTAAATATCTGGGCAGAGACAGCAAACTGACATGTTGTTCTGTTTAAAATTCCCGTACACAATTTTTGTCATTTCTAACCTGTAAAAAAGATTTACAAAAGACATCAATGAGTGAAAGTCATCATTCAGAGAAGTGTATGGTCATCCACTTTGTTAGAGGCAATGAGAGTGCAGACTGTTTTCTCAATAGAGAGGAAATAATGTTGAAGAGTAGGAGAATATAAAAGCAAGGATGTGATGTTGAGTATTTATAAAGTGTGGCCTCACTTGGACTGTTGAGAGCAGATTCAGGCCCCTTAAGTAGAACAGATGTACTTACATTGCAGAGCGTTCAAAGGAAATTTACAAAAATATTTCAGGATTTATAAGGTTTGTCTGATGAAGAACATTTGATGGCTCGGGGCCTCTACTCACTGGAGTTCAGAAAAATGGGGCCCTCATTGAAATCTATCGAACATTGAAAAGTCTCGATAGAGTGGATGTGGAGAGTATGTTGACAAGAGTGGGGGAGTCGAAAACCAGTGGACGCAGCATCAAAATCGAGCTTTGTTCTTTCAGAATGGAGATGAGGAGGAATTTCTTTAACCGGAGCGTGGTGACTCTGTGGGATTTGCTGCTATGAGTTGCTCTGGAGTCCAAGTAATTGGGTCTATTTTTGGGAAGAGGGTGATGGATTCTTGATTAGTCAGGGCAGGAAGGGATATGGGGAGAAGGCAGGAAAGTGCGGCTGAGATGGAAATGGATCAGCTGTAATGAAATGGTGGAGCAGACTCGATGGGCCAAACGACCTCATTCTGCTCCTGTATCTGATTAATTTTCACAGCCGATATATTATGAGATAATTTTAATCTCCTTTCTGAACTCTGACATCACACTGTTACAGCGAGGATCAACCCAAGTTGGGGGAAAAACTCTCCTTCCAACTGCTCATGATGCCGGCAACTGATCTGTCCATCTAATTCCCCAACAGATTTCCTGTCTGTGTGAGAATGGGAATTTCAATCTGTGACTTAGCTCAGGCTGATTCCTTCCATTAGTATTATTCTCTGTCCCATATTATTCCGAGCTGCGCAGTAACTGAAATGTTCCCACACAGACAGCCTTTGCTGCTGCACAGCTGGTGTTTTGTTGATGCCGTGCTGTTTTCATGATGTTCAAACATTTAACTTTCCGACAAATGGTCGGTCCATACATTCTGAGAAAAATAAATTAGAGAAAACATTGGTATTATTTCAAGTTCTGGTCGTGTACGACAGCACTACAAAGAGCATGTGATGTTACATGGCAAACCCTGGAGAGTTTCAAATTACTCTGCCCCTCCGCACAGGTGATTGACGGTGGAGAGCCCATCAGAGGCAATGCCAATGAACATGATGGGGAGGGCAGTCCTTGTTCTCATTGGAGTGTGGCATATTTGTGATGAGAACGCTGCAGGTCACTTGTTACTCAGGCCAAAGGTAATTGGTATCATTATGTACCCAAAGCGAATGGTACTAAACATGTTCTCACAGGTAGAAAGGTCCAGAGCAAGATGGAACAAAGGTGATTTTCACAAGGACTAAAGCTGATGTAAGGATTTTGTTTCCTTATTTTCATACAGTAAAAATTGACAGTTTCATTGACTGGAAGGTCAGCTCCTCAGTGCTCGGTGGTGCCCGAGTGATCCATCCACTCCCCTTCCCTCCCCCTGCGATTCCAAATACGGCCTACGGACTAACGGGGAAAACGCTGGCCCTGTCATCAATGGCTGCCTCATTACCCAGAAACCTACACGAAGAAGAGACCCATCTATCCGCCACGGCTCCAGCGTCTGCGCTCCTCAGCAGCAAATTCCCCGGAGCCCCCGTAGAGAGAGGGGTAAGCACTTGGACTGACCCGGGGTGCAGAGGAAAGGTGTGGCCGGTCGCGGTTCGGACGCCGCTACCGATAATAATCCGCCCGGATCCCCGCTCCAACCTGCCGCCGAGTCTCCGAGCCTTTTGTGCATCGTGCGCACGCGCGAAACTCACCGCGACCTTACGCATGCGCATGTGATCGCCTGGTCGCTGATGGCGATTTCTGGAACTGACAGGAGAAAGTCTGCAAATGCTGGAAATCCAAAGCGACTCACACAAAACGCTGCAGGAACGCAGCACCTCAGGCAGCATCTGTAGAAAATTATAAACAGACGGCGTTTTTTGGCAGAAAGCCTTCTGCAGGGCAGAGAAGCACGGGGGAAGATGCCAGAATAAAAATGTGGTGGGGGAGGGGAAGAGGCGAGCTGGAATTTGATGCCGGGTGGGTGGGGAAGGTCAAGAAAGGGTGGGCTGGAGAATAAAGAATCTTATAGGAAGGAGAGTGGACCAGAGAGAGGGCAGGAGGAGGGTCCCGGGAGGAGTGTAGGAAGGTGAGAAGTACAAGGTCAGAGTGGGGCATAGAGGAGGGTGACGGTAATTTGTTCTCCTGAGTTGAAATCGATGTTCATGCCATCAGATTGGAGGGTACCCAGACAGAATATAATGTGTTGCTCCTCCACGGGGAGAGGAGCTCATCTTGGCACAAGAGGAGTCCACGGATCGACACGGCGGAACAGGACTGGGAATGAAGAATTAAAATGCTTGCTGACTGGTAAGTCAGACTTGTGGAGGATGGTGCGAAGTTGCTCCTAATTGATGACTGCACCCTCAGGGTGGCGGAGCAACAACTTATATTCTGCCTTGGTACGAGTGCACCAGTCTTGTCTGTTTGAATCCAGAGCCCAAGAAAAGCTCCCTTTCGTGTCTCAGTGGTCTTTGACCCCCTGAAGAACTGTTTCTGAGTGACAGCTAAGATCCACCTGCAATTCCTCGGCCCACTTTCCCAACTGGTCTCGATCCCACTGGAACCTTAGACAACCCTCACTTTCTCCACACACCGGTTTAGGTGACATCCACAACCTCACTAATTGTTTGATCTGCATTCTCCAAATAATTAACACATATCATTGCCCAGTTGTAAGCGGATGAATTTACTTTCTCTTTCATTTCCAAGGGGGACGAGACTGCCTGGATCCGGGGTGGGGGGGGGTGGGGTGCAGGGAAACACGGGCTTTCAGTGTCTGAGCCGGTGAGGAAGCCGTAAGTGGCCAGTCCACAAGACAAGACAGCAGATCCCCTCGGCAATCAAACCGACCCTCATCAGGCCTGTCCCTCCGTGTCCAATCACCCTCTCAGTGCGAACTCAATCGCCACTGCCACTCCTTCAATGGGGCGACTGAGTCGTGCAGACGGTGTGAAACCACCTCATTTGCGTCGGGACCATTTCCATTCCACCCATCCCCAGGCAAAGGAGCTGGTTTTAAACTTGTTTTTACATTGGTTTATTTCTGATTTTAAAAGTTGTCATTTCTGTGTACTGATGTCTGTTTGTCATCCTGACCAGTTCTGCCTGAAGTTGATTGGCCTGATTGTTTTTGGTGAAATTTGACAATGGCGTCACCCCGGGTATGGACCTTCATGTCCGTATCTGAACAGGAACCGTCCCTGCTCCCACTCTAGGCTCAGCTAGAGTGACTGTACTGGCACTGGAGACGGTCCAGTCCCTGACCTGCCAGACTGCACCGTCGGGTAAACCCCGTTACAACTGATACCAGGACATCCCAGAATAAAGGACGAACCCTTGTCTGGCATCTGCTAGCTCTGAGATCTCTCTATCCACCCGGACAAGTACTGCCCCGCCCCCCACAAGCGCCGACACCTACCGTCAGTGTGTCCAACACCAGGGGCACACATCATGTTCTCTGGCGGCAACAAACCAGCCCGAGACCCCGGTCTCCGGTTGGCAGCAGCTCATTTGAGGGACCCGACTTTTGGGCTCCACCTCATTCGGGGGCAGACGTTGTGGGTGGGTGAAGCTCATTTCACACACCTGTGACCCTCTGAGTGAAGAGGTATCCCCTCATGTGCCCCATAAACTCCGCACCTTTCACCCCTAACCCCCTGTCAAGTATCTCTCTGCTGAGACTCACGGAACACAATCCCAACACTGAGTGTTTCTTCATCAAGCAGCTTTATTCTTTATTACCTGCAGGGGGTAAGTTCACCTCCATTCTCACCAGGGATGGGAGGGGACTTCAAACACAGCGTTTACAAAATATTCCTTCTGTACATAAGAACGTGACGAGGTTACTGTTCCCAGCGAGCTCCGTGTTCCCGATACATTTGTTGTTGCTGCCATCTCCGGTTGAGTCGTCTCTGCTACTTCCTCATTCCTGTACAGCGTTCAGTGTTTGCAGTCACGAGTTCCTTTAGTAAGCACATTTCTTGTCGTTTCCTCCTGCTACTTTAGTCACCTACATATATCGCATATACTAGCTCAGCACTCCGGGGTTTGTACAGCTCCATTTTGTCTCATCAAATACTTACAATAAAATGTAAAGTTCAGTACATATTTCCCCATTCCCTCCTCTTTGTTGTCCTATGACAACAGACATTCAGCATCATCAGAACTTACGAAGTAAATGATGTCTTTAAGGCGGAAGTACTTCAGATCTCAGGGCTTTCCTTTCCCTTACGTCCCAACCATTACCTAAGAGTACCCAGAACCCTGATGTCCCCTCGTTTCAGTCACATGTAAGAGTAAAAGAATCATAATCTGATTATTATTACTCTAATGGTTATTCCATAATGTAAAACCGTATTCTCTCATCCAGATTCCAAAAATGGCTTCCTGAGGGGTTATCATTGCGGAAATGTACAATGTAAACCAGTATCCCTCCATCCTCCCAGAGTCCCACATGGCCACTGACTTACTGAGGGGTTATCATTGTGGAACTGCTCTCCCACTTCTCTCATTCTATCTGCTGCCTCTCAAATATAATCCATCAGGTGAGTTACATTTTCAGATTTGTCTGGTGTGTTGGTGCAACATTCTTGCCCGATTAAAGCACACATATCCCACTTTTTATCTTATATAAAGTCTCGGGTGGCTGGAGAACGATGCTGGTGAGGCAGTGACGGGAAACAAAGAAATGGTAGACAGACTGAATAAGTATGTTGTGTCTGTCTTCACTGAGGAAGACACCAGCAGAATGGTGGAACTTCCGGGTGTCAGGAGTCAGAAGTGTGCAAAGTTACCAGAACCAGAGTGAAGGTTCTTGAGGAACTGGAAGGCCAAGTTAGATAAGTCACGTGACCCAGATGGTGTACACCCCAGCTTTCTGAAAGAGGTGGCTAAAAAGATTGTGGCCCCATTAGTAATGAACATTCAGGAATCACAATGTTCCGCAATGGTTCCTCAAGAATGTAATATTGCCAATGTCACACCACTTTTCAAGAAGGGAGGGAGGCAGAGGAAAGGAAACTATAGGCCAGTTAGTCTGTCCGCAGTGATTGGGAAGATGTTGGAGTCGATTATTAATGATGAGGTCTGAGAGTACCGTGTCACAAGATAAAATAGGCCACAGTCAGCATGGTTTCCTGAAGGGAAAACCTTGTCTGACCAACCTGTAGAAATTATTTTAAGAAATAACAAGCCGGACAGACAAAGGAGAATCGATTGATGTTGTTCACCTGGATTTTCAGACGGCTTCTGACATGATGCCACACACGAAACTGCTTTAACAACCCACGAGCCCATGGTATTACCGGAAAGATTCCAGCTTGGACAAAGCCGTGGCTGACTGAGAGGAAGCAAAGAGTGGATATAAACGTAGCCTCTTGATGAGTGGGTTCCACAGTCGTCTGTGTTGGGACTGATACTCTTCATGTTAAATGTCAGTGAAATTGATGACCTTGCTGCAAAGTTTTCAGACGATATGAAGAAGGTTGAGGGTCAGGTCGTTTTGAGGAAATAGAGAGACTATGGAAGGTCTTCAACAGATGAGAATGGGCAAAGAAGTGGGAGATGGAATACAGTGTCAGCAAAGGGTATCAGCATGCACTTTGGTCGAAGAAATGGTAGGGCTGACTATTTTCCAAATAATCCCTAAAGGTCAATTTTCAGATTGAGTCTGTGGTGAAGAAGGCAAATGTAATATCAGCATTCATTTCAAGAGGAATAGAATATAAAGGCAGGGATGTAATGTTGAAGATTTTGTAAGCACTGGTGAGGCCTCACTGGGAGTACTGTGAGCAGTTTTGGACCCCTTATATTAGAAAAGATGTGCTAAGACTGGAGAGTGTCCAAAAGAGTCTAAGACCAAAGGACATAGCCTCAGAGTAGAGGGGTGTCTTTAGAATGGAGATGAGGAGGAATTTCTTTCGCCTGAGAGTAATGAATCTATGGACTCTATGGACAGTGCTACATTGGTAGCTGTGGAGGCCAAATCTTCATGTACATTTAAGGCAGAGTTTGATAGTTTCTTGATTGGTCAGGGCATGATGGGCTACCAGGAGAAGGCAGGAGATTGGGGCCAAGAGGGAAATTGGATCAGCTAAAATAAAATGGCGGAGCAGACTCAATGGGCTAAATGGCCTAATTCTGCTCCAAGATCTTATGGTCTTAGAACAGCCTCACATTTAATGTCAGCAAGAGCATGGAGCTGATTGTTGAAATCAGGAGGAGGAAACAGGATATCCATGAGCCAGTTCTCATTAGAGATCAAAGGCGGAGAGGGTCAGCAACCTTAAATTCGTCAATGTCATCATTTACGAGGATGTGTCTTGAGCCCAGCATGTAAGTGCAATTACGAAGAAAGCACTGCAATGTCTCTATTTCCTCAGAAGCCTGCAAAGATTCAGCATTACATCTTATATATTTATTGTTATCATTTCCTTTTGCATTTGCACAGTTTGTTGTCTTTTGCTCAGTGTATTTTATCTACGATGTTGGGTTCAGGTTTTCATTGATTCAATCATGATTCTTGGATTTACAGAGTTTATCCCAAAACAACAATCTCAGGATTGAACATGGTGACATGCGTAAACTTTGATAATAAACTTACTTTGTAAATTTTGAACTCTACATTTAAATCTGTAGATACTCTCTCAAACACACAAGTGGCTTATAATTTCTAAAGGTTCAGCATCTACTGGGTAATTCATTTCGCTCCGATCAGAATGGTCGTCCCATCACAATGACCCCTCTTCTGAGGCACCCCATCTACAGGAAAAATCCCCGAATCAAACTGGGATCACTATTTCAAGCGTGCACACACAGACAAACACACAGTTGTTTCAAAGGGCGACAATCAAAGCTGTGCCTAAAAGGAACAGGCTGAGCTGCCTCAATGACAATTACTCAAAGGTGCTCACATCTACGGTGATGAAGTGCTTTGAGGGGTTGGTCACGACTAGAATCAACTCCTGTCTGTGCATGGACCTGGACCCACTGCAATTTGCCGATCATCACAATATACCTACAACAGACGCAATCTCACTGGCTCACACTCAGCCTTAGATCACCTGGACAATAGCAATACACAAGTCAGGTTCTGCAACTGGATCCTCACCAGGAGACCACAGTCTGTGTGGATCAGAAATAACATCTCCTCCTTGCTGACAATCAACACCGGCACACCTCAACGATGCGTGCTCAGTCCACTGCTCCACTCTCTCTAAACCACGTCTGTGTGTCTAGGCTCATCTATAAACTTGCCGATGATGCAACTATTGTTGCTGGAATTTCAGACGGTGACGAGGAGGAGTGCAGGAGTGAGATAGATCAGCCAGTTGAGTGGTGTCACAGCAACAACCTTGCACTCAACATCATGAAGACAAAGGAATTGATTGTGGATTCAGGAAGGGGAAGTCGAGGGAACACACACCAGTCCTCATCGTGGGATCAGAAGTGAAAAGGGTGAGCAGTTTCCATTTCCTGCCTGTCAACATCTCTGAGGAACTATCCTGGGCCCAACATATTGATGCAGTTACAATGAAGGCACAACATCGGTTATATTTCATTCGGAGATTGAGGGGAATCGGTCTGTCACTAAAGACACTTGCAAATTTCTACAGATGTACTGTGGAGAGCATTCTAACTGGTTGCATCACTGCCTGGTGTGGAGAGGCCACTGCACAGGATCGGAAAATGCTGCAGAAAGTTGTAAACTCAGCCAGCTCCTTCATGGGCACCACAGCATCCAGGAAACATTAAAAAGATGATGCAACAAAAAGGTGGCATCCATCATTACGGACCCCCATCACCCAGGACATGACCTCTTCTCGTTGCTACCATCAAGGAGGATGTACAGGACCCTGGAGACACTCTCACCGGTTCAGGAAAAGCTTTTTCCCTCCACCATCAGATTTCCGAATGGACAATGAACTCAAGAATATTTCCTCGGTATTTTCCCTCATGTTTTGCTTCAAATTTAATTTTATAAATACTTGTTGTAATTTATAGTTTTTATTACAATGTACTGCAGACACAAATGAACAAATTTCACCACATATGCGGGTGATATTAAACCTGATTCTGATACACAAACACACACAGCTGGGCTCAGGCATACAACACTCCCACCTTCCTCCCTTTGTGACACCCTGCTTGCTCTGTGGCACCCGGTATGAAGCTCAAACTGTTGCAACACCTGCCCTTTAAATTCATGGCTGAGGCTGCGTTGTGTCTGTTCACTGTTTGAGTTCGATATTAAATGAAGAGGATTGAATAGGAAGGAACGTTTGAATAGAAGAATAAAGATCTCCTCTGAAGGTATATGGGGTCCTGGTGAGAGCGTACATGGAACACTGTGCACAGGTCTGGTCTCCGTCCCGGAGTCAGCCTGTGGGATGAAGGAAATGAAGAGTTTTCCCAGATTGATATAGGAGGTGGGGTAGTGTCCTCGGAGAGATTATACTGATCGGGCCTGTCTCAAAATTAGAGAAACAAAAGGCCGTCTGACTGAGACTGAGTCTCACAGGGTATTGACAGGGTAGAGGCAGGAATGATGTTTCCTTTGGCTGTGGTGAGGAACCGGAGTCACAGAATCCGATTTCACCTCAGCAGGTGTGAGATGAGGAGAAATTTCCTCACCAGTGCAACAAATCTTTAGAATTTTCTCCACAAGGTTTCTAAATTTGAAGGTCAAGTGTTGGGGTTCTGCGATGCTGGGAACATTGTGGGAAAGTGGCGCTGAGGTCAAAGCACAGGTATGTTCTGAGTGAAAGGCAGAAAAGACGGAAAGTCTGTTTATTTATTTCTAAAGTCCGAGTTTACCTTGGCGCCTGGTTCTCCCGTGACCTTCAGCCTGTCCTTTTGCACAGGGGAGCGCTCACACACCGGAGCTCCATCGGCAGCCGCTGCGGGCCAGCTCCCGGATCCCAGCAGCAGGAGACAGGACCGGGAGGAAACTCCGGACAACAGGCCCCGATCCACGGCGGGGAAAGACCGGGCTCCCCCTGTGTGGCTGAAACATCTCACGGAATCTCCGCCCGAATCTTCACCTCCGCCATCGGAAGGGTTCAAAACGCCGGCCGCTGTTGCAGCCTTTACCCGGGGATCTGCTCCCAATCTCGGGTCTCTCACCGGGTCCACTCGTTCCCGGTTCCAAACTTCGGTCCGCCCAGCGTCCCGCCCACTGACACTCCTCAGCCAATGGAGGAAAGAGTCTCCCAGTGGTGATCTCCGATTGGCTGTGAGTGTGTCCGAGGGCGGGCTGCTGCCGGTTGCTGGAGATGTCAGTCACAGTTTGTTCTCAGAATCAAAGCAAGTTCCCCGAGGCTCAAAGTTCAAAGTAAATTTTATTATTATTCTAAATATTTTTTAATTTTTATTGAACACAAACAAAAACAGACACACTGAACATATGCTAACAGAGCCAGGGAGTCACACAAGTGCAGCAACAAATATATAACTGTTAACTTTAAATATACAAATAAACAAGGAAATCCGCTCTAAATACTGTTGGACAGAAGGGACTGTATCTAAGAGGAGTCACAAAACAAGAACGTTTACAGAGATAACACAAAACTTTGACAGATTTGTACAGTCTTTACAGGTTTCTGGTTATGGGAAATTCTCAGACTATAAATGTATAGTTTGAAATCTGATGTAAAAATATAAATGAAGGTTTCTTATTGCTGTGATTGCATTTACGGATATAAAATTTGATGTAAATTAACAAAAGATTTATGATAGAGCAATGATCCCCATGAGATTTGGTGTTATTAGTAAACCCAGATAAGACATTTTGAAAACAAAAACTGAAATCCACATTACGAAATTGACAAATATCAACCCTAAATGTTTTAACATACTCACAATCCCAAAACAGATGAAATAAATTCGCTGGATATAAACCACAAAAATAACAGTTCGTTTCAATATCAGAACTAATTCTTGTCAAATAAACACTGTATAATTTTAAATAAGCCCCAGATACTCCTCCACCTCAGATTCCCCAAGTGACTATTCCAGAAACAAACAGAGTACATATAAGTCGCCACATACAACTCCTACAAACATACAGAGCAAAGCTGCAGAACGGTAACTATATCTGGATCACTGAAATATCAGCCAGAGTGCAGAAGACAACAAACTTCGCCAATGCAAATAAACAACGAGAGGATGAAATAACCGCAGCGGCTGCCGATAGATGTCCGGTGCTCTCAGCACTCCCTGTTCAATCTGACAGGACAAGAAACAGTGAGGCGCAAAGGTAAACTCGTGTTTCAGAAAATAAGAAACAGAGAAGGTGTGGCCATTCGGCCCCTTGCACCTCTTCTGCCCTTCAATCAGAACTTGCTTGACCTTTGACCTCAGCACCACTTTCCTGCAACTTTCCATCACCGCTGAGCCCCAGGATATGTTCATTCAATTTAGGAACCTTGTGGAGATAATTGCAATGATTCACTGCACTCTGGTTGAGGAAATTTCTCCTCATCTCAGTCCTGCTGAGTTGTCCTCGGATTTTGAATCTGTAAGCGCAAGTTCCACACCTTGCAGGAAACATCATTCCAGCCCTTCCGCTGTAAATATCCTGTGAGATTGTGTGCCTCTAATTCTGAGACAGGAATTTGATCTGTCTCAGTCAAACCACCTCATATTTCACTCATTTTGAGACCGTCCCACTACGATGATTTGTTGTGGGAGCATCTCTATGGACAGCAAGTGAGTGCAGTTATCCTGTGTTGTTCCACAGCCTGATGGTTGAGGGGTAGTAACTGTCCCTAACCCTGGTGGGGCGAGTCGTGAGGCTCTTGTACCTTCTACCTGATCACAGCAGTGAGAAAAGAGCCTGCCTGTGTTGTGAGCCTGATCACAGCCGCCTGTATCACCGTCCCCTCTGGCCTGTCCTATCCGGGACCAAAGGGATTGTGGAGAGTAAATGTGGCACACTATCAATTATCACCGTGATCCGTCCAATCTGGCCTGCCCCATCCGGGACCAAGGGGATAGTGGAGAGTAAATGTGGTACTCTGTCGAGTATCACTGCGATCCGTCCCCTCTGGCCTGCCCCATCCGGGAACAACTGTCACTGTCATCCAGGCTCTCATCCTGCCTCTTATTATTCTTGTCTGTGATTGCAGTGCGACAATCTCTGGCCCAATGTCCCCTCTTTCTACAAACCCCGTTTCTGTCCTTAGCCAAGTGTCCTCTTCATCTGCACCATCCGCACGATCCTGCCACCCGTTCTGGGTTCTTCGTTGGGACCTGAACTCCATCTCCTCACTACCGGGTCTCTGTGCACACTCTCGCTTTTCCCCAGTCCCTTTAAAGAGTCCATATTCATCAGAATTTATGTCACCTGGGGCCAGGTCTGACACAGCGAATTGAGATTAGTTAACTTAAAGGAGTGGGCAGGCTTGGGCCTGAGAGAGTTTAGAAAAGTCTGCACTGCCAGCTGGACATACTGATCGATCCAGCGGTTTGCCGGCATTGGAGTCACACGTATCCTTAAAACGAGCGATAAAGTACGCAAGGGATTCTCCTTTTCTCTGTAGTTACTGGGTAAATTCACCAAAATCCGCCTGCAGTCCGGCTGTTATTCAAATGGGTTCCCTTACCTCAGTGACCCACCGTGCCATGGCTTGTATTACATCAGCCCCTCTGGTGGCTCCCGGTCACCTTCGGGCATCTGCCTGGGAAAGATGAACCCACTCCTTGTCCCTGCCCGAGAAGTTCCATATATAACCCTGAGGAGTGGCACAAGTCCCCGGTCAGGGTCTGGAAAGGGGAACCCACTCCCAGTTCCTGCCCGAGAGTTTCCATATATAACCCTGAGGAGTGGCACAAGTCCCCGGGCAGGGTCTGGAAAGGGGAACCCACTCCCTGTCCCTGCCCAAGAGGTTCCATGTATAACCCTGAGGAGTGGCACAAGTCCCCGGGCAGGGTCTGGAAAGGGGAACCCACTCCCTGTCCCTGTCTGAGAGGTGCCATATATAACCCTGAGGAGTGGCACTAGTCCCCGGGCAGGGTCTGGAAAGGGGAACCCACTCCGTGTCCCTGTCTGAGAGGTTCCATATATAACCCTGAGGAGTGGCACAAGTCACCGGCAGGGTCTGGAAAAGGGAACCCACTCCCTTTTTCAATGAATTCAGGTAAAGTCCCTGGTCCGGACAGTTATACTGCTGAATTTTTAAAATCCTTTTCTTCTTTTCTCGCTCCATGGTTTTGTAAAATTTTTAAAGATGCGTTAACCATAGGTAAATAACCACAATCTTTTTATGATGCCTCCATTTCTCCAATTCTTAAAAAAGATAAAGACCCCACTGAATGTGAATCCTATCGGCCAATATCCTTGCTGAAAACGGATTGTAAGATTTTTACCAAAATTCTTGCCACCAGATTAGAAAAAGTACTACCTCAAATTATCTCTGAAGATCAGACCAGATTTATTAAAAACTGTTATTCATCTTTTAACATTAGAAAATTTATTAATATAATTTATACTTCTCCATCTAAAATACTAGAATGTCATTTCCTTTGATGCTGAAATAGCGTTTGATAGAGTTGAATGGCTATATTTATTTTATACGTTGCAGAATTTTAATTTAAGCTTAAAATTTGTATCATGGATTAAATTAATGTATTATAAATCTTTGGCTTCGGTTCTTACCGATAATCAAAGATCTCCTTTTTTTCAGTTGTCCCGTGGGACGAGGCAAGGCTGCCCTTTAAGTCCTCTATTATTTGACATTGCTTTGGAACCTTTAGCCGTTGCCATTCGTGAATCACCTAATATTTTTGGTATTACATGTGGGTAAGGGACTTATAAGTTATCATTATATGCTGATGATTTGTTACTATACATATCTGACCCTGAGAGATCTATTCCTGCTATTTCATCCTTGCTTGCTCAGTTTAGTAGCTTTTCTGGCTACAAACTGAATTTTAATAAGTGTGAATTATTTCCATTAAATATGCAAGTGCCAATTTATAAACACTTACTGTTTAAAGTTGTCACAGATCATTTTACTTATTTGGGTATTAAAATTACCAAGAAACATAAGGGTTTATTTAAAGTTAATTTTTTACCTTTAATTGAACAAATCAAGCAACTTGTTATCAGGTGGTCCCCATTATCTCTGTCATTGGTTGGTCGAATTAATACTAACAAGATGATAGTATTACCCATATTTTTATATTTAATCGAAGCATTACCAATTTTTATTCCTAAATCTTTTTTTGATATTATTGATTGCAAAATATCTTCGTACATGTGGCAGAATAAAAATCCTAGATTAAGTAAGAAATATTTACAGAAGATTAAGTAGGAAGGTGGTTTGGCTTTGCCAAACTACTGGGCAGTTAACATCCGATAGTTAATACCTTGGACACGAGAATTGGTCGTAGTACCTTGCCCACAATGGGTAAATTTGGAGTGTAAATCTGTACAAGACTTCTCATTCTTTTCTATTTTAGGATCTTTGCCTCCTTTTGCTTTATCTAAACCAAATAAACAAATAACTAATCCTGTAGTTAAACATACACTAAGAATATGGTTTCAATTTCATAAATTCTTCAGCTTGAATAAGTTTATCTTATCAACCCCTATTATTTCTAACTTTTTGTCCAGCCCTCTTTTATGGACTAAGCCTTTGTGTTATGGAAAGCAAAAGGTATAACATGTTTTTGTGATCTATTTTTAGATAACAGTTTTATGTCCTTTGAACAGCTATCCAGCCTAAAACTCATTTTTTTTAAGATACTTGCAAGTTTGAAATTTCTTGAATGTTAGTCTTTTCTGAATTTATGTCCAATGGACATTACAGAAAAAAATTCTGGCTCTGAATCCGTGCCAGAAGGGTTTAGTAGCCATCATTTATAATATGATCATGAAAATACAGCTAGGAGTATCAGAAAAAAATAAGAAGGAATGGGAAAAAGAACTTCATTGTCTTATACTCACAGGGCAGTGGGAGAATATTTTACAATTAATCAATTCTTCTTCTATTTGTGCTAAACATGCCTAATAGAATTTAAGGTTGTTCATAGGGCTCACATGTCCAAGGATAAACTCGCTCGATTTTATTCTTATGTTAATCCAGCCTGTCACAGATGTCATTCTGAAGTCGCTTTATTGACCCACATGTTCTGGTCTTGCCCCTGTTTGCAAAACTATTGGAAAGATATTTTTGGTATTATTTCAACAGTTCTGAATATCAAATTGCAACCACATCCTTTTACTGCAATTTTCAGTTTACCAATGGTGGATAATAGTCGTTTATTCCCCACCCCCCCCCCCCCCCAGCTTGGCGGATAATTGCATTTGTTACATTAACAGCTAGAGGATCTATCCTATTGAATTGGAAAGATTTTAATCCACCAACGATATTACAGTGGTTTTCTCAAACTATTTCTTGTTTGAGTTTAGAAAAAATTACAAGTGTTGTCTTTGACCCTTCAGTTAAATATGAAGAAACTTGGAGACCATTTATTCAACATTTTCATATAAACTAAACCGACTTTTCCTGAACCTGACTTTTATTGTCCTTAATTATTTGGATGGAGGTGCGGAGTTATTGACGCTACTGTGTATAATTGATATAATGCAATGGCCCATGTCGGTTAGGATTCTTTTTCATTTTTTTCCTCTTTTTTTGTAACCACTATGAGTTTGGGAGGTTATTATCATCTATTTCTATTTATACCTTAACCTATTAATTACGTACTCTCAAGCTCTTTGTATTCGTGTTTCATTTATGTTTGTTTAAACTCAAAAAAAAGATTTAAAAATAAAGGACTATTCTGAGGAAAGGGTGGAATAGGCGCAACGGGCCGAATGGCCAGACATGCTCCTGTTGGTTATTTTCTAAAGCACGAGTTTACCTTTGCGCCTTGTTCTCCCTTGGTTTTCAGCCGTTCGGATTGCACAGGGGAGCGGTGAGAGCTCCGGAGATCCACCGGCAGCCGCTGCGGGGCAGCTCCCGTCTCCCAGCAGGAAGGGACGGGTCTGGGAGACAACTCCAGACAACAGGCCCCGATCCTCGGCGGGGAAAGGCCGGGCGCCTCCGTGTAGCTGGAATATCTCACGGAATCTCCGCCGGTCGCTTCAGCTCTGCCTTCGAAAGGATTCACGACCCGCCGGTGGTGCAGCCGAAACCAGAGGCGCAGCTCCCGGTCTCCGGCCCACTCGGTCCCGGTCCAAACAGCGTCCCGCCCACTGACACCCCTCAGCCAATGGCAGCATCCCTCTCCCAGCGGTGATCGCTGATTGGCTGTGTGTGTGTGAGAACGGGCTGCTACTGGGAGCTGGAGATGTCAGTCACAGTTTGTCCTCAGAATTAAAGGAAAATCCCCGAAACTCAAATTTCAAAGTAAATTTTATTATCAGAGTACAGATAAATCACCACATACAACCCCGAGAAGCATTTTCCTGCGGACGTACTTAGAAAAAGTATAGAATAGTAACCATAACAGAAGCAGGCAGTGAAAGATCAGCCAGAGTGCTGAAGGTAACAAACTGTGCAAAAACAGAGAAACACCGATAAAATAACGAGAGCATGAAATAACCGGAGCGGCTGCTGATGGATCTCCGGAGCTCTCACCGCTCCCCTGTGCAATCCGACAGGCGGAAGGCCAAGGGAGAACAAGGCGCAAAGGTAAATTCGTGATTTAGAAAATAAGAAACAGGAGCAGGCGTTGCCACTCGGCCCGTGGCACTGTTCTGCCCCTCACTCAGAACATGTTGAACTTTGACCTCAGCGCCACTTTCCTGAAACGTTCCCAACATCGCCGAGCTCCTAAATATGTCCGTTTACTTTTGGAAACTTGTGGAGAAAACTCCAAATATTCACTGCACTGTGTTGGGGAAATTTCTCCTCATCTCAGTCCTGCTGAGGTGGCCTCGGATTTTGAGTCTGCGATCCCTGGTTCCACTGCCCAGCCAGGAAAAACATAATTCCTGCCCCTACCCTGTAAATACCCCATGAGACTGTGTCTGTCTCAGTCAGGAAGCTTCTCCATGTGAACCTTGTGTTAATGAAATTGGTGACAGTTCTTTCAGACCAGCAGCTTTGACCACAAGAACACCAGACAGTGGTCAGCACGGAATGTCCTGCAGTTACTGCAGGAGAAGGACTGGATGGACACAGTGGAGTGGTTCCCTGAGCAGACAGTCCAGACCATCTGGCAGAATGCCTCATCACCAGATCTCTCCAACGGGCAGCACGATTACTGCTGTCCTGATGAAGGGTCTCGGCCCTAAACGTCGACAGTGCTTCTCCCTATAGATGCTGCCTGGCCTGCTGTGTTCCACCAGCATTGTGTGTGTGTTGTGTGATTCCCCGAGTCTGCAGCGCGCGTAGTGGACAATCCCGGTACTGCAGGGGATCAGCAGCTCCCGGAACGCGGAAGCATTCTGAATCAGGAAGTGCTGGAGTTAACATGGCTTCGAAAGGAGAGACCGAGAGTTTGAGCGAGGAGGTGATTTGTCCCGTCTGCCTGGATTTCTTCACCGATCCGGTTACACTGGAGTGTGGACACAACTTCTGTCGGTCTTGTATCACACGGTGTTGGGAAAGGGAGGAGAGAAACTCCTGCCCGGAATGTAGAGAGGAGTTTGCTGACCGTACCCTCAGGGTGAATCGGGCCTTAGCAAATCTGGCTGAAAAATTTCGAAATCTAAACCTGAATCCGAAAGGGAAGGAAAGTAAACGTCACTGCGAGGAACATGAGGAAGAATTGAAGCTGTTTTGTGAAACGGACAGGACACTGATCTGTCTGGTCTGTAGAGACGCGCAGGAGCACAGAGAGCACCGCTTCATGCCGATTAAAGAAGCTGTTAAAATCTACAAGGTAAAAACTAACGTTAACTTAACATATTTCCTTTGTCCTTTGCTACACCTGACTCCTAACCTCCTCCCTCGTCACCATTCAGGGCCGCAAACAGCCCAGTTCCATGGTCGATTGTCCTCTCGTATTAGATTCCTTCTTCTCCAGCCCTTTACCTCCTCCACCTGTCCCCTCCCAGCTTCTCACTTCATCACCCTCCCCCACGTCCCCCTCACGCTATCTCACCCGTCACCTGTCAGCTGGTTCTCATCCCCAACCATTTTATTCTGGCTCCTGTCACATTCCTTCCCAGTCCTAATGAAGGGTCTCATCCCGGAACACCGACTGTTTATTTCCCCTGAATAGATGCTGCCTGACTCACTGAGTTCCTCCGGCATTTTGTGTGATAATCGGGTTTGATCTCCTGTTACTTTTGAAGCATCTTTGTTTCTATTTCCTTCACTCTCTGACTTCCAGGATCAGCTAAAATCTTCCTTAGACTCTCTCACAAAAAAGAAATCAGACTTCCAGGGAAAGGAGCAGCAACAGAAAGAGAAGATTTCCGGAGTTCGGGTGAGGCTTCCTGAGCGGGATTTCTGATTTTACTGTCGAGTTTTGCTCCCTTTAATGCAGAATAGCCGAGTATCGCAGCTCCAGTGACCTGGGTTCGATCCTGACCTCTGGTGCTGTCTTTGTGGAGTTTGCATGCTCCCCCTGTGACCACGAGAGAATCCGACACATCTCAAGGACATTCCGGATGAATGGCTAATTACCGTTAACCCTGTGAAGGTGGGGAGGGTGTGTGTGAATCAGATGGGAGTTTATGGGTCAATAAGTGAGAGTAGGTTTCAGGAAAACGTGAGGGAATGGTGTTGACGGGAATGCACTCAGAAGTAGCATGGACTCCAATAGACCGAACTGAACGACAAAAGGAAACAGAGCACAGCAATGCAGTATATTAATCTTCACCTTTCATTCGACAGGAACAGTCACACAGCCTTCAGTCCCACATCACATCCCAGTTTGCTGAACTGCGCCAGATTATCACTGAGAAAGAGCAGAGCTTACTCAGGGATCTCAGGGAAGAGGAGAAGAGGATTCTCAACCCAATGGAGAAAAATCTTCTGGCTCTTCAAGAGAATATAAGGATTATTCAGGAGGAAATCACAAAGTTAAAGGAACAGATGGATCAAAAAGACAGTGTGATATTTCTCAAGGTGAGGAATTATATTTCAATTTGTTTCTGTCAAAGGGCACTGAATGAACAGTGGTCTATTTGAAATAAACACAGCTCAGAGGCCAATTCTAACAAATCAATTGCCGCTGCTGGCGATCTCACACAAGCTGTTATACCTGCATGATGCGCCCTCCAATCACTCTAATAATGACATTTTAAAATGTCCACGATATGCTTTCAGTCCTTCATTAGCAAAATATAATCTTGAAGCGATGAAACTTCAGGGTAATTCATTGTAAAGTAAGCTGCAACACAGCGGTCAAGAACAGAATGACATCCGCCCGTCCCCAGCTCAAAACTGCCCAGAACAAAGTACAGATACGTAACCTTTCCCCTTCGCCTTTACCACATCCCCACTCACGTGACGAGTTACCATAATAAACACGTAACACAGAATACAATGCAGACAGAAAACAGATATGTTGCTCCTACACACAACATTTACAAATGGCAGTAAACTGTTTCTCACCAGACAATTGATGCAACTATTCAGGGTTGTTGTTGTCCCATAATAATAAGATTATGAAGGGATTGGACACGCTGGAGGCAGGAAGCATGTTCCCGCTGATGGGTGAGTCCAGAACTAGAGGCCACAGTTTAAGAATAAGGGGTAGGCCATTTAGAACAGTGATGCGGAAAAACTTTTTCACCCAGAGAGTGGTGGATATGTGAAATGCTCTGCCCCAGAAGGCAGTGGAGGCCAAGTCTCTGGATGCATTCAAGAGAGAGTTAGATAGAGCTCTTATAGATCGTGCGGTCAAGGGATTTGGGGAGAGGGCAGGAACGGGGTACTGATTATGCATGATCAGCCATGATCACAGTGAATGGCTGTGCTGGCTAGAAGGGCCGAATGGCCTACTCCTGCACCTATTGTCTATTGTCCTAAAACTGGGCTTCCACAACTTCTGTACACCCCAGGACAAAATGCAAATCTCTCTGAAATTATTTACTCCGATCATAACACAGAGCTGCTGACTGTTTCCTTAAATACCGCATTAAATATCCTTTGAAACTCCCATTAACACCCGGTTCCAGTCACAGGCTGTGCGTGTGTCTGGTGCGGAGGGTGTGAGGGTCTTTGTCAATCAGTGAGAACAAAGAATGTGACCCACACATTAGACTTATCCTCCATATCCGGTTTCCATCAGATTATGGAAACTTTCACTGTCTCTTTATTTTCTGGATATATTTCACATGGGATTATATCCCATTCTCTATCATAAACAGGCCATTAGGTCCATCTTCTATCAGTTTCCCTGCTTCACAAGCCCCCTGCCACCTACTCACCACACCCAGCAACAGTGCCCCGAACTCCCTGGTCCCTCACGTGTTTATCCAGCCTCCCCATTACAGTCACTCTGCTGTTCCATTTCATCCACTCCTGTGGCAGCGAGTTTCACATCCTCTTCACTAAATTTCTTGTGGAATTTGTTAAAATCCATCTGGAATTACATCTCCCCACAAGTCTCCCCATAAATAGAGGTACTTCCTCCACCCGCACACAATCACATACATCACTGATCTTAAATTCCTCCATCCTATCAGACTGACTTCATATCCAGATGATAATGCACAGCCTGTCCTGTCTTCGCTGTAAGTTTCATCCTCTCAGTAATGGTATGACATTCATAAACTTTCCCTGTCATTTACCCCATGGTTCTGTATTGTCCGTGTGTCTGAGTGATTGTGGGAGTGGGAATTTTCAACACCTTGTAATGATTTGGATGAAATGCAGGATGTGGACAGTAAGTCCAAGTCTAATCAGATTTGTGTTTTATTTATTTCAGGAGGAAGCTCGTCGGAACAGGAGGTAGGACAGGCTCTTTACTGAAACACTGAATGGATTTGTAAGATAGTTCAGAATAGCAATTTATAACCAGTAGTTTAATATTTACAGGATTAATGACGATGTCCAGGAATTAGCAGTGACAGATGAGACCCTACCAGTTGAAAACTTCGATCACCCCTATTTGTTGAACACAGTGCTGAGAGAAACGCTTGATGCTATTAATCGAGGTAAAACGTACAACGATTCATTTCCCCTTGTTTATGAAGCTCAATTTAGTTCCAATGTGAGGCAAAGATTGTCTGTAATACTGGGCTGAAGGGGAACTGAAGTTTATTCCACATCAACCCCACTGACTGGGAGGCATCACTGTCACATGGTCAGCTGGAGATGTCAGACCCCTGAACACACCAGCACAGGGTCACAACACAATCAATATACGGGACTGTCAGATGAACCACTGTGTTCCAAACCCAGGCAAATGCATTAACACACCAGGACATAAGTTTGGATCTACCAGAGGAGCTGAGAATTTAATACTGACAATAATATTGTCAGGAATAAAAATGAGTATCAGTGTGGTGATAGGGATTGTCAGGAAAATACACAAGTCGTTCATGTGCCCTGTGAGTGCAGACTCTGACTGACACAGGTCTTCCCCCTTCCGGATCAGCATCTCTCATTGTTGTTAGAGGCAGAAGAGGGGAGTGGTCGTGATCGGGGCCTGAATCGCCAGGGGAACAGACAGGAGATTCTATTGATGTGAACGGGACACCCGAATGGTATGTTGCCTCCTGGGTGCCAGGGTCAGGGATGGGTATCAGTGCATTAGGGAATCATCAGGGGAACAGACAGGAGATTCTATTGATGTGAACGGGACACCTGAATGGTATGTTGCCTCCTGGGTGCCAGGGTCAGGGATGCCTCGAATCGTGTCCGCAGCATTTTAGAGAGGGAGGGAAAAGAGCCAGATATCTTTGTAAATTTGTGACAATGACATTGGAAGTAAAAACAAAGAGGTCCTGAAAATAGAATTTGGAGAGCTTGGTAGAAAGCACTGAAGCAGCACCCCCAGGGTTGTAATTTCCAGATTGCTGCATGTGATACGTGCTGGTGAGGGTTGAAACAGGATAATTTGACAGATAAACATGGCTGAGAAGATGGTGCTGGGGACAGGGATTCAGGTTCTTGGATCATTGGGATCTCTTCTGGTGGAGGAATGACCTACTCAAAAGGGATGGGTCGCACCTCGACCCGAGGGAGAACAATATTCTCACAGAGAGGTTTGATAGAGCTGTTGGGGAGGATTGAAACTAATTTGGTGGGGGGGGGGGGTGTTGGAACTGGAGTGAAGGGATAAGACTGATGGTAAAAATGCAAAGATAGCGTCCAGTCAGACTGTCAGATAGGGCGGACAGATGAGAGGAGAAAATTGCAGCCAGTAGGGTGAGTATCAGTGCATTAGGGATGCAGAATTAAAAAGGGTAGCAGATACAGTACACCAAGTGTTATATTCCAATATATGGAGTATGAGAAATAAGGTGGATGATCTTGTTGCACTATTACCGATTGTTAGGTATGATGTTCTGGCCATCACTGAATTTTGACTGAAGGATGGTTGTAGTTGGGATCTGAATGTTCAAGGTTACACAATGTATCGGAGGAAGGAAGGAAGCCGATGGGGTGGTGTGGCTCTGCTGGTAAATCAGCAGCTAGATGTGACATAGGATTGGAAGATGTTGAATCTTGTGGGTTGAGGTAAGGAATTGCAAAAGTAAAAATGACACAGACACCAGTCATATACAGGCCTCCCAACAGTCAGTGGGTTGAGGCCCACAGATTACAACTGGAAATAGAAAAGGCTGATGAAAAGGACAATGTTATGATAATCACGGGAGATTTCAACATGCAGGTCAATTGGGAAAATCAGGTTG
Source organism: Hypanus sabinus (assembly GCF_030144855.1). NCBI lineage: Eukaryota > Metazoa > Chordata > Chondrichthyes > Myliobatiformes > Dasyatidae > Hypanus > Hypanus sabinus. Next base: position 92,644 of record NW_026778995.1, read on the forward strand.
GTAAAGGATCTCAAGAGAGTGAGTTTGTTGAATGCAATGTGATGGCTTTCTAGAGCAGTTTGTCGTTGAGCCTACTCGGGGAACAGCTCTACTGGGTTGGGTGTTATGTATTGAACCAGAGGGGAGTAGTTAAAAGAAACCTTAGGAGGCAGAGCTCACAACATGACCGAGTTCAGCTTGAAATCTGATAAGGAGACAGTAAAGTCTGATGTTGTAGTATTTCAGAGGAGTGAAAGAAATTACAGCGGTCTGAGTGAGGAGTTGGCCAAAGCAAATTGGAAGGAGATGCTGGCAGGGATGAGAGCAGAGCAGAAATGGTGTCAGTTTCTGGGAAAATGAGGATAGATATACTCCAAAAATAAATAAATACTCAAATGGCGAAATAGTTCAACCATGGCTGACAAGGGAAGACAAGTTAATGTAAAGGCAAAGGAGAGGGCATACAACTAAACAAAAATTATTCGGAAGAGAGAGGATTGGGAAGCTTTGAAATATCGACAGAGAGGAACTAAAAGGATGATTGGGTGGGAAAAAATAAACAAGAAATTGATTTGAATTGAACTGGCCTGGTTGAAGAAGCTGTCCCGGAGCCTGTTGCTCCCGGCTTTTATGCTGCGGTACCGTATCCCGGATGGTAGCAACTGGTACAGGTTGTGGTTGGGGTGACTCTGGTATCCAATGATCCTTCTGGCCCTTTTTACACACCTATCTTTGGAAAACAAGATAGCAAACAATATCAAATTGTTTTTCAAGTATTGTAAAAAAATAAAACAGAGATGAGAGTGGATATAGGACAGCTAGAAAATGAGGCTGGATGCATAATAACAGAGGATAAAGAGATGGTGAGTTGGCCATAAGCCCAGCAACCCCATCTCGTAAACACCTAGAGCGACAAAAAAACGTCAGCTGAATGTCCAAAGGCCCCATCGCTCCGATCGGAAGGACCGTTCCGGATCGAGATCCTTCATCTGAACTGTCTCAACCCGAAATGTCGATTGTCCATTTCCCTCCACAGATGCTGCCCGACCCGCTGAGTTCCTCCAGCAGCTCGTTTTTTTAATCTTTCTCCAGGTCTAAGAGAGTCAGAGTGGAGTGCAAAACGGTGAATAAGTAAACAGTGAAAACATGCCATTAAACTGGGGATGCGGAGAGAATATTGTGCTGTGAGGAGAGAGATTCAGTGGTGATGACCGACCTGTGGTTGCAGGAAAAAGCACAGGACTGGACATTCTACGTCACAGGGTGGAAAATGTTATTTTTTTCGGTAAGGTACTGATTTCAACAGCCCTTCGTGAGAAAAACTTCGTGACTTGACCCATGTCTGTCCTGTCTCCAGTAAAAGGCCTGGTCTCCTTCACGCTGGATACTGATCAGATGTTGATACTTTTATTGTATCAAAATAAGCTTTATAAGCTTTATTCAGAATGATAAAACAATAGTCAATAGACAATAGGTACAGAAGTAGCCCATTCGGCCCTCCGATCCTGCTCCGCCATTTTGAGATCATGGCAGATCAACTCCTATCAATACCCGGTTCCTGCCTTGTCCCCATATCCCTTGATTTCCCTATCCTTGATACCTATCTAGCTCCTTCTTGAAAGCATCCAGAGAATTGGCCTCCAATACCTTCCGAGGCAGTGCATTCCAGACCCCCACAACTCTCTGGGAGAAGAAGTTTTTCCTTAACTCTGTCCTAAATGACCTACCCCTTATTCTCAAACCATCCCCTCTGGTACTGGACTCTCCCAGCATCTGGAACATAGTTCCTGCCTCTATCTTGCCCAATCCCTTAATAATCTTATATGTTTCAATCAGATGCCCTCTCAATCTCCTTAATTTCAGCGTGTACAAGCCCAGTCTCTCTAACCTCACTGCGTAAGACAGTCCAGACATCCCAGCAATTAACCTCGTGAATCTACGCTGCACTTCCTCTTCAGCCAGGATGTCCTTCCTTAACCCTGGAGACCAAAACTGTACGCAATACTCCAGGTGTGGCCTCACCAGGGCTCTGTACAAATGGAAGAGGATTTCCTTGCTCTTGTACTCAATTCCCTTTGTAATAAAGCCCAACATTCCATTAGCCTTCTTCACTGCCTGCTGCACTTGCTCATTCACCTTCAATGACTGATGAACAAGGACTCGAGATCTCTTTGTATTTCTCCCTTACCCAACTCTACACCGTTCAGATAATAATCTGCCTTCCTGTTCTTACTCCCAAAGTGGATAACCTCACACTTATTCACATTAAACGCCATCTGACAAGTATCTGCCCACTCACCCAGCCTATCCAAGTCACCCTGAATTCTCCTAACATCCTCATCACATGTCACACTGCCACCCAGCTTAGTATCATCAGCAAACTTGCTGATGTTATTTTCTATGCCTTCATCCAAATTGTTAACGTAAATGGTAAACATCTGTGGTCCCAATACCGAGCCCTGTGGCACCCCACTAGTCACCACCTGCCATTCCGAGAAACACCCATTCACCGCTACCTTTTGCTTTCCATCTGCCAAACAGTTTTCAATCCATGTCAATGCCTTCCCCCGATGCCCTGAGCTTTGATTTTACCCAACAATCTCGTATGTGGGACCTTATCAAATGCCTTCTGAAAATCGAGGTACACTACATCCACTGGATCTCCCCCATCTAACCTCCTGGTTACATCCTCCAAAAACTCCAACAGTTTAGTCAAGCATGATTTACCCTTGGTAAATCCATGCTGGCTCGGCCCAATCATATCACTCTATCTAGATATGCCACTATTTCATCCTTAATAATGTACTCTAGCATCTTTCCCAACACCGATGTCAGGCTGACAGGTCGATAGTTCTCTGTTTGCTCCCTCCCTCCTTTCTTAAAAAGTGGGATAACATTAGCCATTCTCCAATCCTCAGGAACTGATCCTGAATCTAAGGAACATTGGAAAATGATTACCAATGCATCCGCAATTTCCAGGGCCACCTCCCTTAGTACCCTAGGATGCAGACCATCTGGACCTGGGGATTTGTCAGCCTTCAGTCCCATCATTCTTCTCATCACCGTTTCCTTCCGAATGTCAATCTGTTTCATTTCCTCTGTTACCCTATGTCCTTGGCCCATCCATACATCTGGGAGATTGCTTGTGTCTTCCTTAGTGAAGTACTCATTAAATTCTTCTGCCAGTTCTCTGTTTCCCACGACAATTTCACCCAATTCATTCTTCAAGGGCCCAACATTGTTCTTAACTATCTTCTTTCTCTTCACATCGCTAAAAAAGCTTTTGCTATCTTCCTGTATATTCCTAGCTAGCTTGCGTTCATACCTCGTATTTTCTCCCCGTATTGTCTTTTCAGTTAAGTTCTGTTGCTCCTTAAAAACTTCCCAATCATCTGTCCTCCCACTCACCTTAGCTCTGTCATATTTCCTTTTATTTAATGCTATGCAGTCTCTGACTTCCTTTGTCAACCACTGAGGCCCCTTTCCCCCCTTTGAATCATTCCATCTCTGGGGGATGAACTGATTTTGCACCTTGTGCATTATTCCCAAGAATACTGGGAATTGCTGTTCCACTGTCTTTTCTGCTAGGCTATCCATCCAGTCAACTTTGGCCAGCTCATCCCTCATGGCTCCATAGTCTCCCCTGTTCAACTGCAACACTGACACCTCGGATCTGCCCTTATCCTTCTCAAATTGCAGATAAAAGCTTATCATATTGTGATCACTACCTCCTAATGGCTCCTTCACTGCGAGATCGCTTATCAAATCCTGTTCATTACATAACACTAAATCCAGAATAGTCTTGTCCCTGGTCGGCTCTCGTACAAGTTGTTCCAAGCATGCATCCCGTAGGCACTCTACAAACTCCCTATCCTGTGGTCCAGCACCAACCTGATTCTCCCAGTTCACCTGCATGTTGAAATCCCCCATAACTGCTGCGACAGTACCTTTGCCACATGCCAATGTTAACTGCCTATTCAACTTGCACCCCATATCCATGCTACTGTTTGGTGGCCCGTAGACAACACCCATTTGGGTCCTTTTGCCCTTACTGTTCCTCAGTTCTATCCACAAAGGCTCTACTTCTCCTGACCCTATGTCCCCCCTTGCAAAGGACTGAATCTCATTCCTCACCAACAGGTCCACCCCACCCCCTCTGCCCACATTTCTGTCCTTACGATAGCACGTATACCCTTGCACATTCATTTCCCAGGTTTGATCTCCCTGCAGCCATGTCTCCATTATCCCTACATGGACCACAACATCTGGATTCTCGCCCTCCCTCTCGAAAATAACCTGCACCCGATCTGAGCTGTCTCGGACCCCGGCACCAGGGAAGCAACATACCAGCCGAGACTCCCGATCTTCCCCACAAGATCTCCTATTCGCCCTCCTGACTATAGAATCCTTTATCAATACCGCTCTCTTCTCTTCCCTCCTCCACTTCCTAGTCACGGGTCCAACCTCAGTGCCAGAGATAGGACCAGTTCAGCTTGTTCCTGGTAGGTCATTCCCACCAACAGTATCCAAAACGGTATACTTATTGTTGATGGGAACGGCCACAGGGTTTCTCTTCTCTCTCTGTCTGCTCCCCCTGCCTCTCTTGACTGTCACCCATTTGCCTACTTCCTGTTTTTTCGGTGTGACTGCCTCCCGATAACTCTTATCTATCTCTGCCTCCACCTCCCGAATGATCCGTAGTTCATCCAGCTCCTGCTCCAATTCCCTAACTCGGTCTGATAGGAGCTGCAGCTGGATGCACCTATTGCAGGTGTGGTCATCAGGGACAACTGTGTTGACCCTGACCTCCCACATACTGCATACAGAGCACACCACTGCTCTAACTGTCTCCCCCATTACCTGATCCCAGATTAGTCAGAATAAATGAAAAGCACGTACTCATACTCACCGATTTCCTCTCTCCGAAGTCCTCTTGCGCCGAAGCCCGCTGAGCCAAAGCCCAGCACTCTGCTCCTGCGCACTCGGCTGCCCGCTCCTGAAAGTGGGCCGCTTTTTAAAGCCCGCGCCCGTCACCCGCGCTTGCGCAGCTTTACCTTCTTCCTCACGTATTCTCCGGGTAGGCCCGAGGGTCTCGGCCGACGTACAACGTGCCAATACCTTTACGCAATGAATTTACATTCGTTCTTTATGGGGTATTCTGTTGTCTGTTGACGCTCATGCGCCCCCTGGGGTGGTGGCCAACACGGCCTCTCCCAGTCGAGCAGTAGAGGGACCCGATAGTTCCAATGGTGTCCCTGTAGTCTGGAATGTGCCAGTCGGCAGCATTTCTGTACGACAGGGATTCCCAAACATTATTATGCCAAAGACCAATACCAGTAACCGTGGACCCCAGGTTGGGAAGTGCTGATCTCCGGACATCTCGGTGTGATGGCAGGCCAACAAGTTTCGGGCATCTTTCCCTGAGTTTCCCCGATCTTCCAGCAGCATTCGCTGTCCGTTTTCCAGCGCGCCCTGGGAACAGCCCGAGGATCAGTGAGCCTTCTGTCACGCAGCTGCTGTGGCACAGGCCCTTGCATCTTTCTCCACAGATCTTCGCCAGCCCACAGTCCGCAAAGAGGCGAGTGACCGTCTCGTCTCCACTGCAGTAATCTCGGGGCAGCGCGCTGCGGGAGTGATCTCCGGGCATGCAGCAAGGATCAGACTGGGAGGGGCCCTCTCGTCTCCACTGCAGTAATCTCGGGGCAGCGCGCTGTGGGACTGATCTCCGGGCATGCAGCAAGGATCAGACTGGGAGGGGCCCTTTCGTCTCCACTGCAGTAATCTCGGGGCAGCGCGCTGTGGGAGTGAACTCCGGGCATGCAGCAAGGATCAGACTGGGAGGGGCCCCCTCGCCACCAGACAGGCGAGGTCTTGGTGCCTGTTGGTGAGATCTGGTGATGAGGCATTCTGCCAGATGGTTTGCACTGTCTGCTCAGGGAACCACTCCACTTCTCCTGCAGTAACTGCAGGACATAATGTGCTGACCACTGTCTGGTGTTCTTGTGGTGAAAGCTGCTGGTCTGAAAGAACTGTCACCAATTTCATTAACACAGGGTTCACATGGAGAAGCTTCCTGACTGAGACAGACACGGTCTAACAGGGTATTTACAGGATAGGGGCAGGAATGATGATTCTCCTGGCTGGGCAGTGGAACAAGGGGTCACAGTCTCAAAATCCGTGATCACCTCAGCACTGAGCTGAGGAGAACTTTCCCCAACACAGTGCGATGAATATTTGGAGTTTTCTCCACAAGTTTTCTAAATTAAACGGACACACTTAGGGGCTCGGCGATGTTGGGAACGTTGCAGGAAAGTGGCGCTGAGGTCAAATATCAGCCATGTTCTGAGTGAGGGGCAGAACAGTGCAACGGGCCGAATGGCAACGCCTTCTCTTGTTTCTTATTTTCTATATCATGAGTTTCCCTTTACGCCTTGTTCTCCCTTGGCCTTCCGCCCGTCGGATCGCACAGGGGAGCGGTGAGAGCTCCGGAGATCCATCGGCAGCCGCTGCGGTTATTTCATGCTCTTGTTATTTATCCTGTTTCTGTATTTGCATTCGCACAGTTTGTAACCTTCAGCTCTCTGGCTGATCTTTCACTGCCTGCTTCTGTTATGTTTACTATTCTATACTTTTTCTAAGTATGTCCGCAGGAAGATGCTTCTCGGGGTTGTATGTGGTGACTTATCTGCACTCTGATAATAAAATTTATTTTTGAAATTTGAGTTTAGTGGATTTTCCTTTAATTCTGAGAACAAACTGTGACTGACACCTCCAGCTCCCAGCAGCAGCCCGTCCTCACACACTCGCAGCCAATCAGCGATCACCGCTGTGAGCGGGTTGCTCTCATTGGCTGAGGGTTGTCAGTGGGAGGGACGCCGGCCGGAGTTTGGGACCGGGACTGAGTGAGGCCGGAGACCGGGAGCTGCGCCTCGGGTTTCGGCTGCACCACCGGCGGGTCGTGAATCCTTTCGAAGGCAGAGCTGAAGCGACCGGCGGAGATTCCGTGAGATGTTTCAGCTACACGGAGGGCGCACGGCCTCTCCCCGCCGAGAATCGGGGCCTGTTGTCTGGAGTTGTCTCCCAGACCCGTCCCTTCCTGCTGGGAGACGGGAGCTGCCCCGCAGCGGCTGCCGGTGGATCTCCGGAGCTCTCACCGCTCAACTGTGCAATCCGAACGGCTGAAAACCAAGGGAGAACAAGGCGCATAGGTAAACTCGTACTTTAGAAAATAACTAACAGGAGCATGTCTGGCCACTCGGCCCGTTGTACCTATTCCATCCTTTCCTCAGAATAGTCCTTTCTTTTTAAATCTTTTTATTGATTTTAAACAAACATAAATGAAACATGAATACAAAGAGCTTGAAAACACATAATTAATAGGTTAAGGTATAAATACAAATAGATGATAATAACCTCCCAAACTCATAGTGGTTACAAAAAATGGAGAAAATAAGAACCCCCCCCCACCCAAAAAAATGGAAACAATCCTAACCGACATGGGCCATTGCATTATATCAACTATACACAGTAGCGTCAATAACTCCGCACCTCCATCCAAATAATTAAGGACAATAAAAGTAAGGTTTAGGAAAAGTCAGTTTAGCTTATATGAAAATGTTGAATAAATGGTCTCCAAGTTTCTTCATATTTAACTGAAGGGTCAAAGACAACACTTGTAATTTTTTCTGAACTCGAACAAGAAATAGTTTGAGAAAACCACTGAAATATAGTTGGAGGATTAATTTCTTTCCAGTTCAATAGGATAGATCTTCTAGCCATTAACGTAACAAATGCAATTATCCACCAGGCTGCGGGGGGGGGGGGGGGATGAACGACTATTATCCACCATTGGTAAAACGAAAATTGCAGTAATAGGATGTGGTTGCAATTTGATATTCAGAACTGTTGAAATAATACCAAAAAACCTTTCCAATAATTTCCCAAACAGGGGCAAGACCAGAACATGTGGGTCAATGAAGCGACTTCAGAATGACATCTGTCACTGGTTGGATTAACATAAGAATAAAATCGAGTGAGTTTATTCTTGGACACAAGCCCTATTTTTTCTGTAAAGTCCATTAGACATAATTTCAGAAAATACTAACATTCAAGAAATTCCTAACTTGCAAGTATCTAAAAAAATGAGTTTTATGCTGGATAGCAGTTCAAAGGACATAAAACTTATCTAAAAATAAATCACAAAAACAATGTTATACATTTTGTCTTCCACAACACAAAGGCTTGGTCCATAGAAGAGGGCTGGAAAAAGAAGTTAGATATAATAGGGCTTGATTATTCAAGCCAAAGAATTTAAGAAATTCAAACCATATTCTTAATGTATGTCTAACTATAGGATTAGTTATTAGTTTATTCGGTGAAGATAAAGCAAAAGGAAGCGAAGATCCTAAAATAGAAAACAATGAGAAGTCTTGTGCAGATTTACACTGCAAATTTACCCATTGTGGGCAAGGTACTATGACCGATTCTTGTGTCCAAAATATTAAATATTGAATATTAACTGCCCAATAGTAAAATCTCTGGTTTGCCAAACCAAAACCACCTTCCTTCTTAGGCTTCTGTAAATATTTTTTACTTAATCAAGGATTTTTATTCTGCCACACATAAGAGGATATTTTGGAGTCAATAATATCAAAACAAGATTTAGGAATAAAAATTGGTAATGCTTGGAATAAATATAAAAATTTGGGTAATACTATCATCTTGATAGTATTAATTCGACCAACCAATGAGAGAGATCATGGGGACCACCTGGTAACAAGTTGCTTTATTTGTTCAAATAAAGGTAAAAAATTAACTTTAAATAAACCCTTCTGTTTCTTGGTAATTTTAATACCCAAATAAGTAAAATGATCTGTGACAACTTTAAATGGTTTATAAATTGGAACTTGCATATTTAATAGAAATAATTCACTTATTAAAATTCAGTTTGTAGCCAGAAAAGCTACTGAACTGTGCAAGCAAGGATGAAATAGCAGGAATAGATCTCTCAGGGTCAGATATGCACAGTAACAAATCATCAGCATATAATGATAACTTATAAGTCCCTTACTCATGGGTAATACCAAAAATATTAGGTGATTCACGAATGGCAACTGCTAAAGGTTCCAAGGCAATGTCAAATAATAGAGGACTTAAAGGGCAGCCTTGACTCGTACCACGGGACAACTGAAAAGAAGGAGATCTTTGATTATTGGTAAGAACCGAAGCCAAAGGTTTATAATACATTAATTAAATCCATGATTTAAATTTCAAACTAACATTAAAATTTTGCAACGTATCAAATAAATATAGCCATTCAACTCTATCAAATGCTTTTTCAGCATCTAAGGAAATGACATTCTGGTATTTTAGATGAAGAAGTATAAATTATATTAATAAATTTTCTATTGTTAAAAGATGAATAACAGTTTTTAATAAATCCGGTCTGATCTTCAGAGATAATTTGAAGAAATACATTTTCTAATCTAGTGGCCTGCCCACTCCTTTAAGTTAACTAATCTCAATTCACCGTGTCAGACCTGGCCCCGGGTGACATAAATTCTGATGAATAGGGAGCGCAATTGACTCTTTAAAGGGACTGGGGAAAAGTGAGAGTGTGCGCAGAGAACCGGTAGTGAGGAGATGGAGTTCGGGTCCCGACGAAGAACCCAGAACGGGTGGCAGGATCGTGTGGACGGTGCAGATGAAGAGGACACTTGGCTAAGGACAGAAACGGGGTTTGTAGAAAGAGGGGGCATTGGGCCAGAGATTGTCGCACTGCAATCACAGACAAGAATAATAAGGGAAAGGAAGAGAGCCCAGATCACAGTGATAATCGATAGAATGCCACATTTACTCTCCACAATCCCTTTGGTCCCGGATAAGGCAGGCCAGAGGGGACGGATCACAGTGATACTCGACAGAGTACTACATTTACTCTCCACAATCCCTTTTGTCCCGGATAGGTCAGACCAGAGGGGACGGATCACAGTGATACTCGACAGAGTACCACATTTACTCTCCACAATCCCTTTTGTCCTGGATAGGGCAGGCCAGAGGGGACGGATCACAGTGATACTCGACAGAGTAACACATTTACTCTCCACAATCCCTTTGGTCCCGGATAGGACAGGCCAGAGGGGACGGATCACAATGATACTCGACAGAGTACCACATTTACTCTCCACAATCCCTTGGACCCGGATAGGACAGGCCAGAGGGGACGGATCACAGTGATACTCGACAGAGTACCACATTTACTCTCCACAATCCCTTTGGTCCCAGATAGTGCAGGCCAGAGGGGATGGATCACAGTGATAATCGACAGAGTACCACATTTACTCTCCACAATCCCTTTGGTCCCGGATAGGGCAGGCCAGAGGGGACGGATCACAGTGATACTCGACAGAGTACCACATTTACTCTCCACAATCCCTTTGGTCCCGGATAGGGCAGGCCAGAGGGGACGGATCACAGTGATACTCGACAGAGTACCACATTTACTCTCCACAATCCCTTTGGTCCTGGATAGGTCAGGCCGGAGGGGATGGATCACAGTGATACTCGACAGAGTAACACATTTACTCTCCACAGTCCCTTTGGTCCCGGATAGGGCAGGCCAGAGGGGACGGATCCCAGTGATACTCGACAGAGTACCACATTTACTCTCCACAGTCCCTTTGGTCCCAGATAGGGCAGGCCAGAGGGGACGGATCACAGTGATACTCGACAGAGTACCACATTTACTCTCCACAATCTCTTTTGTCCCGGATAGGTCAGGCCGGAGGGGACGGATCACAGTGATACTCGACAGAGTAACACATTTACTCTCCACAGTCCCTTTGGTCCCGGATAGGGCAGGCCAGAGGGGACGGATCACAGTGATACTCGACAGAGTACCACATTTACTCTCCACAATCCCTTTGGTCCTGGATAGGTCAGGCCGGAGGGGACGGATCACAGTGATACTCGACAGAGTAACACATTTACTCTCCACAGTCCCTTTGGTCCCGGATAGGGCAGGCCAGAGGGGACGGATCACAGTGATACTCGACAGAGTACCACATTTACTCTCCACAATCCCTTTGTTCCCGGATAGGACAGGCCAGAGGGGACGGATCACAGTGATACTCGACAGAGTAACACATTTACTCTCCACAATCCCTTGGACCCGGATAGGACAGGCCAGAGTGGACGGATCACAGTGATACTCGACAGAGTAACACATTTACTCTCCACAGTCCCTTTGGTCCCGGATAGGGCAGGCCAGAGGGGACGGATCACAGTGATACTCGACAGAGTAACACATTTACTCTCCACAGTCCCTTTGGTCCCGGATAGGGCAGGCCAGAGGGGACGGATCACAGTGATACTCGACAGAGTACCACATTTACTCTCCACAATCCCTTTGTTCCCGGATAGGACAGGCCAGAGGGGACGGATCACAGTGATACTCGACAGAGTACCACATTTACTCTCCACAATCCCTTTGGTCCCGGATAGGGCAGGCCAGAGGGGACGGATCACAGTGATACTCGACAGAGTACCACATTTACTCTCCACAATCCCTTTGGTCCTGGATAGGTCAGGCCGGAGGGGACGGATCACAGTGATACTCGACAGAGTAACACATTTACTCTCCACAGTCCCTTTGGTCCCGGATAGGGCAGGCCAGAGGGGACGGATCACAGTGATACTCGACAGAGTACCACATTTACTCTCCACAATCCCTTTGTTCCCGGATAGGACAGGCCAGAGGGGACGGATCACAGTGATACTCGACAGAGTACCACATTTACTCTCCACAATCCCTTTGGTCCCGGATAGGGCAGGCCAGAGGGGACGGATCACAGTGATACTCGACAGAGTACCACATTTACTCTCCACAATCCCTTTGGTCCCGCATAGGACAGGCCAGAGGTGACGGTGATACAGGCGGCTGTGATCAGGCTCAACACACAGGCAAGCTCTTTTCTCACTGCTGTGATCAGGTAGAAGGTAGAAGAGCCTCAGGACTCGCCCCACCAGGGTCAGGAACGGTTACTACCCCTCAGCCATCGGGCTGTGGAACAACACAGGACAACTGCACTCACTGGTCCATAGAGATGCTCCCACAACAAATCATCGTACTGGGACTGTCTCAAACTGAGTGAAATAAGAGGTGGTTTGTCTGAGACAGATCACATTCCTGTCTCAGAATTAGAGGAATACAATCTCACAGGATATTTACCGCGGAAGGGCTGGAATGATGTTTCCCATAGGGTGTGGAACCAGCGCTTACAGAATCAAAATCCGAGGACAACTCAGCAGGACTGAGATGAGGAGAAATTTCCTCACCCAGAGTGCAGTGAATCATTGCAATTATCTCCACAAGGTTTCTAAATTGAATGGACATATCCTAGGGCTCAGAGGTGATGGGAAGTTGCGGGAAAGTGGTGCTGAGGTCAAAAGTCAAGCATGTTCTGATTGAAGGGCAGAAGTGGTGCAAGGGGCCGAATGGCCACACCTTTTCTATTTCTGTTTTTCTGCAACACGAGTTTACCTTTGTGTCTCACTGTTTCTTGTCCTGTCAGATTGAACAGGGAGCACTGAGAGCACCGGACAGCTATCGGCAGCCGCTGCGGTTATTTCATGTTCTCGTTGTTTGTTTGCATTGGCCAAGTTTGTTGTCTTCCGCACTCTTGCTGATCTTTCAGTGATCCAGATATAGTTACCGTTCTGTAGCTTTGCTCTGTATGTTTGTAGGAGTTGTATGTGGCGACTTATATGTACTCTGTTAGTTTCTGGAATAGACGCTTGGGGAATCTGAAATGGAGGAGTTCTTGGGGCTTATTTAAAATTATACATAGATATTATCCAACCAATGTTTATTTGACAAGGATTAATTCTGATATTGAAACAAACTGTTCTTTTTGCGGTTTATATCCAGAGGATTTATTTAATCTGTTTTGGGATTCTGAAAATGTTAAAACATTTTGGGTTGATGTTGGTCAATTTTTAGATCAATATATTAATGTGGATTTTACTTTTTGTTTTCAAAATGTCTTATTTGGGTTTATTAATAACACCAAATCTCATAGGGATTCTTTCTTTATCATCAATCTTTTGTTAATTTGCAGCAAATTTTATATCCATAAATGCAATCACAGCAATAAGAAACCTTCATTTAGACTTTACATCAGACTTCAAACTATACACTTACACTCTGAAAACTTCCCATAAACAGAAAGCTGTAAAGACTGGACAAATCTGTCAATGTTTTGGGTTATCTCTGTAAATGTTCCTGTTTTGTGACTCCTCTTAGATACAGTTCCTTCTGTCCAGCAATATTTAGAGTGGATTTCCTTGTTTATTTGTATATTTAAAGTTAATAGATATATATTTCTTGCTGTTTTTATGTGATTCCCTGGCTTTGTTAGCAAATGTTTCGTGTTTCTGTTTTTGTTTGTGTTCAATAAAAATTAAAAAAAATAAAAATAATAATAAAATTTACTTTGAACTTTGAGCCTCGGGGAACTTGCTTTGATTCTGAGAACAAACTGTGACTGACATCTCCGGCTCCCGGCAGCAGCCCGCCCTCGGACACACTCACAGCCAATCAGAGACCACCGCTGGGAGACTCTGGCCTCCATTGGCTGAGGAGTGTCAGTGGGTTGGACGCTAGGCGGACCGAAGTTTGGAACCGGGAACGAGTGGACCCGGTGAGAGACCCGAGATTGGGAGCAGCTCCCCGGGTAAAGGCTGCAACAGCGGCCGGCGTTTTGAACCCTTCCGATGGCGGAGGTGAAGATTCGGGCGGAGATTCCGTGAGATGTTTCAGCCACACAGGGGGAGCCCGGTCTTTCCCCGCCGTGGATCGGGGCCTGTTGTCCGGAGTTTCCTCCCGGTCCTGTCTCCTGCTGCTGGGATCCGGGAGCTGGCCCGCAGCGGCTGCCGATGGAGCTCCGGTGTGTGAGCGCTCCCCTGTGCAAAAGGACAGGCTGAAGGTCAAGGGAGAACCAGGCGCAAAGGTAAACTCGGACTGTAGAAAAAGGAAACTGGAGCAGAACCCCAAAATTTGTCCTTCGAATTCAGAAACCTTGTGGAGAAAATTCCAAAGGTTCCCTGCTCTCTGTGTGAGGAAATTTCTCCTCATCTCAGTCCTGCTGAGGTGAACTCGGATTCTGTGACCCCCCATTCCTCACCACAGCCAAAGGAAACATCATTCCTGCCTCTACCCTGACAATCCCCTGTGAGACTGTGTCTGTCTCAGTCAGACGGCATTATATTTTTCTAATTTTGAGACGGATCCGGTCAGTATAATCTCTCCGAGGACACTACCTCACCTCCTAAATCAATCTGAGAAATCTCTTCATTCCCTTCATCCCACAGGATGACTCCGGGAGGGAGACCAGACCTCCGGGAGTCATGGTACACGGAACATGGAACCACTGTTCCATGTACGCTCTCAACAGGACTCCATATACCTTCTGAGGAGACCTTTATTCTTCTATTCAAACCTTCCTTTATTCAATGCTCTTCATTTAATATCGAACTCAAACGGTGAACAGACACAACACAGCCTCAGCCATGAATTCAAAGGGCAGGTGTTGCAACAGTTTGAGCTTCATACCGGGGGCCACGGAGCAAGCAGGGTGTCACAAAGGGAGGAATGTGGGAGTGTTGTATGTCTGAGCCCAGCTGTGTGTGTTTGCGTATCAGAATCAGGTTTAATATCAGCGGCGTTTGTGGTGAAATTTGTCAGCAATATTTAGTAATAAAAACTACAGATTACAATTAGTATGTGTAACATTATATTTCAAATGTAGTGCAAAAAGTGAGGGAAAATTCTGAGGAAGTGTTTATCGGCACATTGTCCATTCAGAAATCTGATGGTGGAGGGAGGAAGCTATTCCTGAACAGGTGAGTGTGTCTCCAGGGTCCTGTACATCCTCCTTGACGGTAGCAATGAGCCGAAGGCATGTCCTCGGTGATGGGCATCCTTATTGATGGGTGCCACCTTTTTGTGGCATCATCTTTTCAATGTTTCCTGGATGTTGTGGAGTCCAGTGCCCATGAAGGAGCGGGCTGAGTTTACAACTTTCTGCAGCGTTTTCCGATCCTGTCCAGTGGCCTCTCCACATCAGGCAGTGATGCAACCAGTTAGAATGCTCTCCACACTACATCTGTAGAAATTTGCAAGTGTCTTTAGTGACAGACCGATTCCCCTCAGTCTCCGAATGAAATATAGCTGATGTTGTGCCTTCATTGTAACTGCATCAATATGTTGGGCTCAGGATAGTTCCTCAGAGTTGTTGACAGGCAGGAAATGGAAACTGCTCACCCGTTTCACTTCTGATCCCTCGATGAGGACTGGTGTGTGTTCCCTCGACTTCCCCTTCCTGAATCCACAATCAATTCCTTTGTCTTCATAATGTTGAGTGCAAGGTTGTTGCTGTGATACCACTCAACTTGCTGATCTATCTCACTCCTGTACTCCTCCTCATCACCATCTGAAATTCCACCAAATTTTTGCGTTATCAGCAAGTTTATAGATGAGCCTAGCCACACAGACGTGGGTGTAGAGAGAGTAGAGCAGTGGGCTGAGCACGCATCGTTGAGGTGTGCCAGTGTTGATTGTCAGCAAGGAGGAGATGTTATTTCTGATCCACACAGACTGTGGTCTCCTGGTGAGGATCCAGTTGCAGAAGGAGGTACAGAGGCCCAGGTTTTGGAGCTTGTTGATTACAATTGAGGGTCTGATTGTGTTGAATGCTGAGCTGTAATCAGCAGCCTGACTTGTGTATTGCTATTGTCCAGGTGATCTAAGGCCGAGTGTGAGCCAGTGAGAATTGTTGACAGATTGTGGTGATTGGCAAATTGCAGTGGGTCCCTGCACACAGACAGGAGTTGATTGAACATGACCAACCCCTCAAAGCACTTCATCACAGTAGTGAGTGACACTGGGCGATAGTCGTTCAGGCAGGTCACCCTGGTATTTTTGGGCACTGGTATGATTGTCGACGTTTTGAAACGTGTGTGTGTGCGTGTGTGTCTACGTGTGTTCACACGCTTGAGCAGAGAGACAGAGTATTTGAGGCTTTCCAGTTCAATTCAGGAATATTTCCAGTAGTTGGTGTGCCTCGAAAGACGGGTCACAGTGTTGGGCCGACCATTCAGATCAGAACAAAATAATTTACCCAGCAGACTGAGCTCACAACCCGCTCTTGTGTTTCAGAGTTACTTACAAATTGAAATGTACAATTTAAAATGTGGAAAGTAAATTTATTATCAAAGTATAGGCATGTCACCATGTATAATCCTGGGATTTGATTATATTGTAAATTCAGTAAACTCAAGAGCCATTATAAAATGAATGAAAAATCGCCCCTAACAGGACAAACAAAACAACCATGTGCAAAAGACAACAAAATTCAAATACAAAAGAAATAAAACTAAAAAATAATCGAAATAAACATCAAGAACATGAGATGAAGAGCTGTTGATTGTGTCCATTGGTTGTGGGAATAGCAAAGTTTAGGGATCCGGTCTCAATTTAGAAAATGTTTTGGTTTAGCGAATTTTTCATTATCATCTCCCATTCTCCTTAATTATTGTTTTATCCCTTCCATGACTGACAAAGTCTTTAAGGATTGGGATGAACTAGGTATTAAGTGTTTTTGGGACTTGTTTATCTCAGGATCTCTTGTATCATTTGACCAATTGTCAAATAAATTTGCACTCCCAAAATCACATTTTTACAGATACCTTCAAATTAGAGATTTTCTATGTTTCCAATTAGCTACTTTTCCTATAGATCCTGATAAAATTTTACTGGACGATCTTTTAAATTTAAAACCTTTTGTTAATCGTTCTATAACTGGTATCTATAACTTGTTGATTGATTTCTAGACAAGACCTTTTAGATAAAATAAAAAAATGCTTGGGAGGATGACCTAAATTGTGAGATTTCTGATGATAGATGGAATAAATTTCTTAAACGGGTTAATAAATCATCTTTCTGGGCTCGTAATTCTCTTCTACAATTTAAAGTGGTTCATAGAGCTTACATTTCTGAACAGAAGCTCTCCAGGTTTTACCCGACTGTTTCTCCACTTCGTAATAACTCTGCTGATGCTTCTTTAATTCATATGTTTTGGTTTTGCCCTGCAATTGAAAAGTTTTGGCCGGAAGTATTTCATACCTTCTCTCAACTTTTTAGGGTCCAATTTGACCCAAATCCCCTTACTGCCTTGTTTGGTATTATTGCAAATGAAGATATAACTTTAAATACTCGTAACCTACAGGTTTTAGTTTTTACCTCTCTTTTTGCAAGAAGAGCAATCTTGCTTAAATGGCAGGAGTCTACCCCTCCTATACATCTTCAATGGCTACGTAATATATGTTGTATTTAAATTTAGAAAAGATCTGCGGCTCAGTCTTAAATTTGAAACAAACTTTTTATGATATTTGGGGACCTTTCCTAAATTACTTTTCCAATTTATAAATATTTATAAATATACTTTTACGTATATATTTACGTTCTCTTCTCAAGTGAATACGTTTTTTTTCTAATCCATTGTCATCCGTCAGCTTTTTTCTTTGGTAGTTGGTAGGGGGTTGACTTTTTATAGATATATATATATATATATATATATATAAATTATTTTATGATGTATGACCTATCTTTAAATTTTTGATTAGAGTGGTATACCTTTATGTGTTATGCTATAACATTTTGATCAATTTTACTACAATATATGTTGTAGTACAATATATATGTATACAGCAAGTTATGTTGAAATGTATCTATGTGTTGCACTCTAAATTTTTTTTTCTTCTGAATAAAAAATATTGTTAAAGGAAAGAAGGACCTGTTGGTTGAGTGTAATAACTGTTCCTGAACCTGGGGTTGAGGCTCCTGAGGCTCATGCACCTTCTTCCTGATGGCAGCATTGAGAAGAGAGCATGGCCTGGGTGGTGGGGGTCCTTGATGACGGATGCTGATTTCCTGCGACAACAGCCCTCAGAGATGTGCTCAGTTGTGAGGAGAGTTTTACCCGTGATGTGCTGGGCCATACTACTGAGGACAGACAGTTCCTGCTTTCTTGTAATTGCACTTGTGTCCCGGGCTCGGGACAGATCCTCTGAAATGTTAACACTGTGGAATTTAAAGTTGCTGAACGTCTCCACCTTTGAGCCCCGATGAGGATTGCCTCATGGGTTCCTGTTTCCTCCTCCAAAGTCCATAACCAGTTCATTGCTCTTGCTCTCATTGAATGAGAGGCTGCTCTTGGACCATAAGACCATGAGAGACAGAAGCAGAATTAGGCCATTTGGCCCATCAAATCTGCTCTGCCGCTTCATCATGGTAAATCCATTTTACCTCCCAGCCGCATTTTCCTGCCTTCGCCGCGTATCCTTTCATGCCCTGACCGATCAAAAGTCCATCAACGTCTGCCTTAGCAAAAGGAAAAGTAGGATCCGTTATCAGGGCAAGATGAGGTGAGGCACCTCCCACTACATACCCATCCATTTCTGTCCCTCCCCCTCCCCACTCTCTGGCCTACAAACCTCAATTTCAATCCTTACCATTTTCTTCTCTCTCTCCCTCCCTCAATTTTCTCAACTCTCTCCTCTCTCTCACACTCTCCTCCCCCCTCCACACTCCCTCCCCACACTTCCCACTCTCTTCCAACTCTCTGCTTCACTCTTTCCTCCCCAGTATACCCCATTCTCCTACTCTTCGACCCTCTCCCCATGTTCTCTTTCTTTCACTCTCATCACTCTCTTCCTTCCCTCTCCCCTTTTCCCCTTTCTCCACCCCTCTCCAGTCTACCCCACTCTCCCCCTCACCCCCACTACACCCCCTCTCTAAGATCAATGATTCTGTTTACACTTGTTTGGTAGATTGTTCGTATCACTTGTTCCTTCATCAATTCTTTCACTCTTTGTTTTAGACTTGGGATTGTGTTTTTCATTATATATTGTACTTCTCACTTACTGTAATCTAACAAACAATCCCGCAGCATCCTCAGGAAGTTCCCACTCCCCACTGATCGAATCCGCTCATCTTGCTGATCTCGGTCCGACACGTCCACTCTTTATTATTTTCCATAGAGGTTGCCTGACCTGCTGAGTTCCTCCAACATTTTGTGTGTGTTGTTCTCCTTTCCCACTTCCTGCACCTCTCTCCCTTCCTCCATTCTTACCCATGTCTGCCACGCGCTCTCACTCCCTCTGTCGCTCTCTCACCCCGACAGTTCATTGCAGTCTCTCTGTCTCCCCCTTTATCACTCTCTCACACACATACACACATACAAAATATCTCCAGTGTATTACTCTCGCAATCACTCCCACGCTCTCCTCCACTCCAGCCCTCTCCATCTCTCCCGCCTCCACGCTACTCCACTCCTTCCTTTCCCCTCTGTCCTTCCCTCCCTGTCTATCCCACCCCGTTCCCGCTCTCCTGCTCTCCTTCTCTTGCTTGCCCAAATTTCACGTAAAATTGTTCTCCCTCTCTGCCTCCCCACACTTTGCTCACGTTCTTACCCTCCACCTTCCTTCCTCCTTCCCTCGGTGCCTCTCTTCACCCTCTATCACTACACCCACTTGCTCATCCCACTGTCACCCTGTTCAACCTACTTACCCGCACTCTCCCATTCTCCCCACTATAGTCTACCCTTTGTCTCTTAACATCTCTCTGCCTCACTCTCTTTTTTCCCTCACCATTTTCACATTTGTGCTTCGGCCACGGAGAGAGGGAAATGAGTTAGACAGAGATGGAGAGGGAGGAGTGAAACTGATCGAGTCAGCAATTGATTATATCGGCATTGGCTTCATTCAGTGAACCCAGCTCCGCCTTTCTCCCAGACTGCATATTCTTCCCTCCTCCGTGCCTTTATAGTACACTGAGAGAGAGAGACAGAGGAAGAGAGAGAGAGAGAGGGGGACACAGAGAAAGAGGGATAGAGAGAGGAAGACAGAGAGGGAGAGAGAGGGAGAGTCAGAGGGAGAGTGAGAGGAAGAGAGACAGAGAGAGCGAGGAACAGAGAGAGAGGGAGACAGAATGGGAGAAGATGGGGAGAGAGTGAGAGGGAGAATGAGAGGGGGTGTGGAGAGGGTGAGAGAGATAGACAGAGGAGAGAAAGTGTATCAGAGGGGGAGAGAGAGAGTGGGGGAGAGACAGAGGGAGAAGGAGACAGAAAGAGAGAGAGAGTGAGAAAGAGGGAGAAGGGGAGAGGGAGAGAGAGAGAGAGAGGAGGGGGAGTGATAGAGGGATGTGGAGAATGTGAGAGTGAAATTCCTCTCCTGTCTGGTTTCATTTAATCCTGTTTCTCCATTTTCCCAGTATCTCCTGCTTCTCAACATCCCTCGAGCTCTTTACCCGTTCTCTCTCTCCTCCTTCTACATAATTATTTCTCCCCACATCTCGTCATCCCTCAGTCTCCCTCCTCTCTCGCCCCCTTCCCAACTCCCTCAACTGTTTCTTCCACTTCCAAATGTCCTGATAAATCCCCTCTCCCTCCCACTCCGCTGAGGGTTTGATAGTGAATCAGAGTCACCGGAAGTTGAGTAAATCCGTGTCCTGCGGAAGGGACAGCAGATAAAGCCTTTCAGCTGGATGAGGAGGGCGCGGGAGGAATATGTTTCATATGAGTGATGTAGGATTCAGGAAGGTAGGGAGTAAGCAGAGGATGAGGGATCAGTGTGAGAGTGGTGTAAGGCGGAGGGAGTGGGGAGTAATGGAGGAGAGTGAGGGGGAGGGATAGTAGAGTTTGGGATGAGAGAGGAGAAGCGGAGAGAGACTAGAGAGAGGAAGGTGAGAGGGAGAAAAGTGAGAGAGAAGGACGAGTTTCGGGAAAAGCGCGTAAATAGACCCTTCAGTCCGTCTGGACAGATCCACCCGTGTTCACATAGCCAGTGCTGTTTGCACAAGGTTGGAATTTACTCCAGTAAACCTTCTCCACCCGAGTGTCGGAACGGAGCTGGAGAGATTTGTGACCTGGTATCAACACTCCCCACCCCCTCCATTTCACCAACACAATAGAGCTGGTTACTGACAACAGGAAGTCAGCCGGGGCGATGCAGACATTCCTGTTTACATCAACGGCAGAGGATAAGGGGGTTGAGAGCTCCAATCTCCTGAGAGTGAGCACCACTGACAGCCTGTCCTTGTCCAGCCACAAGGACACTATCGCCAAGAAAGCTCAGCGGCCTCTCTGCTTCTCTGAGAGGCTGAAGAAAATCGGCGCCTCCTGGACGACCATCATCTGTTTTTACAGAACACATCCTGTGCGGAAACTAGTCGTGTTGTCACGGCAACAGCACTGGCCACCACCGGAAACACTGCAGAGAGCTGCGAACAAGTTCAGTACATCATGGGAACTGTGGACACTGTTTATACATCTCTCTGCCTCAATAAAACATTCCGCATTATCAAAGACCCCACACACGTCGAACATTCTGACTTCCTGAGAGATGGACCCCTAACTTCACAATCTCCCTAATGCAGTGTTGTGACTAATTGGTCTGTATGATCCGTTAAGTTAATTAATTGTCTCCCTACATTTCGCGACCCCGCACTCCCAGTTTAGAGGTGATGAATTGATCTTTATGGACAGGATGTGAATCAAAAGTTATCACTGTATCTTGATTCATTGAAAGCAAATGTGCCAATTTACGCTCATCTCTCCTCTCCTCTCCCCCCTCCTCTCATTCTCTCTGCCTGTCACTCTCTCGCTTTCTCTCTCTGTCTCTCCCTTCTCTCTGCCCCTCTCCTCTCCCTTCTTCCCCCACTCTTACGTCCTCATTTACCCTCTCTCTCCCCCCTTTTCCACACTCCTCCGCCGCCTATTCTGCAGCACACTAAATGGAAACAAACAGGCCTCTCCCAGAAACTACAAGCCTTTATCTTCTGAGAATCTTTCCAACCGACGAGAAATTATACAACATCTGTAATCCACTGAGTGTGTAAAACCGTCATCACAGTGCGGGGTGGGGGAGGGGTGCTGGTCTGGACGGGTGGGTGGCGGAGACAGCAAGCTACAGGAAAGGGGGAATTGGGGAGAAAGCGAGAGACAAGCGAAAGGTTAGGCATAAACGGAGTAAGAGACAATAAGGGAACGATGCAGGTTAGTGACTGTGTGGGGAAGAATGTTTGGAGGAAAGAGTGGGAGGGTGCAAAAGAGTACGGATGAGGAAAAGAGGTGATAGAGAAATTGAGGAATTGTATATGTAAAGAGAGTGAGAGAGAGGGAGAGACAGAGAGATAAGAAAGTTAACGGGTAGAGAGAGAGGGAGAGGAACAGTGAGTGATAGAGAGACTGTTGCAGAGAGAGAGGGAGAGAGAGGAAGAGAGAGAGGTTAACAGAGAGAGAGAGAGGGAGACAGATAGATGGTGGGGAGAGAGTGAGAAAAAGATGGAGAGAGAGAGACAGAGAGACACACACACAGGGACAGAGAAGAGGCAGAGAGTGAGCTGGCGAGAGGGAGAGGCAGAGAGAGAGAGGAGACAGGCAGAGAGAGGGGGAGAGAGACAGAGAGCGGGGAGAGAGGGAGAGAAAGAGAGAGGAAGAGAGAGGGAGAGAGGAACAGAGAGTGAGAGAGACAGAGAGACAGTGGGGGAGAGAGAGAGGGGAGAGAGACAGTGAGAGAGAGAGGGGTGTCAGAGACAGAGAGAGGAACAGAGAGTGAGAGAGAGAGGAACAGGGAGTGAGAGAGAGAGAGGAATAGGGAGTGAGAGAGACAGAGAGAGGGAGAGCAAGAGAGAGAGGGATACTGAGAGAGTGTGTGGAGAGAGTGAGACAGAGGGAGAGACAGAAAGAGAGAGACAGAGAGAGAGTGGAACAGAGAGAAAGGGGGAGAGAGAGTAAAAGAGATGGAGAGAGAGACAGAGAGGGTGAGACAGTGAGAGAAAGAGAGGGACAGAGAGAGAGGAGAGAGGAACAGTGACAGAGATAGAGGCAGAGAGAGGGAGGGAGACAGAGAGAGATTCAGAGAGACAGGCACAGAGAGAGAGGGTGGGGAGAGAGAGAGAGAGAGACAGGGAGAGAGGAACAGAGAGACAGAGGGAGAGATAGACAGAGAGGGTGAGATAATGATAGAAAGAGAGGGAGACAGAGTGAGAGGAACAGAGAGTGAGACAGAGACAGAGAGAGGGTGGGGAGAGAGAGGAAGACAGAGAGACAGAGAAAGACTGAGGGATAGGGAGAGAGAGATTGGGAGAGTGAGAGGGAGGAGGAGGCAGACAGAGCGGGGAAGAGAGAGATACTGAGTGAGAGAGGCAGAGAGTGATAGAGAGAGGGAGAGGGAAGAGAGTGTGAGGGAGAGGGAGAGAGAGAACTGGGGGGGAGACAGGGATAGAGTGAGAGAGAGAAAGAGAGAGGGAGAGGAACAGTGCCAGAGAGAGAGAAAGAGAGAGAGGAAGGGTGAGAGGGAGAGGGAGAGAGACAGACAGAGAGAGAGAGGGTGGGGAAAGAGGGAGAGACAGAGTGAGGGGAGGGAGAGAGACAGAGAGAGGGAGAGAGAGGTACAGAGTGAGACAGAGAGAAAGAGAGGGAGACAGAGAGAGGGAGAGGGTGGGGTGAGAGTGAGAGAGAGAGGGAGTGGGAGAGAGAGGGAGAGAGAATGGAAGAGTAAAAGAGAGAGACAGAGACAGATAGAGAGGGGAAGAGACAGAGAGAGATTGAGAGAGAGAGACAGACAGACATAGAGAGAGAGGGTGGGGAGAGAGTGAGACAGAGGGAGAGAGAGTGAGAGAGGCAGAGAGGGAGAGACAGAGAGAGGGAAAGAGAGGAACAGAGAGAGAAAGGGGGGAGAGAGTGAGAGAGAGAGACAGGGAGAGCAAGACAGAGAGAGAGAGAGAGAGGGCGAGACAGACAGAGAGGGTGAGAGTGAGAGAAAGAGAGGGAGAGAGTGAGAGAGACAGAGAGAGGGAGGAGACAGAGAGATTGAGAGAGAGACAGGCATAAAGAGAGGGTAGGGAGAGAGGCAGAGAGAGGAACAGAGAGGGGGGAGAGTGAGTGAGAGATGGAGAGAGGGAGAGACAGAGAGGGAGAGCAAGACACAGAGAGAGGTCCAGGCAGAGAGACAGGAACAGAGAAAGAGGGAGAGAGAGAGAGACAGATAGAGAGGGGAAGAGAGAGACAGAGAGAGTGATAGAGAGAGGGAGAGGAGAGAAAGGGAGAGGAGAGAAAGTGAGAGGAAGAGGGGAGAGAGAATGAGAGGGAGAGGGAGACAGATAGAGAGAGGGTGGGGAGAGGGAGAGACAGAGGAAGACAGAGGGAAAGGGAGTGAGAGATTGAGAGAGAGTGAGAGAGGGAGGCAGAGAGAGAGAGTGAATGAGAGAGGCCGAGTGATAGAGAGAGAGAAAGAATAAGATGGAGAGGGAGACAGAGAGAACTGAGAGAAACGGAGAGGGAGAGAGAAAAAGAGAGAGAGAGTGAGACAAAGAAAGAGGGAGAAGGCGAGAGAGTAGGGGGAATGAGAGATGGGGACGGATAGGGAGAGGGAGATGGAGAGGGTGAGTGAACTTCTTCTCCTGTCTGGTTCCATTCAGCCCTGTTTCTCCATCATCCCAGTATCTCCTGCTTCTGAACATCCCCCGAGCTCTTTACCCATTCTATCTCTCCTCCTTCTACAGACTTTCCTCTCCCCACATGTCGTCATCCCTTAGTCTCCCTCTTCCCTTGCCCCCTTCCCAATTACACCATCTTTGTTTCTCCCTCTTCCCAATGGCCTGATAAATCCCCTCTCCCTCCCTCTCCGCTGAGGGTTTGACAGTGAATCAGAGTCACCGGAAGTTGAGTAAATCCGTGTCCTGCGGAAGCGACAGCAGATAAAGCCTTTCGCCTGGATGAGGAGGGCGCGGGAGGAATATGTTTCATATGAGTGATGCAGGATTCAGGAAGGTAGGGAGTAAGCAGAGGGTGAGGGTTGAGTGTGAGAGTGGTGTAAGGCAGTGGGAGTGGGGAGTAATGGAGGAGAGTGAGGGGGGATAGTAGAGTTTGGGATGAGAGAGGAGAAACGCAGAGAGACTAGAGAGAGGAAGGTGAGAGTGAGAAAAGTGAGAGAGAAGGACGAGATTCGGGGAAAGCGCGTAAATAGACCCTTCAGTCCGTCTGGACAGATCCACCCGTGTTCACATAGCCAGTGCTGTTTGCACACGGTTGGAATTTACTCCAGTAAACCTTCTCCACCCGCGTGTCGGGTCGGAGCTGGAGAGATTTGTGACCTGGTATCAACACTCCCCACCCCCTCCATTTCACCAACACAACAGAGCTGGTTACTGACAACAGGAAGTCAGCCGGGGCCATGCAGACATTCCTGTTTACATCAACGGCAGAGGATAAGGGGGTTGAGAGCTGCAATCTCCTGAGAGTGAACACCACTAACAGCCTGTCCTTGTCCAGCCACAAGGACACTATCGCCAAGAAAGCTCAGCGGCCTCTCTGCTTCTTTGAGAGGCTGAAGAAAATCGGCTCCTCCTGGACGACCATCATCTGTTTTTACAGAACACATCCTGTGCGGAAACTAGTCGTGTTGTCACGGCAACAGCACTGGCCACCACCGGAAACACTGCAGAGAGCTGTGAACAAGTTCAGTACATCATGGAAACTATGGACTGTTTACACATCTCTCTGCCTCAATAAAACAGTCCACATTATCAAAGACCCCACACACGTCGAACATGCTGACTTCCTGAGAGATGAACCACTAACTTGACAATCTCCCTAATTCAGTGTTGTAATTAATTGGTCTGTATGATTCGTTCATTTAATTAATTGTCCCTTCACATTTCGCGACCCCGCACTCCCAGTCCCGAGGTGATGAAGTGATCTT
Source organism: Hypanus sabinus (assembly GCF_030144855.1). NCBI lineage: Eukaryota > Metazoa > Chordata > Chondrichthyes > Myliobatiformes > Dasyatidae > Hypanus > Hypanus sabinus. Next base: position 118,444 of record NW_026778995.1, read on the forward strand.
TATGGACGGGATGCGAATCAAAAGTTATCACTGTACCTTGATTCATTGAAAGCAAATGTCCCAATTTCTGCTCATCTCTCCTCTCGCCCCCCCCCATTCACTCTGCCTGTCACTCTTTCTCTCCCTCTCTCTCTTTCCCTTCTCTCTACCCCTCTCCTTTCCCCTCTTTTTCCCCCTCTCTTACGTCACTTGCCCTCTCTCTCCCCCCTTCTCCACACTCCTCCGCCGCCTATTCTGCGGCACACTAAACGGAAACAAACAGGCCTCTCCCGGAAACCACAAGCCGTTATCTTCTGAGAGAACATTGAATCTTTCCAACCGACGAGAAATTATAGAACATCTGTAATCCACTGAGTGTGTAAAACCGTCATCACAGTGCGGGGTGGGGGAGGGGTGCTGGTCTGGACGGGTGGGTGGCGGAGACAGCCAGCTACAGGAAAGGGGGAATTGGGGAGAAAACGAGAGATAAGCGAAAGGTTCGGCATAAACGGAGTAAGAGACAATAAGGGAAAGATGCAGGTTAGTGACTGTGTAGGGAAGAATGTTTGGAGGAAAAGAGTGGGAGGGTGTAAAAAAGTACGGATGAGGAAAAGAGGAGATAGAGAAATTGAGGAATTGTATATGTAAAGTGAGAGAGTGAGAGACGGAGAGATAAGAAAGTTAAGGGCGAGAGAGAGAGAGAGAAAGGGAGAAAGACAGAGATTGAGAGAGACAGACAGAGAGACACAGACAGAGAGAGGGAGAGACAGAGAGACAGGCAGAGAGAGTGGGAGGCAGTGAGGGTGGGGGGAGAGAAAGAGAGGGAGCAGAGAGGGAGAGAGACAGAAAGAGAGAGTGGGGGAGAGAGAGGAACAGAGAGTGAGAGAGAGACAGAGAGAAAGAGAGGGAGACAGAGAGAGAGGTGGGTGAGGAGAGAGGGAGAGAGACAGAGAGAGAGCATGGGGAGAGAGTGAGAGAAAAACAGAGGGAGAGAGAGGAACAGAGAGTGAGTGAGAGAGAGATGGAGACAGAGAGGGTGAGAGACAGAGAGCATGGGGAGAGAGTGAGAGTCAGAGAGAGAGGAACAGTGAGACAGAGTGAGAAGGAGAGGGAAGGAGAGAGGGAGAGACAGAGAGTGAGTGAGAGAGACAATGAGGAACAGTGAGAGAGGGAGAGAGACAGAGAGAGGGAGAGACAGAGGAAGCAAGATAGAGAGAGAGAGAAGGAGAGACAGAGGGTGGGGAGAGAGGGAGAGAAAAACAGAGGGAGAGAGAGGAACAGAGAGTGAGTGAGAGAGAGATGGAGACAGAGAGGGTGAGAGACAGAGAGCATGGGGAGAGAGTGAGAGTCAGAGAGAGAGGAACAGTGAGACAGAGTGAGAAGGAGAGGGAAGGAGAGAGGGAGAGACAGTGAGTGAGAGAGACAATGAGGAACAGTGAGAGAGGGAGAGAGACAGAGAGAGGGAGAGACAGAGGAAGCAAGATAGAGAGAGAGAAGGAGAGACAGAGGGTGGGGAGAGAGGGAGAGGGAGAGAGACGGAGAGAGAGGGAGAGAGACAGAGAAAGTGAGAGAGAGACAGAAAGAGGGAGAGAGAGAGAGAGGGTGGGGAGAGAGTGAGTGGGAGAGGGAGAGAGAGAAAGGGAGAGATAGAGAGTGAGAGAGAGACAGAGAGGGGGAGAGAGGCAGAGATAGAGAGAGAGGAGAGGCAGAGAGAGGAACAGTGAGAGAGACAGAGAGAGAGGGCCAGAGAGTGAGAGAGAGAGAGGTGGAGAGAAGGAAAGACAGGCAGAGAGAGAGTGTGGGGAGACCGTGTGAGAGAGAGACAGAGAGAAAAAGAGAGGGAGACAGAAAGAGGGAGAGACAGAGGGTGACAGAGAGAGAGCATGGGGAGAGTAAGAGAGGGGGAGAGAGGCAGCGAGAGAGGAACAGTGGGGGAGAGAGAGGCAGAGAGAGGAAGAGAGAGAAGGAGAGGGAGAGAGAGAGGAACAGAGTGAGAGAGAGAGAGAGGAACAGTCAGTGAGAGAGACAGAGAGGAAGAGCAGGAGAGAGTGTGTGAGGCAGAGAGACAGGCAGAGAGAGAGGGTGGGGAGAGAGTGAGAGAGGTAGAGAGAGACAGGGGGGGAGAGACAGAGGAACAGAGTGAGAGAGAGGAACAGGGAGTGACAGAAACAGAGAGAGGGAGAGAGACAGAGAGACAGGCAGAGAGAGAGGGAGAGCAAGATACACAGGAAGAGAGAAGGGGAGAGACAGAGACAGAGAGGGTGGGGAGAGAGTGAGAGGGAGAGGGAAAGACTGAAAGGTGATAGAGAGAAAGGGAGTGAGAGAGAGGGGGAGAGAGAGAGGGAGAGCAAGAGAGAGAGGAAGAGACAGAGACAGGCAGAGAGATTGGAACAGAGAGGGAGAGAGAGATAGAGAGACAGAGGGAGAGATAGAGAGAGAGAGGAACAGAGGGAGAGACAGAGAGAGGGTGGGGAGAGAGTGAGGGAGAGTCAGAGGGAGTGAGAGATTGAGAGGGAGAGGGAGACAGAGAATTGAGAGGGGGAGAGAAAGTCAGAGAGAGAGAGGGAGAGAGACAGACAGAGAGACAGAGAGAGAGAGAGAGGGAGGGAGAGAGAGGAACAGAGAGTGAAAGAGACACAGAGAGAAAGAAAGGGAGACAGACAGGGAGAGAGACAGAGAGAGCGTGGGGAGAGAGGCAGAGGGAGGAACAGTGGGGGAGAGAGAGAGTGAGAGAGGAAGAGAGAGAGGAGGGAGAGACAGAGAGAGAGAGTGGGGAGAGGGAGAGAGACAACAAGAGAGAGAGTGTGGGGGGAGAGAGGCAGCGAGAGAGGAACAGTGGGAGAGAGACAGAGAGGAAGAGAGGGGGTGAGACAGAGAGAGGGAGAGAGAGGAACAGAAACAGGGGGAGAGAGACAGAGGGAGAGAGGAACAGAGAGTGAGACAGACAGAGAACGAGAGAGGGAGACAGAGAGAGAGTGGGTGGGGAGAGAGTGAGAGAGAGGGAGTGACAGAGGAAGTCAGAGGGAGAGAGACAGAGAGGGAGAGAGAGGGAGAGAGAGGGAGACAGAGAGTGAGACAGACAGAGAACGAGAGAGGGAGACAGAGTGAGACAGAGAGAGAGTGGGTGGGGAGAGAGAGTGAGAGAGAGGGAGTGACAGGAAGTCAGAGGGAGAGAGAGACAGAGAGGGAGAGAGAGGGAGACAGAGAGTGAGAGAGAGTGAGGGGGAGAGACAGAGAGGGGGTGGGGAGAGAGTGAGAGAGGGGGAGAGAGACAGAGATAGAGGGTGGGGAGAGGGAGTGAGAGAGGGAGAAGCAGAGGAAGAGAGGGAGAGGGAGTAAGATTGAGAGAGAGTGAGAGGGAGAGGGAGACAGACAGTGGGGAGGAGAGGGAGAGTGATTGAGAGAGAGGCAGAGTGATAGAGAGGGAGAGAGTGAGAGGGAGGGGGACAGAGAGAGGGAGGGGGAGAGAGAGAGGGAGAGGGAGAGAGAGTGAGACAGCCAGCGCTTTTTGCACACGGTTGGAATTTACTCCAGTAAACCTTCTTCACCCGCGTGTCGGGTCGGAGCTGGAGAGCTTTGTGACCTGGTATCAACACTCCCCACCCCCTCCATTTCACCAACACAATAGAGCTGGTTACTGACAACAGGAAGTCAGCCGGGGCGATGCCGACATTCCTGTTTACATCAACGGCAGAGGATAAGGGGGTTGAGAGCTGCAATCTCCTGAGAGTGAACACCACTGACAGCCTGTCCTTGTCCAGCCACAAGGACACTATCGCCAAGAAAGCTCAGCGGCCTCTCTGCTTCTTTGAGAGGCTGAAGAAAATCGGCTCCTCCTGGACGACCATCATCTGTTTTTACAGAACACATCCTGTGCGGAAACTAGTCGTGTTGTCACGGCAACAGCACTGGCCACCACCGGAAACACTGCAGAGAGCTGTGAACAGGTTCAGAATAGCACGGAAACTGTGGACACTGTTTACACATCTCTCTGCCTCAATAAAACAGTCCACAGTATCAAAGACCCCACACACGTCGAACATTCTGACTTCCTGAGAGATGAATCACTAACTTCACAATCTCCCTAATGCAGTGTTGTGATTAATTGGTCTGTATGATTCGTTCATTTAATTAATTGTCCCTTCTCATTTCGCGACCCCGCACTCCCAGTCCCGAGGTGATGAATTGATCTATATGGACGGGATGCGAATCAAAAGTTATCACTGTACCTTGATTCATTGAAACCAACTGTCCCAATTTAGGCTCACCTCTCCTCTCCTCTTCCCTCTCCCCCCCTCTACTTGTCACTCTCTCTCTTTCTTTCTCTCTCTCTCTCTCTCTCTCTTCCCCTTCTCTCTACCCCTCTCCTTTTCCCTCTTCTTCCCCCTCTTATTTCCTCACTTACCCTCCCTCTCCCCCGTTCTCCACACTCCTCCGCCGCCTATACTGCAGCACACTAAACGGTAACAACCAGGCCTCTCCCAGAAACCACAAGCCTTTATCTTCTGAGAGAACATTGAATCTTTCCAACCGACGAGAAATTATACAACATCTGTAATCCACTGAGTGTGTAAAACCGTCATCACAGTGCGGGGTGGGGGAGGGGTGCTGGTCTAGACGGGTGGGTGGCGGAGACAGCAAGCTACAGGAAAGGGGGAATTGGGGAGAAAGATCGGCAAGCGAAAGGTTAGGCATAAACGGAGTAAGAGACAGTAAGGGAAAGATGCAGGTTAGTGACTGTGTGGGGAAGAATGTTTGGAGGAAAGAGTGGGAGGGTGCAAAAGAGTACGGATGAGGAAAAGAGGTGATAGAGAAATTGAGGAATTGTATATGTATAGAGAGAGAGTGAGAGAGAGAGAGAGACGGAGAGATAAGAGAATTAAGGGGGGGGGTGAGAGGGAGAAAGGGAGTGAGAGAGAGAGAGAGAAAACGAACTGTGGAGCAGAGTGGAGTACCGGGGCACAGGTAAACATCATCTTTGAACTGTCCCACGCTCACTTTGAAATCGCATCCTCTGGTAATTGAGATATTCACCTGGTGAACAAACGATGTCGGTTCTCTTCTCTCAGATCTCTACTCAGCCTCAGTCTGCCTCTGGTCTTCCCTCAGGCCTCATCACTACAGAGGAAACAACAGAAGCCTCTCCAACCTTTCATTCCCTCTGATCCATGAGACAACCCCTCCATTTCTAGAACATTAACTCTCACCCGATCCTCCCTCCGCCGTAACAGGGTTAGAGTTCCTCCTGTTGTCAACCAACGACCAGCGGTTCTGTGCTGGCGATAGAGTCACCCGGATGGTGAGATGTGTCCAGGTGCCAGGGACAGGGATGACTCCGATCAGGCCCCTGGCATTCTAAAGGGGGAGGGCGAGCAACCAGACTTGTTGGTAAATATTGGCACCAATGACAGTTAAAAATGTCAGCAGGCCCTAAAAAAGATATTTTAGAGTTAGGTAAGGGGTTTGGGAACCGATGTGCTACCGCCGAGGATGAGGTCGTTGGTTTGTAGACAGAGACAGTATGTTGTGAGACTGCTGGCAATGAGAGGCTGCTGATCGGGCAACCTGGCATTCGACAGGATGAGTTGCGATGGAAAAGACACACAGAATCTAAAAGGCTGAACACAGGACTGACGGTATTACATTTGAATGCGCGCATTGTGCAAACTGACGTGGAGGAAGAGCTGCGGACTGGCATACATGAGGTTGTGGGCATCACTGACAGCGTGGCCCTGTTGGTAAACATAACAAAATCAAACCATCAGAAAGAGCTGGCATAGGGTCGGAAGGTGCTGAGTCGCTGTGGGGAGAGCTGAGGAACTGCAAGTGCAAAGAAATCCTGGTGGAAGGTATGTGCAGAACCCCAAACAGTAGTAAGGACGTAGTCTACAAACTACAACGGGAGATAGAAAATGCAAGTCAGCGGGTCAACGTTACAATAGTCATGTGGGATTTCAGTACACAAATAGATTGGGAAAGCCCGGTTGCTGCTGGATGCCCCGGGGGAGAATTTCTAGAATGCCTGCGAGGTGGCTTCAGAGAGCAGCTCGTGGTTAAACCCACTATCGCCAAATCATTTCGGTTCCTCGCGGCCCAGTAGAACATGCATTGCGGCCTGGTGGCTGGGGACCACTGCACTAAGGGATCTGCTATTCTGGTTAGGGTGTGATGCAATGAACCGGGATTGAATTTGCAATTTGAGAAGGGGAAGCACAACGGAGATGCAGTGTTGCAGTGGAATGAAGGAAACTGCAGAGGCCTGAGAGAGGAGCTGGCCAAAAGTGATTGGAAAAGACCTTTGGCACCGATAACGTCAAAGCAAGAATGGGTGGAATTTCGGGAAGCAATTCAGAAAGCGCAGGATATACACATCCCAAAGAGACAGAAGTGTTCAAAAGGCAGAAAGTCCATAAGACCATGAGGTGCTGGAGCAGGTTAGGACATTCGGCCCATCCACTCTGTTTCAATATATCAGCATATCATCCTGGTTGATCCAATTTCGCAACAGACCCAATCTCCTGTCTTCTCCCCGTATCCTTTAACACCCTGAACAATCAGTAATATATGACCATCTGTAGTAAATGTACAGAGAGACTCGGCCTCCACCACTGCCTGTGGCAAAGAATCCCATAGATTCTCCACTCTGGCTAAAGAAACTCCTCCTCATTTCCGTTCTAACAGGATGCCCTCATGTCTCATCCGGTCTTAGACCCACCAATCACAGGAAAAACCCTGCCCACATCCACTCTATCAAGGCTCCTCCTTCAACGAGTTCACCCCTTATTTTTCTGAATTCTGGCCCAGAGACATCAATGGTGATATGACAACCTGTTCAATACTGGAACCATTTTCGTGCCCCACCTCTGAACCCCCTCGAGATTCAGCACATGCTTTCTAAGACAAGCAGCTCAAACCTGCTCAAAATACTACAAGTGAGGCCTCACCAGAGCTTTTTAATGTTTCAACATTTCGTCCCTACTTTTACCTTTTAGTCCTCATGAAATGAATGCTCTGTATACCATCTGCCGTTTCCAATCCTAATCTGTCTAGCTCCTTCTGTGGCCTCTCTACGTCCTCAGAACTACCTTTCCCTCCATCTCTGTTCATGTCCTCTGCAGATTTTGCAGCAAAACCATCAAATACATCATCCAAGTCATTGCCATATAGCAGAGAAGAATGGGTCCCATCACAGACCCCTGTGGAATGCCATTGGACATCTGCAGCCAGACAGAAAACGCTCCATTTATTCACACATTCTGCCTCCTGTCAATCAGCCACTGCTTTATCTGTGCTGGGCTCTTTCTGTAATACCATGGGCTCGTAGCGTGTTAAACAGCCTCATGTCTGCCACCTTTTTAAAGGCCTGAAATTCAAAACACACAACATCAACCGATTGTCTTTTGTCGATCCCGCTTGTTATTTCTTCAATGAATTTCAACAGATTTGTCAGGAAACTATGCTGACTACGGCCCTTTTTATCATTTGCCCAAAGAGCACTGAGACATCATCCTTAACAATCGAATCCAACATTTCCCAAACACTGAGGTCAGACCAACTGGCCTTCAGTTTCCTTCCCTCTGCCTCTCTCGCTTCCTGAAGAGTGGAGTGACACTGTTGTACTCCCCTTTCTCCGGAATCCCTCTTCCACAACACACTTGCCCTTACTCGTCACTTATTCCCTATTCTTCCTCATCTCTCTTCATCTCCCCACTCGGACTTCTACCTCTTTCAATCCACACTCTCCCTTCTCTCTCTCTCTCTTTCCCCCTACAATCCCTTTTCTCTTTTACTACCCCGTCTCTTCATATCCACTCCCCGTCTCTCTCCCGGTCCCCACACTCCCTTCTCTCTTCTATTGCCCTCTCTCCCTCTCTCTCACAGGCCCCACTCCCCCTTCTTTCCTCTCCCCACTCCCCCGTCTTTCTCCCCAATCTCACTTCGTTCTCTGCATTACAGGGGCAAATCTAGCTGCAACAAGACCACCCAGACCGCCCCACCCAGCCAGATTATGCCCACACCAACCCACCCTCTGCACCTTCCTTACCTGAAACTGCCTGAGGGCAGAACTCAGAGATTTCCTGAGACAGGAAATGCCCCACCTCAGCCACCAAGGCGCCTCACCACAGGGGTGGCAGACCTTCTCCCCCCCCCCATAGGATGAAGGCCAGGGCCCCCGGAGCATTTGCTCTCTTGCCCCCTCCCGCCCGGGGGACCTGAGGCTACATATACCTGTCGTAGTACACTGGGGAATGGGAAACACGCAGAGGTGGATGGCATTTAGAGAACCATGGTCTGATCAGTGACAGTCAGCATGGCTTTCTGAAGGGCAGATCGTGTCTAACAAGCCTGATGGAGATTTTTTAAGAGGTGACCAGGCATATAGATGAGGGTAGTGCAGTGGATGTGATCTACATGGATTTTAGTAATGCATTTGACAAGGTTCCACACGGTAGGCTTATTCATAAAATCAGAAGGTCTGGGACCCAGGAATGTTTGACCAGGTGGATTCAGTATTGGCTTGCCGGCAGAAAGAGAGTTGTGGTGGAGGGTGTACACTCGGATTGGAGGGTTGTGACTAGTGGTGTCCCACAAGTTTCAATTCTGGGATCCCTAATTTTTGTGATTTTTATTAACGACCGGGATGTGGGAGTAGAAGGATGGGTTGGCAAGTTTGCAGAAGACACAAAGGTTGGTGATGTTGCAGATAGAGAAGAGGATTGTCAAAGATTGCAGAAAAACATTGATAGGATGCAGGAGTGGGCTGAGAAGAGGCAGATAGAGTTCAACCTGGAGAAGTGTGAGGTGGTACACTTTGGAAGTACAAACTCCAAGGCAGAGTACAAAGTAAATGGCAGGATACTTGGAAGTGTGAAGGAGCAGAGGGATCTGGGGCTACATGTCCACAGATCCCTGAAAGTTGCCTCACAGGTAGACAAAGTAGTTGAGAAAGCTTATGGGGTGTTAGCGTTTATAAGTCGAGGGATAGAGTTTAAGAGTCACGATGTAATGATGCAGCTCTGTAAAACTCTGGTTGTGCCACACTTGCAGTACTCTGTCCAGTTCTGATCACCTCACTATAAGAATGTTGTGGAAGGGTACAGAGGAGATTTACCAGAATGCTGTGTGGTTTAGAGAGTATGGATTATGATCAGAGATTAAGGGAGCTAAGGCTTTACTCTCTGGAGAGAAGGCTGATGAGAGGAGAAATGATAGAGGTATAGTTCATATTAAGGGGAATAGATAGAGTGGAGAGCCAGCGCCTCTTCCCCAGGGCGCCACTCTCAATACAAGAGGACATGGCTTTAAGGTAAGGGGAGGGAAGTTCAAGGGGGAAGATTTTATACTCAGAGAGTGGTTGGTGCGTGGAATGCACTGCCCGAGTCACTGGTGGAGGCAGATACACTGGTGAAGTTTAAGTGCCAACTAGATAGGTATATGGAGGAAGTTAAGATTGGGAGGCAGAGTTTAAGGGTCGGCACAACATTGTGGGCCGAAGGGCCTGTACTGTGCGGTATTGTTCTATGTTCTATCTATTTCTCGCTGGAATCTCTCTTTTAGTTTAATTGTTTATTGAAGGCACGACACAGTACAGAAAACGTAATACATTACATTTTCCTCCATTTTGCTTTGATACCTTACCCCTAAACAACACCACAACGTCATCAGTGGGGCCTTCTGGGAGTTGTAGTCATTGTTCCTCGCTCGCTCCCTGTCAAAGCATGTTTCGTCAGCCACCACAGCCGTCACCGAAACAGACCCACCGAGGCGCGAAGGGGAATCACACCCGTCCTTGTGGGCGCCGAGGCCGGCGACACCGACAGAAGCGACTCGCTGATCTCCGCCATGGCGATGGAGCGGAAGAGGAGGGGCTGGTCATGGGCTGATTTCCTCCAGCCTATCGTAGCTCAGACCTAACACTGACGCCTGCTGTCATTGGCTGTAGTACCTGTCGCTCAAATGGGAACTCGGAGGGTGATTAGTTTATGTGAACGTCAGTCAGCCTTCCTGTCTTCATGAGTTTGGATTTGGATTTATAACGGGACAGGAAGCAAATTGGGAGAAATGTGAGTTTTTATGTGATGGTGCATCAGTCTCCGAGTTACATTATTAACAATAAAAGGGCAAAGGCCGTGGTGAGGAAGGAGGTGATTTACTGGAGGTTATATGGAGATAATATTGGAAGGGATATCAAACTTGGAATTGTTTGGGATATGATTTAGAAAATGGGGGGATTTGTGGGGATCATAATATTCCTGTGTTGATTATTGAGGGCAAAATGATTGTTACTGAAACAGGGAAGGTTGTGTTACTGGCTGGGTCATTTGATGAGATTCATAATCAGGATAATTTAAGTGAAGAAGTTAAACAATGTAGGGATATGTTTTTTCAGTGAATACCCTGATGTGTTGGAAGTCTGCTGCAGCAATGATAGTATCACAGATGGAGAGATTTCTTTGTATGAATTTAAGAAGTCTATTAATAATGCAGGTCAGGTGTCTCCAGGAAAGAGTGATATTTGAAATTGTAATTGTATATAATTTGCATTTGTAAAATATTAAATATTTGAATTGTGCATCCACTTTCCTCATGGAAAATGGAAATAGTAGTGCCTGAAAACCTGGTAGATCCCCATTTGATCCTTCTAGTTAAGGGCCTATATCGTGAAAGTCTCATTTATGTAAACTTATGGAATGTATGGTAATCAAGCGCTTGAGTTATATTTTGGAAAGAGTGGTGATAAAGTGTTTTATTAGAGTGGATTTTGGAAGTGTGAAATGACATTAGATTCAGTTTTAGGTTTGGAAGATGATATTCGGAAAGCACAATTAAATAAAGATGTTGTAATAGCAGTATTGAGACTGAAAAGGGAAATGATATGGAAGAAAGGACTTTTGATTAAATTAGGAGTAAGGGGGTCATTGTATTTTTTTCTGAGTTTTTTTTTGTATGGACTGTCCAAGTAACGGTCGGCATGTTTGTGTCTATGAGATAGAGAATGGAATCCCACAAGGCAGTATTTGTAGCCCTTCATTATTTAATATTATGATTAATGATATTTTCTGTGAGATGGGAAAATGGGATTCCCTGGGTAAATCACAATATACAGATGACTTAGCTTTATGGATTTGAGGTATTAACTGCAATTTACAATTAATAGATCAAACAGTGGGCAGATTGATGAGGATTGTAAGCTTTCAGTCGTTAAAACACATTACGTGGTTTACAAACAGCATTAATAGACTTGCACTTGATTTTAACTTATGGGATTAATGTCTCGAGGAAGTGTCAGTGGTAAGATTTCTCAGTATGTGGATGAATAATAAGCTGATGGGGAAGCACCTGTCAGTAAAATAATTGATAAATATAAAGGAGCTTTAAATCTCCTCAGACATCTATGTGGGTATTCTTGGGTGCAACATGAAAATCTTTGTTGACCAATTATATTTGTTTAATTTGATCTGTTCATGATTATGTCTGTGTGGCTTGTGGATCACCTTCATCTTCAAATTAAAAGTGTTTGTATGTGATACAATTACAGACTTTTAATTGTGTTCTGGTGCGGTAATGTTGTCTCCTGCTTTGGCTTTACTGATTGCAATGGGACAATTGCCCTCAAAGTAACAGAGGTTCAAGTTGATGTCAACATACTGGATTAATTTGCGGGTCAAGGAAATGATCATCCTGTTAAAGTTGTGCTAGAGGACGGTTGGGAACATCACTAGAAGAGTGTTTTTTGTTTTGGGTGGCTGGGTTCTTACCATGCTGCGAATATGGGTGTATTTGATGACACAGTATGTCCCACTGTAGCGTTCTCTGTAACCCCACATTGTTTTTTCCATTGACTTCAGGTGATTTTACTTTTTACACGATCGGATTCGGTTCTGCCTGAGAGTCTGTTGGTCATCAGTATATTAATGAAAGTTATTATCATACAGTAACCATTTTTACAGATGAATCAAAAGATAATTTAATTGGGGATGTTGGTGTGGCTGTTTTTGTGTGCCTGAATAGCAGGTAATGATAAAGAAATGACTTATAGCCATTTATCAGCATAGAAAGCAGAATTCTTTGCCAACAGTTTAGGCTTACAGTGGATGGAGGAAATTGGTCCTTATAATTTGCTCAGAATACATTTCAGTTTTGATGAGTCTTAAACAGGTCATTCTGGCAGTAGGTCAGATTGACTGTTGGAAACTTGTCAAACGGTATTTCATATATAAAGTTTGATTTATATGTCTGCACATTATGGGGCCTGCATATCACACTGTTGAGGGAAATGATGATGTTGACTGTTTAGCACCAAAAGCTGTTAAATGTTAAGCTGTGGATATAGACCTTCCACTTAGCAAATTAGAAGCTAAAGGGTTGGTAGTGTTAAGAATTAGGGGCTTATGGCAAGACGTAGGATAATGGACGTAAAGACAGACACCTTTCCAGAATACATAAACCTGTTGGGTTTATAGAAGAAGGGCTTAAAACAAGGGAAGGAATGATATTCACATGACAGAAATATCCACACTATGCTTAATTATGCCTTGTAACTAATTGGAAAACTTCATTCTGTGTCGTGTACATTTTGTCATTATGAAACCGTCGAAACACATACTATTTCAATGTGAAGCGTACAAGGCTGAAGAAAAATCAAATGCAGTCTTCAGTACAATCTTTGCGAGGGTAGATAGTTTTCAAATAAAAGCTATTAAATTATGGGACTGACTTTAAATCAATTCACAGTTTGAGCTGGAAAAGGCACGTAATAATTGTGTTAAACGTAAGGAAATAACATAAAGGGTAGCAAAGGTGAGTGGGCTGTTGGATTACTGAGATGTTCTTTTTATTTATTTATTAAATTTTTAGAAAATTACAAAGAATAAATGTAATGAAAAATTAGTAAGAAAAAGAAAAATAATATTAGTCCTCCTCCCCATCCCCACCTTAACCCTTATCTAAAGAAAGAAATAAAGAAGAAAAAGATTGCCTCGATATTGGAGGATACCCACATGCTCCATGGAGTTCAAAATAATTTTAATATTTATTCTTACTTTCCCCAATTACATTATAATTTTATCTTCAAAGGACCTATATATTTAATCCTATCTTTTGTAGGTATGGGAGCCAAATTTTGAAAAATATATCATATTCATTTCTTAGATTATATGTAATTTTTTCAAGTGGAATACAACTATATATTTCATTATTCCAATAATCCATAGTTAAATATAACTCAGATTTCCAAGTAATTGCGATAACTTTTTTAGCTACTGCCAATCAATATTTATAATTTTTTTCTGATACATATTCAATTTAATTTTCGGTATTGTCCCTTCAATATCTCCTAATAAAAATAATATTGGACTATTTGGGAGTTGAACTCCAGTACTTTGTTCCAATAAAAGTCAGATATATCGAAAATGGTTGAATTTTAAAACAAGACCAAGTAGAATGTAAAAAAGTACCAATTTCTTGATTACATCGAAAGCATTGGTCAGACATATTTGAATTTAATCTATTTATTTTCTGTGGTGTTATATATAATTGATGTAAAAATTATATTGTATTAATCTAATTTGAACATTTATTGTATTTATCATACTATCAGAACATAATCTTGACCAACTTTTTCCAACAATTTTAACATTCAAATCAGTTTCCCATTTTTGTCTTGATTTATGAATTCCAGATTCAGTCTGTTTTTGAATCAAATTGTACATACAAGATGTAATTTTTTAAATTTTTCCTTTTTGAATTAATATTTCTATTTCACTAAGTTTTGGCATCAACATTGTTTGACCCAGCTTTTCTCGTAATTGTCCTTTAATTGAAAATAAGAGAAAAGAGTGTTGTTTGATATTTTATATTTATTTTTTCATTGCTCAAACGACATCAATACAATTACATATATATTTAATCCCCTTTTGGAACCAATTATGTAAAAGTTTATTATCCATTGTAAAAGGAATAAGCCTATTTTGAATTAAAGTTTATTTTTGCTAATAAAGATTTCTTTATCTTATCATCCATATTTACCTTATTCCATAAATCATTCAAGTGTCTTAATATAGGAGATTCTTTTTTTTCCCGTATCAATTTGGATTCCCATTTATATGTAAAATCTTCTGGTATGTTTTCTCCTATCTTATCTAATTTTATTCTAATCCATGCCGGGTTTTTTTTTCAACAAAAAAAGATGCAATAAATCTAAGTTGAATTGCTTTATCATAATTGTTAAAATTTGGAAGTTGTAACCCTCCTAAATCAAATTTACATCTCAATTTTTCCAATGATATTCTTGACATCTTTCCTTTCCAAAGAAATTTCCTTACATATTTATTTAGTTCTTGAAAAAACTTCTGCGGTAATTGTATTGGTAAAGTTTGGAATATATATTGCAATCTATGGAATATATTCATTTTTACAGCATTAACTCTACCTATTAATGTTATTGGTAACATCATCCATTTATCAAGATCCTCTTTTATTTTTTTTTAATCATGGCAAATAATTTTGTTTATATAAATTTTTTACATCATTGTCAACTCTGATACCTAAATATTTTATCCCATTTATTGACCATCGAAATTGAGTTACTAATCGACATTGATTATAATTTCCTTTTGTAAGGGGTAAAATTTCACTTTTATTCCAATTTAATTTATACCCTGATACTTTCCCGTATTCTTCCAATTTAAAAGATAATCTTTGCAAAGATTGTAATAGGTTTGTAAAATAAATCAAAACATCATCAGCAAATAAATTAATTTTATATTCTTCTTGATTAACTCTAAAACCGCCAATATCTGAATCTGTTCTAATTAATTCAGCTAATGGTTCTTTTGCCAATACAAATAAAGCAGGTGATAACGGGCAGCCTTGTCCAGTTGACCTCGTTAAGCAAAATGGTGTTGAAATCTGAGCATTTGTAACTACTTCAGCTTGAGGATTAGTATTTAAGGTTTTAATCCATTGTATAAAAGATTTTCCTCGCTCATATTTTTCCAATACCTTAAACAAAAAAATCCCATTCCAATCTATCAAATGCTTTTTCTGCATCCAAAGCAAATGCCACACTCATTTCCTCTCTTTTTTGTGCCAGATGAATTATACTAAGTAACCAGGTTAGATTATCCATTGATTGTAATAAAATCTGTTTGATCCATATGCATTAATTTTGGTAAATATTTAGATATTCTATTAGATAAAATTTTTGCTATTATCTTATAATCTGTATTCAACAAAGAAATAGGCCTATATGATGTTGGTTTTAGAGGATCTCTTTTTTTGGCAATACAGTTATGATCGCTGTTAAAAAAGATTGTGGGAGTTTATGCATTCTTTCCACTTGGTATATTAATTCCATAGAGGGAGGAATTAATATATCTTTAATTTTTTTTATAAAATTCAGGAGGAAAACCATCTTCTTCTGGGGATTTGTTACTCTCAAGTGATCCTACAGCTTCTTCAACCTCTTTTAATGTAAAGGGCATATCTAATCCTTTCTGTTCTTCCAAATTAAATTTCGGAAGGGTTATTTGTGATAAAAATTTATCCATCTCAGTAATCTTATTTTGTGATTCTGATTGATATAGTTCAGTATATAAAAAAAAAATAAAGTTTCATGAATTTCCAAAGGTTTATCAGCAACCTTATTTACACTTGTTCTAATTGCATTTATTGTTTTAAAAGCCTGTTCTGTTTTCAACTGCCAAGCAAGAATTTTATGTGATCTTTCACCTAATTCGTAATATTTCTGTTTAGTTCTCATAATTACTTTTTCTGTACGATATGTACGATATTATATTGTAGTTTTTTATTAACAAGTTGTCTTTGTTTTTGTTCTGTCATATATCTTTGAGATTCTTTTTCTAACTTTATATCTTTTCCCAATTTTCCTTCTTAATTTTAGATGTATAACTTATAATCTGACCCCTTAAATATGCTTTCATCGCTTCCTATAATACAATTTTACCCTCAACTGAATGTAAATTTGTATCCAAAAAAAATTGAATCTGTTTTTTCATAAAATCACAAAAATCTTGACGTTTTAATAAAATTGTATTAAATCTCCATCTAAGCTTTATGTCTATTTGAATAAAATGAATAATCTCTTTCTCTTGGATTAATTTTCCTCCATATATCAATCAGGTTTAAATCTTTCATTAATGATAAAGTTAGTTTTATTTCTTTTAATTTTGTAACAACTGTAGTTGACCTTTCCAAAACTGGATCTAAACAAAAATTAAAATCTCTGCCTATTAATATTTTATCATTTGCGTCAGCCAAGTTCAAAAAATCTTCTTGTATGAATTTTGCATCATTTTCATTTGGTGCATAAATGTTCATAAAATTTGCATAATTCTGAAAAAATTTGACAATGTATAATCTCGTATCTCCCCACAGAATCAATTATTACATTTTGTATTTTAATTGGTAAAGATTTATTAACCGAAATTGCAACTCCTCTCGATTTTGAATTAAATGAAATTGCTATAACATTTCCAACCCAATCTCTATTTAATTTCTTATGCCTGTGAACTTACTGAACACATCCTTGCCAGAAAAAAAAACTTATCCCAATCCACTCTTCCTAGATCCTTTTTCATTTCCACAAAATTGGCCGTTCTCCAATTTTACCGGAACATTAAGCTGCCAGTTCTGCCCCTCACTGATAGCAGTCATGTCGTTATCCCACGTGTCAACCCAAGCCCTAAACTCATCTGTTTTACCGACAATACTCCGTGCATTGAAATAGCTGTACCTGAGAATATGTATATCATCTGCTTTTTTTTCATTTCCGTTTATACATGCAGTCCTCTCATGTTCCTTATCCTCCTGCACCTCACTATCTGCTCTGACACTCTGGTTCCCCTCCCTCTGCAAATCTGGATTAAATTCCCCGGAGCAGCACTGGCAAATCTACCCGCAAGAATGTTATTCCTCCCCCTCCCGCCCAGTTTAGGGGCAAACCGTCCCGTCTGAACAGGCCCCACCTTCCCGGGAACAAAGCCCAATTGTCCAGAAACATGAAGCCCTCCCTCCTGCACCATCCCCTTAGCCACGTATTTAGCTGCACTCTCCGCACATTTATATTTACAGGGACTTTACTCCTGACGCCGGTCCCGGGACCCGACCCGTTTACAGACCCGGAGCGGAACCGGAGCAGATTCTCAGCCACTGGTTCACATCCCAGGTCGCGAAGAAAGGATAAAGTTTCCCCGTGAATTTATTCCCAGTGAAGGTGTGGAGATGGGACTTGGTCTCCGCGTTGTAAAATGAAACTGTCCCGGACTCGTAACTGAGATAAACTCCCACCCTCCCGGGGATGGGACCGGCAGCGAGACGGGACTCGGGGGAGGGGCGACCGGACACGTCACAATCCCGATGTAACACGTCACCAAACCGCCTGATGACCCAGAATCCGGTCTCCGGACTCAGTCTGACCCGTCTCTTCCTCTCCACAGACTCTGCGGCGACTCCCAGACACCAGAACCGATTCCCCGTCACCTCCACCTCCCAGTAATGTCTCCCCGATGTGAATCCCTCCGATCCCAGCACACAATCCCAGTCTGTGAATCTCTTCCCGGTGTCAGGGAGATTCCTCCGGGTCCCGGTCCGTCTCACACTCTTCCGATCCCCAGACACCTCGAGACCCGGATACGCCGTTTCCACATCCAGGGTGACAGAGACTGGGGGGAGAAGCAGAGAATTAGAGAGTCCCCGGGGATCCGGGGGGAGACTCGGACTGCGCGGCCCCGGGGAACGGGGGGAGAAGCAGAGAATTAGAGAGTCCCGGGGATCGGGGGGAGACTCGGGCAGCGCGGCCCCGGGGATCGGGGGGAGACTCGGTCAGCGCGGCCCCGGGGATCGGGGGAGACTCTGTCCTAAATGGACATCCCTATAGTCGGAGGCTGTGCTCACCGTTCTCGACCCACCCACATCCTCCCAACATCAACTCTCTCCAGACAGGTGTCAGAGAGATCTGGCGAGACCCTTCATCAGGACCTGTGCAGCTTGGATTACCAGCATCTGTAGATTTTCTTGTGTTTGATTTTTAAAGCAGGAGTTATTTTATCATGAGCTGATCCATTTTCCCATTCTCCCATTTAGTCCCACTCTCCCACCCTCTCACCATGACCTTTGATGCCCTGTCTACTCACATACCTATCAATCTCTGTCTTAAATACACACAATGACTTGGCTTCCACTGCCGCAAGAAATACACAGATTCACCACCCTCTGGCTAAAAAAAATTCTTTGCATCTCCGTTCTGAATGGGCGCCCTTCAATCCTTAAGTCATGCTCTCGTACTAGACTCCCCCACCATGGGAAACAACTTTGCCATATCCACTCTGTCCATGCCTTTTAACATCCGAAATGCTTCTGTGAGGTTCCCCCTCATTCTAAACTCCACGGAGTACAGTCCAAGAGCGGTCAAACATTCCTCACATGTTAACCCTCTCATTCCAGGAATCATTCTCGTGAATCTTCTCTGAACCCTCTCCAATGTCAGAACATCCTTTCGTAAACAAGGAGCCCAAAACTGCACACAGTATTCCAAGTGAGGTCTTACCAGTTCCTTATAGTGCCTCAACATCACATCCCTGCTCTTATTTTCTATTCCTCCAGAAATGAATGCCAATATTGCATTCACCTTCTTCACCACCGACTCAACCTGGAGGTTAACCTTAAGTGCACGAGCACTTCCAAGTACAATTGCATCTCAGAATTTTGAATTCTCTCTCCATTTCAATAATAGTCAGCCCGTTTATTTCTTCTACCAACGTGCATGACCATACACTTTTAAACATTGTATTTCATTTGCCACTTCTTTGACCATTCTCCCAATCTATCCAAGTCTCTCTGCAGACTCTCTGTTTCCTCAGCACTACCGTCCCCTCCACCTATCTTTGTATCATCAGCAAACTTAGCCACAAAGCCATCTATTTCATAATCCAAATTGTTGATATACAATGTAAAAAGAAGTGGCCCCAACATGGAGCCCTGTGGAACACCACTGGTAACTGGCAGACAACCAGAATGGGATCCTTTATTCCCACTCTCTGTTTCCTGCCAATCAGCCAACGCTCTATCCACATATGTAAATTTCCCATAATTCCATGGGCTCTTATCTTGTTTAGCAACTTCATGTGTGGCACCTTGTCAAAAGCCTTCTGAAAATCCAAATACACAACATCCACTGCATCTCCCTTGTCTAGCCTACTTGTAATCTCCTCAAAAGATTTCAATGGGTTTGTCAGGCAGGATTTTCCTTTAAGGCAACCATGCTGAGTTTGGCCTATCTTGTCATATGCGTCCAGGTACTCCGTAACCTCATTCTTGACAATTGACTCCAGAAACTTTACAACCATTTCTCAATCTAACAGGTCTATAATTTACTTTTTGCTTCCTTGCCCCTTTCTTAAATACCAGAGTGGCATTTACAATCTTCCACTCCTCCGGAACCATGCCAGAATCTATTGACTTTTGAAAGATCATTGCTAATGCCTCCGCGATCTCCACAGCTACTTCCTTCAAAACACAAGTGTGCATTCCGTCTGGTCCTGGAGATTTATCTACCCTGAGACTATTCAGCTTCCTGAGTACTTTCTCTGTCGTAATTGTGACTGCGCACACTTCTCTTCCCTGACACCCTTGAGTGTCCGGTATACTGCTGATATCTTCCTCAGTGAGGACTGATGCAAATACTCGTTCAGTTCCTCAGCCATCTCCTTATCTCCCATTACAATTTCTCCAGCATCATTTTCTATCTGTCTAATATCCACTCTCACCCGTTTTTTATTCTTTATATACTTGACAAAGCTTTTAGTATCTTCTTTGATATAATTTGCAAGCTTCCTTTCATAGTTCATCTTTTCCCTCTTAATGGCCTTCTTAGTTTCCTTTTGTAAGCTTTTAAAATCTTCCCAATCCTCTGTCTTCCCACTAATTTTTGCTTCTTTGAATGCCCTCTCCTTTGCTTTTACTTTGGCTTTGACTTCTCTTGTCAGCCACTTTGGCTTTGACTTCTCTTTTTCCATTTGAAAAATTCTTCTTTTTTGGAATATATCTGTCTTGCACATTCCTCACTCCTCACATAAACTCCAGCCACTGCTGCTAGGCCGTCCTTCCCTCTAATGTCCCCTTCAAGTCAAATTTGGCCAATTCCTCTCTCGTGCCACTGTAATTTCCTTTACTCTACTGCAATACCGACACATCGGATTTCGGCTTCTCTTTCTCAAATTTCACAGTGAACTCAATCATGTTACGATCACTGCCTCCTAACGGTTCCTTCACCTCAATCTCTCTAATCACCTCTGGGTCATTACACAATATCCAATCCAGTATCTCTGATCCCCTAGTCCTTCCTGACATCTTTACTGCTCACTATTTTAGATTTATAGATTCCCTCTCCTCCGCTCTATCATTCCGGTTTACCATCCCCCTGCCAAATTAGTTTAAACCCTCCCTAACAGCTCTATTAAACATTCCCGCGATGATATTGATCCCCTTCGGGTTCAGGGGTAACCCGTCCTTTTTGAATAAGTAGTACTTCCCCCAGAAGAGATCCCAATGATCCAAGAATCTGAAGCCCTGCCCCCTGCACCAGTCTCTCAGCCACACATTCATCAGCCTGATCCTACTATTCTTGCCCTCGCTAGCACGTGGCACAGGTAGCAATCCTGAGGTTACTACCCTGGAGGTCCTGCTTCTCAGCTTCATTCCTAACTCCCGGAAATCTCTCTTCAGGACCTCCTCCCTTTTCCTCTCTATGTCATTGGTACCAACATGTACCAAGACAGCTGGCTGCTCGCCCTCTCCCTTCAGAATATTCTGGACCCGATCCGAGACATCCCGTACCCTGGCACCTGGGAGGCAGCACACCATGTGGGTATCTCTGCCAGGCGCACAGAATCTCCTGTCTGTTCCACTGACTATGGAATCCCCTATGACTACCGCATTCCTCTTCTCCCTCCTTCCCTCCTGCACAACAGCGCCAGGCTCAGTGCCAGAGACCCGGTCACCGTAGCCGTCCCCTGTCAGGTCATCCCCCTCAACAGCGTCCAAAACGATATACTTGTTGCTGAGGGGGGCAGCCACAGGGGTGCTCTCCACTATCTGGGCATTTCCCTTCACTCTCCTGACAGTCACCCAGTTTTCTGACCCCTGTAGCCTAGGGATAACTACCGCCCTGTAGCTCCTGTCTATCACCTCTTCATTTTCTCTAATAAGCAGTAGGTCATCAAGCTGCAGCTCCAGATCCCTAACACGGTCTCCGAGGAGCTGAATCTCGGTTCACCTGGTGCAGATGTGGCTATCAGGGAGGCTGGAGGTCTCCCAGGATTCCCACATCTGACACCCTGAACAAAGCACAGACCCTGCAGACATGCTACCTAATTCTACAGGAATGACACAAAGAAAGATGGGTCTACTCACCCACTTACTTCACCAAGCACACGGACTTTTTAAACGGTTAACTAATGTGCCCTGCTGTTCCCCCGTCCGTCCAGGCCGATTTGCCAAGGGGAGAAAAAGAGTCGGTTCCTCGCTCTCAGCTCTTCCCGTTACCGCCTAAGCCCGTTGAGCCAAAGCCCTACACTCTGCTGCCACCCACTCCGCTGCCCGCTGTATAGGGTGGTCATCTTTTTAAACTCTCCGTGCTGTCCTGTGCAGTCTCGCCGTTCTTGTACACAAAGTTTTTTTTTTACATTGTCTTCCTTCAGAATTTTGCTCCCACGCCGCCCTTCTTGTCCCAATCTAAAAAAACACCTTCAGTCCTGTATTCATCAGCCTATTCCACACTGTCCACATGAACTTAAGCAAGGCCTTTGATGTCGATGACAGACCACACTTGGAGTATTGTCTGCTTTTCCGGTTCCTGAATATGGGGAGGATGTCATTACACTGGACAGGAGGCTTCAGGAGGATGTTACCAGGACTGGGGGCTTGGGTTAAAATCAGAGAGTGGGTAAGCTTGGGCTATTCAGCTGTAGTGTAGGATGTTCAGGTATGACCCCTTATCAAGGTAAATAATTCTAAGGAGCTTAAATAACGTTCTTTTTCCAAGAAATGGGAGTACAGAACCAGAGGCCTCAGATGGAAAGTGAGATGGGAAATCGGGTAACATTCTCAGAGAGAGGGAGGTTGTTGAACGGAATTTGCCCTCAGACGCTGTAGAAACAGGTAAAAAATAACATATTTTAAAATAAATACACAGATGGGGAATGGTTAGAGGGATGGGGGGGGGGGGCAAACACACAAATGGGCCATGCTCAAGAAGACATCTTAGTCTTGCAGATTGATGAAGTGGGCCGTGAGTTCAACATCCATCAAACCCTCCCAGATCATCCTCCTGAGGAATCTCACCCTGGAGTCTGTCTGTGAAGTGTTGATGTGACGTCACGTCAGAGGGCAGCTCAGTGACACAGAACAGACAGACTGGGTAAGGACGGCAGATTTCAATCCTAAATGGGAATTTGTGCCTATAACTGTGGCCGTGTGTCACACTCTGATAGTATATCTGTGTGTGTGTGTGTGTGTGTGTGTGTGTGTGTGTGTTGATTGTGGTAAATATCCGTGTGGTGTGTATACACATTGAAGGATAGTGTGCACATTGAAGAATTTGTATGTTACAGTGTGTCATCACATGTCTGGTGTGTGTTGACAATGTGTCACACGTGATTGAGTTGTTTAAATGAATAAATTACTGTCTCTGAAGAGACTGGTTTCCAGGTTACTGAGGGAAATAACAATGTACATTGCTGAGGCTCTGACTACAATCTGCCAGTCCTTCCTGTGTATGTGTGTGAGGGAGCTTTGCCAGGCCGGTTATGCTGTGTGTGCTTCTCCCGAGATGAAATCTTGACTCATGTCAATGCTTGTTGGTGTGTCCGAGCTGATTCTCACAATGCTTCAATGAAGTGGTCTGATCACCATAAAACATAGGAGCAGAATTAGGCCATTTTCCTATCGAGTCTGCTCCGCCATTCAATAATTGATGATCCTTTTTTTCCCTCCTCAGCCCCACTACCTGGTCTTCTCCCCGTAACCTTTGATGCTGTGTCCAATCTAGAACCTATCAAGCTCTGCCTTAAATACACCCAACAGGTTCCACAAATTCACTAGCTGCTGGCACAAATTTCTCCGCATGTTTTAAATAGATTCCCCCTCTGTCTTGAGGCTGTGCCCTCTTGTCCTAAACTCCACCACCATGGGAAACATCCCTTCCACATCTACTCTGTCTGAGACTTTCAACATTCGAAAGGTTTCTAGGAATTTCAACATTTGAAAGGTTTCAATGAGATTCCCCCTCATCTTTCTAAATTCCAGCGAGTGCAGACACAGAGCTATCAAACGTTCCTCGTATGATAACCCTTTCATTCCTGGAATCATCCTTATGAAATGAACCTTCTGCAATGCCAGCACATCTTTTCTTAGACGAGGAGCCCAAAATTGTTCACAGTACTCAAGGTGAGTCTTCACCAGTGCCTTATAAATCCTCAGCATCACATCCCTGCTCTTGAAATGAATGCTATTTAAACCGATTGAATTCAATGCTAACATTGGATTTGCCTTCCTCACCAGTGACTCTACCTTCAAGTTAACCTTTAGGGAGTTCTGCAGAATGACTGCTGAATCCAATTTCGGCTCAGATTTTTTGATTTTCTCCCCATTTGAAAAAAAAATCTGCACATTATTTCTACGACCAAAGTGCAGGACCATGTATTTTCCAACATTGTATATAATTTGCCAATTTCTTTCCCATTCTCCTCATCCTTGTCCAGCCTAACTGTTTCCTCAACACTACCGGCCCCTCCGCCAATCTTCGTATCATCTGCAAAGCCTGGAAACAAAGCCATTTACTCTAGGACAAGAGGGTATGACTTCATGATTGAAGGACGTCCTTTTAGAACTGAGATGCGGAGAAATTACTTTAGTCAGTGTGTGTGGAGAATCTGTGGAATTTGTTGCGACATGTGGCTGTGGAGGCCAAGGCATATTTAAGGCAGAGATGTACCGGTTCTCATTTAGCCAGGGCATCAAATGGTATGGGGTGAAAGCAGGGGAGTGGGGATGTCCGGAAGAATTGGGTCTTCCCATGACTGAATATTGGAGCAAACTCAATGGGCCGAATGGCCTATTTCTGCTCCTATATCTTATTGTCTATTCCATCAGCTAAATCTTGATATACAGCATAAAATGAAGGTGTCCTAACACCTGTGTCCCTGAGGAACACGAGTCACTGGCAGCCAACCAGGAAAGGTTCCGTTGACTCCCATTCGCTGTTTCCTACCAATCAGCCAATGTTCTAACCATGCCTGTAACTTTTCTGTAATACCATGGCCTCTTAACCTGGTTACCACCTTCATGCGTGGCACTTTGTCAAAGGCCTTCCGAGATTCCAAGTATACAACATCCACTGCATCCCCTTTATCGATCCTGCTTGTAATCTCCTCAAAGAATCCCAACAGGTTTGTCAGGCAGAATATTCCCTAACGAAGCCATGCTGACTTGTCCTATCTTGTCCAGTGTCACCAAGTATTCCATAGCCTCATACTTAACAACTGACTCCAATTTCTTCCCAACCACAGAGGTGAGGCAAACTGGTCAATAATTTCCTTTCTGCTGCCTTCCTCCTTACTTAAAGAGTCAAGTGACATTTGCCATTTTCCAGTCCTCTGGCACCATGCCAGGGTCCAGTGATTTTGAAAGATCATTTGGAATGCCTCCATAATTTCTACTGCGACCTCTTTCAGAACACTGGGGTGCAGTTCATCTGGTCTGAGTGACTTATGTATCTTTGGGGCTTTCAGCTTTTTGAGCAGCTTGTCCCTTGTAACAGTAACTGCACTCACTTCTCTTCCCTCGCACTCTTCAACACCGGGCACAGTGCTGGTGTCTTCCACGGTGAATACTGGTGCAAAATATTTGGCTTATCTGCCATCTCTTTATCCTCTGTTATTATGCATCCAGCCTCATTTTCTAGCTGTCCTATATCCACTCTCATCTCTGTTTTATTTTTTTTACAATACTTGAAAAATAATTTGATATTGTTTGCTATCTTGTTTTCCAAAGATAGGTGTGTAAAAAGGGCCTGAAGGATCATTGGATACCAGAGTCACCCCAACCACAAACTGTACCAGTTGCTACCATCCGGGATATGGTACCGCAGCATAAAAGCCGGGAGCAACAGGCTCCGGGACAGCTTCTTCAACCAGGCCAGTTCAATTCAAATCAATTTCTTGTTTATTTTTTCCCACCTTTTAGTTCCTCTCTGTAGATATTTAAAAGCTTCCCAATCCTCTCTCTTCCGAATTATTTTTGTTTAGTTGTATGCCCTCTCCTTTGCCTTTACATTAACTTGTCTTCCCCTGTCAGCCATGGTTGTACTATTTCGCCATTTGAGTATTTATTTATTTTTGGAGTACATCTATCCTCATTTTCCCAGAAACTGACACCATTTCTGCTCTGCTCTCATCCCTGGCAGCATCTCCTTCCAATTTGCTTTGGCCAACTCCTCTCTCAGACCACTGTAATTTCTTTTACTCCTCTGAAATACTACAAAGTCAGACTTTACTGTCTCCTTATCAGATTTCAAGTTGAACTCAGTCATGTTGTGAGCTCTGCCTCCTAAGGTTTCTTTTAACTACTCACCTCTGGTTCAATACATAACACCCAATCCAGTAGAGCTGTTCCCCGAGTAGGCTCAACGACAAACTGCTCTAGAAAGCCATCACATTGCATTCAACAAACTCACTCTCTTGAAATCCTTTACCAACCTGATTTCCCCAATTGACCTGCATGTTGAAATCTCCCATGATTATCATAACATTGTCCTTTTCATCAGCTTTTTCTATTTCCAGTTGTAATCTGTGGGCCTCAACCCACTGACTGTTGGGAGGCCTGTATATGACTGGTGTCAGTGTCATTTTTACTTTTGCAGTTCCTTACCTCAACCCACAAGGATTCAACATCTTCCAATCCTATGTCACATCTAGCTGCTGATTTGCCAGCAGAGCCACACCACCCCCTCACCCGACCTTCCTACACCACCGATACATTGTGTAACCTTGGACATTCAGATCCCAACTACAACCATGATTCTGTAATGGCCACAAAATCACACCTGACAATCGGTAATAGTGCAACAAGATCATCCACCTTATTTCTCATACTCCATGCATTGAGATATAACACTTTGTGTACTGTATCTGCTACCCTTTTTAAATCTGCATCTCTAATGCACTGACACTCACCCTGCTGGCTGACATTTTGTCCTCGCATCTGTCCGCCATATCTGACAGTCTGACTGCGTGCTATCTTTGCATTTTACCATCAGTCCTATCCCTTCACTCCAGTTCCCGACCTCCCCCCCAACAAATTAGTTCAGACCCTCCCCAACAGCTCTATCAAACCTCTCTGAGAATATTGTTCTCCCTCGGGTCGAGGTGCGACCTATCCCTTTTGAGCAGTTCGTTCCTCCACCAGAACAGATCCCGATGATCCAAGAACCTGAATCCCTGTCCCCAGCACCATCTTCTCAGCCATGTTTCTCTGTCAGATTATCCTGTTTCTACCCTCACCAGCACGTGGCACAGGCAGCAATCCAGAAATTACAACACTGGGGGTACTGCTTCTGAGCTTTCTACCAAGCTCTCCAAATTCTATTTTCAGGACCTCTTTGCTTTTACTTCCAATGTCATTGTCATAAATTTACCAAGATATCTGGCTCTTTGGCCTCCCTCTCTAAAATGCTGCGGACACGATTCGAGGCATCCCTGACCCTGGCACCCAGGAGGCAACATACCATTCGGGTGTCCCGTTCACATCAATAGATTCTCCTGTCTGTTCCCCTGGTGATTCAGTCCCCGATCACGACCACTCCCCTCTTCGGCCTCTAACAACAGTGAGAGTTGCTGATCCGGAAGGGGGAAGACCTGTGTCAGTCAGGGTCTGCACTCACAGGGCACATGAAGGACTTGTGTATTTTCCTGACAATCCCGGTCACCACACTGATACTCATTTTTATTCCCTACAATATTATTGTCAGTATTAAATTCCCAGTTCCTCTGGTTAGATCCAAACTTATGTACTGGTGTGTTAGTGCATTCGCCTGGGATTGGAACACAGTGGTTCATCTGCCAGTCCCGTGTATTGGTTGTATTGTGACCCTGTGCTGGTGTGTCCAGGGGTCTGACATCTCCAGCTGACCATGTGACAGTGATGCCTCCCAGTCAGTGGGGTTGATGTGGAATAAACTTCAGTTCCCCTGCACCCCAGTATTATAGACAATCTTTGCCTCAAATTGGAAGTAAATTGATCTTCATAAACAAGGAGAAATGAATCTTTGTAAGTTTTACCTCGATTAATAGCATCAAGCATTTCTCTCAGCACTGTGTTCAACAAATAGAGGTGATCGAATTTTTCAACCGGTAGGGTCTCATCTGTCACTGACAATTCCTGGACATCGTCATTAATCCTGTAAATATTAAACTGCTGGTTATAAATTGCTATTCTGAACTATTTTCAAATCCATTCAGGGTTTCAGTAAAGAGCCTGTCCTACCTTCTGTTCCGACGAGCTTCCTCCTGAAATAAATAAAACACAAATCTGATTAGACTTGGACTTACTGTCCACATCCTGAATTTCATCCAAATCATTACAAGGTGTTGAAAATTCCCACTCCCACAATCACTCAGACACACGGACAATACAGAACCATGGGGTAAATGACAGGGAAAGTTTATGAATGTCAGACCATTACTGAGAGGAAGAAACTTACAGGGAGGACAGGACAGGCTGTGCATTATCATCTGGATATGACGTCAGTGTGATAGGATGGAGGAATTTAAGATCAGTGATGTATGTGATTGTGTGCAGGTGGAGGAAGTACCTCTATTTATGGGGAGACTCGTGGGGAGATGTAATTCCAGATGGATTTTAACAAATTCCACAAGAAATTTAGTGAGGAGGATGTGAAACTCGCTGTCACAGGAGTGGATGAAATGGAACAGCAGAGACTGACTGTAATGGGGAGGCTGGATAAACAGTTGAGGGACCAGGGAGTTCAGGGCACTGTTGCTGGGTGCGGTGAGTAGGTGGCAGGAGGCTTGTGAAGCAGGGATACTGATAGAAGATGGACCTAATGGCCTGTTTATGATAGAGAATGGGATATAATCCCATGTGAAATGTATCCAAAAAATAAAGAGACAGTGAAAGTTTCCATAATCTGACGGAAACCGGATACAGGAGATAGGTCTGATGTGTGGGTCAAATTCTTTGTTCTCACTGAGACCCTCACACCAACTGCATCAGACACACTCACAGCCTGTGACTGGAACCGGGTGTTAATGGGAGTTTCAGAGGATATTTAATGCGGTAATTAAGGAAACAGTCAGCAGCTCTGTGTTATGATCGGAGTAAATAATTTCAGAGAGATTTGCATTCTGTCCTGGGATGTACAGAAGTTGTGGAAGCCAAGTTTTAGAACAATAGACAATAGGTGAAGGAGTAGGCCATTCGGCCCTTCTAGCCAGCACTGCCATTCACTGTGATCATGGCTGATCATACACAATCAGTGCCCCATTCCTGCCCTCTCCGCATATCCCTTGACCCGCCTATCTATAAGAGCTCTATCTAACTCTCTCTTGAATGCATCCAGAGACTTGGCCTCCACTGCCTTCTGGGGCAGAGCATTCCACATATCCACCACTCTCTGGGTGAAAAAGTTTTTCCGCATCACTGTTCTAAATGGGCTACCCCTTATTCTTAAACTGTGGCCTTTAGTTCTGGACTCACCCATCAGCGGGAACATGCTTCCTGCCTCCAGCGTGTCCAATCCCTTAATAATCTTATTATTATGGGACAACAACAACCCTGAATAGTTGCATCAATTGTCTGGTGAGAAACAGTTTACTGCCATTTGTAAATGTTGTGTGTAGGAGCAACACGTCTGTTTTCTGACTGCATTGTATTCTGTGTTACGTGTTTATTATGGTAACTCGTCACGTGATTGGGGACGTGGTAAAAGTGAAGGGAAAAGGATACGTATCTGTACTTTGTTCTGGGCAGTTTTGAGCTGGGGACGGGCGGATGTCATTCTGTACTTGACCGCTGTGTTGCAGCTTACTTTACAATGAATTACCCTGAAGTTTCATCGCTTCAAGATTGTATTTTGCTACTGAAGGACTGAAAGCGTATCTTGGACATTTTGAAATGTCATTATTGGAGTGATGGGAGGGCGCATCATGCAGGTATAACAACTTGTGTGAGGTCGCCAGCAGCGGCAATTGATTTGTTAGAATTGGCCTCTGAGCTGTGTTTATTTCAAATATACCACTGTTCATTTAGTGCCTTTTGACAGAAACAAATTGAAATATAATTCCTCACCTTGAGAAATATCACACTGTCTTTCTGATCCATCTGTTCCTTTAACTTAGTGATTTCCTCCTGAATACTCCTTATATTCTCCTGAATCTCCCGAAGACTTTTCTCCATTTGGTTGAGAATCCTCTTCTCTTCTTCCCTGAGATCCCTGAGTAAGCTCTGCTCTTTCTCAGTGATAATCTGGCGCAGTTCAGCAAACTGGGATGTGATGTGGGACTGAAGGCTGTGTGACTGTTCCTGTCGAATGAAAGGTGAAGATTAATATACTGCATTGCTGTGCTCTGTTTCCTTTTGTCGTTCAGTTCGGTCTATTGGAGTCCATGCTACTTCTGAGTGCATTCCCGTCAACACCATTCCCTCACGTTTTCCAGAAACATATTCTCTCTCATTGACCCATAAACCCCCATCTGATTCCCGCATACCCTCCCCAACTTCACAGGGTTAATTGTAATCAACCATTCATCCAGCATGTCCTTGGGATGTGTTGGACTCTCTCGTGGTCACAGGGAGAGCATGCAAACTCCACACAGACAGCAGCAGAGGTCAGGATCGAACCCAGGTCACTGGAGCTGCGATACTCGGCTATTCTGCATTAAAGGGAGCAAAACTCGACAGTAAAATCAGAAATCCCGCTCAGGAAGCCTCACCCGAACTCCGGAAATCTTCTCTTTCTGTTGCTGCTCCTTTCCCTGGAAGTCTGATTTCTTTTTTGTGAGAGAGTCTAAGGAAGATTTTAGCTGATCCTGGAAGTCAGAGAGTGAAGGAAATAGAAACAAAGATGCTTCAAAAGTAACAGGAGATCAAACCCGATTATCACACAAAATGCCGGAGGAACTCAGTGAGTCAGGCAGCATCTATTCAGGGGAAATAAACAGTCGGTGTTCCGGGATGAGACCCTTCATTAGGACTGGGAAGGAATGTGACAGGAGCCAGAATAAAATGGTTGGGGATGAGAACCAGCTGACAGGTGACGGGTGAGATAGCGTGAGGGGGACGTGGGGGAGGGTGATGAAGTGAGAAGCTGGGAGGGGACAGGTGGAAGAGGTAAAGGGCTGGAGAAGAAGGAATCTAATACGAGAGGACAATCGACCATGGAACTGGGCTGTTTGCGGCCCTGAATGGTGACGAGGGAGGAGGTTAGGAGTCAGGTGTAGCAAAGGACAAAGGAAATATGTTAAGTTAACGTTAGTTTTTACCTTGTAGATTTTAACAGCTTCTTTAATCGGCATGAAGCGGTGCTCTCTGTGCTCCTGCGCGTCTCTACAGATCAGACAGATCAGTGTCTTGTCCGTTTCACAAAACAGCTTCAATTCTTCCTCATGTTCCTCGCAGTGACGTTTACTTTCCTTCCCTTTCGGATTCAGGTTTAGATTTCGAAATTTTTCAGCCAGATTTGCTAAGGCCCGATTCACCCTGAGGGTACGGTCAGCAAACTCCTCTCTACATTCCGGGCAGGAGTTTCTCTGCTCCCTTTCCCAATACCGTGTGATACAAGACCGACAGAAGTTGTGTCCACACTCCAGTGTAACCGGATCGGTGAAGAAATCCAGGCAGACGGGACAAATCACCTCCTCGCTCAAACTCTCGGTCTCTCCTTTCGAAGCCATGTTAACTCCAGCACTTCCTGATTCAGAATGCTTCCGCGTTCCGGGAGCTGCTGATCCCCTGCAGTACCGCGATTGTCCACTACGCGCGCTGCAGACTCGGGGAATCACACAACACACACAATACTGGTGGAACACAGCAGGCCAGGCAGCATCTATAGGGAGAAGCACTGTCGACGTTTAGGGCCGAGACCCTTCATCAGGACAGCAGTAATCGTGCTGCCCGTTGGAGAGATCTGGTGATGAGGCATTCTGCCAGATGGTCTGGACTGTCTGCTCAGGGAACCACTCCACTGTGTCCATCCAGTCCTTCTCCTGCAGTAACTGCAGGACATTCCGTGCTGACCACTGTCTGGTGTTCTTGTGGTCAAAGCTGCTGGTCTGAAAGAACTGTCACCAATTTCATTAACACAAGGTTCACATGGAGAAGCTTCCTGACTGAGACAGACACAGTCTCATGGGGTATTTACAGGGTAGGGGCAGGAATTATGTTTTTCCTGGCTGGGCAGTGGAACCAGGGATCGCAGACTCAAAATCCGAGGCCACCTCAGCAGGACTGAGATGAGGAGAAATTTCCCCAACACAGTGTGTGAATATTTGGAGTTTTCTCCACAAGTTTCCAAAAGTAAACGGACATATTTAGGAGCTCGGCGATGTTGGGAACGTTTCAGGAAAGTGGCGCTGAGGTCAAAGTTCAACATGTTCTGAGTGAGGGGCAGAACAGTGCCACGGGCCGAGTGGCAACGCCTGCTCCTGTTTCTTATTTTCTAAATCACGAATTTACCTTTGCGCCTTGTTCTCCCTTGGCCTTCCGCCTGTCGGATTGCACAGGGGAGCGGTGAGAGCTCCGGAGATCCATCAGCAGCCGCTCCGGTTATTTCATGCTCTCGTTATTTTATCGGTGTTTCTCTGTTTTTGCACAGTTTGTTACCTTCAGCACTCTGGCTGATCTTTCACTGCCTGCTTCTGTTATGGTTACTATTCTATACTTTTTCTAAGTACGTCCGCAGGAAAATGCTTCTCGGGGTTGAATGTGGTGATTTATCTGTACTCTGATAATAAAATTTACTTTGAAATTTGAGTTTCGGGGATTTTCCTTTAATTCTGGGGACAAACTGTGACTGACATCTCCAGCTCCCAGCAGCAGCCCGTTCTCACACATACACAGCCAATCAGCGATCACCGCTGGGAGAGGGATGCTGCCATTGGCTGAGGGGTGTCAGTGGGCGGGACGCTGTTTGGACCGGGACCGAGTGGGCCGGAGACCGGGAGCTGCGCCTCGGGTTTCGGCTGCACCACCGGCGGGTCGTGAATCCTTTCGAAGGCAGAGCTGAAGCGACCGGCGGAGATTCCGTGAGATATTCCAGCTACACGGAGGCGCCCGGCCTTTCCCCGCCGAGGATCGGGGCCTGTTGTCTGGAGTTGTCTCCCAGACCCGTCCCTTCCTGCTGGGAGACGGGAGCTGCCCCGCAGCGGCTGCCGGTGGATCTCCGGAGCTCTCACCGCTCCCCTGTGCAATCCGAACGGCTGAAAACCAAGGGAGAACAAGGCGCAAAGGTAAACTCGTGCTTTAGAAAATAACAAACAGGAGCATGTCTGGCCATTCGGCCCGTTGCGCCTATTCCACCCTTTCCTCAGAATAGTCCTTTATTTTTAAATCTTTTTTTTGAGTTTAAACAAACATAAGTGAAACACGAATACAAAGAGCTTGAGAGTACGTAATTAATAGGTTAAGGTATAAATAGAAATAGATGATAATAACCTCCCAAACTCATAGTGGTTACAAAAAAAGAGGAAAAAAATGAAAAAGAATCCTAACCGACATGGGCCATTGCATTATATCAATTATACACAGTAGCGTCAATAACTCCGCACCTCCATCCAAATAATTAAGGACAATAAAAGTCAGGTTCAGGAAAAGTCGGTTTAGTTTATATGAAAATGTTGAATAAATGGTCTCCAAGTTTCTTCATATTTAACTGAAGGGTCAAAGACAACACTTGTAATTTTTTCTAAACTCAAACAAGAAATAGTTTGAGAAAACCACTGTAATATCGTTGGTGGATTAAAATCTTTCCAATTCAATAGGATAGATCCTCTAGCTGTTAATGTAACAAATGCAATTATCCGCCAAGCTGGGGGGGGGGGGGGGGTGGGGAATAAACGACTATTATCCACCATTGGTAAACTGAAAATTGCAGTAAAAGGATGTGGTTGCAATTTGATATTCAGAACTGTTGAAATAATACCAAAAATATCTTTCCAATAGTTTTGCAAACAGGGGCAAGACCAGAACATGTGGGTCAATAAAGCGACTTCAGAATGACATCTGTGACAGGCTGGATTAACATAAGAATAAAATCGAGCGAGTTTATCCTTGGACATGTGAGCCCTATGAACAACCTTAAATTCTATTAGGCATGTTTAGCACAAATAGAAGAAGAATTGATTAATTGTAAAATATTCTCCCACTGCCCTGTGAGTATAAGACAATGAAGTTCTTTTTCCCATTCCTTCTTATTTTTTTCTGATACTCCTAGCTGTATTTTCATGATCATATTATAAATGATGGCTACTAAACCCTTCTGGCACGGATTCAGAGCCAGAATTTTTTTCTGTAATGTCCATTGGACATAAATTCAGAAAAGACTAACATTCAAGAAATTTCAAACTTGCAAGTATCTTAAAAAAAATGAGTTTTAGGCTGGATAGCTGTTCAAAGGACATAAAACTGTTATCTAAAAATAGATCACAAAAACATGTTATACCTTTTGCTTTCCATAACACAAAGGCTTAGTCCATAAAAGAGGGCTGGACAAAAAGTTAGAAATAATAGGGGTTGATAAGATAAACTTATTCAAGCTGAAGAATTTATGAAATTGAAACCATATTCTTAGTGTATGTTTAACTACAGGATTAGTTATTTGTTTATTTGGTTTAGATAAAGCAAAAGGAGGCAAAGATCCTAAAATAGAAAAGAATGAGAAGTCTTGTACAGATTTACACTCCAAATTTACCCATTGTGGGCAAGGTACTACGACCAATTCTCGTGTCCAAGGTATTAACTATCGGATGTTAACTGCCCAGTAGTTTGGCAAAGCCAAACCACCTTCCTACTTAATCTTCTGTAAATATTTCTTACTTAATCTAGGATTTTTATTCTGCCACATGTACGAAGATATTTTGCAATCAATAATATCAAAAAAAGATTTAGGAATAAAAATTGGTAATGCTTCGATTAAATATAAAAATATGGGTAATACTATCATCTTGTTAGTATTAATTCGACCAACCAATGACAGAGATAATGGGGACCACCTGATAACAAGTTGCTTGATTTGTTCAATTAAAGGTAAAAAATTAACTTTAAATAAACCCTTATGTTTCTTGGTAATTTTAATACCCAAATAAGTAAAATGATCTGTGACAACTTTAAACAGTAAGTGTTTATAAATTGGCACTTGCATATTTAATGGAAATAATTCACACTTATTAAAATTCAGTTTGTAGCCAGAAAAGCTACTAAACTGAGCAAGCAAGGATGAAATAGCAGGAATAGATCTCTCAGGGTCAGATATGTATAGTAACAAATCATCAGCATATAATGATAACTTATAAGTCCCTTACCCACATGTAATACCAAAAATATTAGGTGATTCACGAATGGCAACGGCTAAAGGTTCCAAAGCAATGTCAAATAATAGAGGACTTAAAGGGCAGCCTTGCCTCGTCCCACGGGACAACTGAAAAAAAGGAGATCTTTGATTATCGGTAAGAACCGAAGCCAAAGATTTATAATACATTAATTTAATCCATGATACAAATTTTAAGCTTAAATTAAAATTCTGCAACGTATAAAATAAATATAGCCATTCAACTCTATCAAACGCTATTTCAGCATCAAAGGAAATGACATTCTAGTATTTTAGATGGAGAAGTATAAATTATATTAATAAATTTTCTAATGTTAAAAGATGAATAACAGTTTTTAATAAATCTGGTCTGATCTTCAGAGATAATTTGAGGTAGTACTTTTTCTAATCTGGTGGCAAGAATTTTGGTAAAAATCTTACAATCCGTTTTCAGCAAGGATATTGGCCGATAGGATTCACATTCAGTGGGGTCTTTATCTTTTTTAAGAATTGGAGAAATGGAGGCATCATAAAAAGATTGTGGTTATTTACCTATGGTTAACGCATCTTTAAAAATTTTACAAAACCATGGAGCGAGAAAAGAAGAAAAGGATTTTAAAAATTCAGCAGTATAACTGTCCGGACCAGGGACTTTACCTGAATTCATTGAAAAAGGGAGTGGGTTCCCTTTTCCAGACCCTGCCAGTGACTTGTGCCACTCCTCAGGGTTATATATGGAACCTCTCAGACAGGGACACGGAGTGGGTTCCCCTTTCCAGACCCTGCCCGGGGACTAGTGCCACTCCTCAGGGTTATATATGGCACCTCTCAGACAGGGACAGGGAGTGGGTTCCCCTTTCCAGACCCTGCCCGGGGACTTGTGCCACTCCTCAGGGTTATACATGGAACCTCTTGGGCAGGGACAGGGAGTGGGTTCCCCTTTCCAGACCCTGCCCGGGGACTTGTGCCACTCCTCAGGGTTATATATGGAAACTCTCGGGCAGGAACTGGGAGTGGGTTCCCCTTTCCAGACCCTGACCGGGGACTTGTGCCACTCCTCAGGGTTATATATGGAACCTCTCGGGCAGGGACAGGGAGTGGGTTCTCCTTTCCAGACCCTGCCCGGGGACTTGTGCCACTCCTCAGGGTTATATATGGAACCTCTCAGACAGGGACAGGGAGTGGGTTCCACTTTCCAGGCTCTGCCCGTGGACTTGTGCCACTCCTCAGGGTTATATATGGAACTTCTCGGGCAGAGACAAGGAGTGGGTTCCCCTTTCCCAGGCAGATGCCCGAAGGTGACCGGGAGCCACCAGAGGGGCTGATGTAATACAAGCCATGGCACGGTGGGTCACTGAGGTAAGGGAACCCATTTGAATAACAGCCGGACTGCAGGCGGATTTTGGTGAATTTACCCAGTAACTACAGAGAAAAGGAGAATCCCTTGCGTACTTTATAGCTCGTTTTAAGGATACGTGTGACTCCAATGCCGGCAAACCGCTGGATCGATCAGTATGTCCAGCTGGCAGTGCAGACTTTTCTAAACTCTCTCAGGCCCAAGCCTGCCCACTCCTTTAAGTTAACTAATCTCAATTCGCTGTGTCAGACCTGGCCCCAGGTGACATAAATTCTGATGAATATGGACTCTTTAAAGGGACTGGGGAAAAGCGAGAGTGTGCACAGAGACCCGGTAGTGAGGAGATGGAGTTCAGGTCCCAACGAAGAACCCAGAACGGGTGGCAGGATCGTGCGGATGGTGCAGATGAAGAGGACACTTGGCTAAGGACAGAAACGGGGTTTGTAGAAAGAGGGGACATTGGGCCAGAGATTGTCGCACTGCAATCACAGACAAGAATAATAAGAGGCAGGATGAGAGCCTGGATGACAGTGACAGTTGTTCCCGGATGGGGCAGGCCAGAGGGGACGGATCGCAGTGATACTCGACAGAGTACCACATTTCCTCTCCACTATCCCCTTGGTCCCGGATGGGGCAGGCCAGATTGGACGGATCACGGTGATAATTGATAGTGTGCCACATTTACTCTCCACAATCCCTTTGGTCCCGGATAGGTCAGGCCAGATGGGACGGTGATACAGGCGGCTGTGATCAGGCTCACAACACAGGCAGGCTCTTTTCTCACTGCTGTAATCAGGTAGAAGGTACAAGAGCCTCACGACTCGCCCCACCAGGGTTAGGGACAGTTACTACCCCTCAACCATCAGGCTGTGGAACAACACAGGATAACTGCACTCACTTGCTGTCCATAGAGATGCTCCCACAACAAATCATCGTAGTGGGACGGTCTCAAAATGAGTGAAATATGAGGTGGTTTGACTGAGACAGATCAAATTCCTGTCTCAGAATTAGAGGCACACAATCTCACAGGATATTTACAGCGGAAGGGCTGGAATGATGTTTCCTGCAACGTGTGGAACTTGCGCTTACAGATTCAAAATCCGAGGACAACTCAGCAGGACTGAGATGAGGAGAAATTTCCTCAACCAGAGTGCAGTGAATCATTGCAATTATCTCCACAAGGTTCCTAAATTGAATGGACATATCCTGGGGCTCAGCGGTGATGGAAAGTTGCAGGAAAGTGGTGCTGAGGTCAAAGGTCAAGCAAGTTCTGATTGAAGGGCAGAAGAGGCGCAAGGGGCCGAATGGCCACACCTTCTCTGTTTCTTATTTTCTGAAACACGAGTTTACCTTTGTGCCTCACTGTTTCTTGTCCTGTCAGATTGAACAGGGAGTGCTGAGAGCACCGGACATCTATCGGCAGCCGCTGCGGTTATTTCATCCTCTCGTTGTTTATTTGCATTGGCGAAGTTTGTTGTCTTCTGCACTCTGGTTGATCTTTCAGTGATCCAGATATAGTTACCGTTCTGCAGCTTTGCTCTGTATGTTTGTAGGAGTTGTATGTGGCGACTTATATGTACTCTGTTTGTTTCTGGAATAGTCACTTGGGGAATCTGAGGCGGAGGAGTATCTGGGGCTTATTTAAAATTATACAGTGTTTATTTGACAAGAGTTAGTTCTGATATTGAAACGAACTGTTATTTTTGTGGTTTATATCCAGCGAATTTATTTCATCTGTTTTGGGATTGTGAGTATGTTAAAACATTTAGGGTTGATATTTGTCAATTTCGTAATGTGGATTTCAGTTTTTGTTTTCAAAATGTCTTATCTGGGTTTACTAATAACACCAAATCTCATGGGGATCATTGCTCTATCATAAATCTTTTGTTAATTTACATCAAATTTTATATCCGTAAATGCAATCACAGCAATAAGAAACCTTCATTTAGATTTTTACCTCAGACTTCAAACTATACGTTTATACTCTGAACACTTCCCGTAACCAGAAACCTGTAAAGACTGTACAAATCTGTCAATATTTTGTGTTATCTCTGTAAACGTTCTTGTTTTGTGACTCCTCTAAGATACAGTCCCTTCTGTCCAACAGTATTTAGAGCGGATTTCTTTGTTTATTTGTATATTTAAAGTTAACAGTTATATATTTGTTGCTGCACTTGTGTGACTCCCTGGCTCTGTTAGCATATGTTCAGTGTGTCTGTTTTTGTTTGTGTTCAATAAAAATTAAAAAATATTTAGAATAATAATAAAATTTACTTTGAACTTTGAGCCTCGGGGAACTTGCTTTGATTCTGAGAACAAACTGTGACTGACATCTCCAGCTCCCGGCAGCAGCCCGCCCTCGGACACACTCACAGCCAATCGGAGATCACCACTGGGAGACTCTTGCCTCCATTGGCTGAGGAGTGTCAGTGGGCGGGACGCTGGGCGGACCGAAGTTTGGAACCGGGAACGAGTGGACCCGGTGAGAGACCCGAGATTGGGAGCAGATCCCCGGGTAAAGGCTGCAACAGCGGCCGGCGTTTTGAACCCTTCCGATGGCGGAGGTGAAGATTCGGGCGGAGATTCCGTGAGATGTTTCAGCCACACAGGGGGAGCCCGGTCTTTCCCCGCCGTGGATCGGGGCCTGTTGTCCGGAGTTTCCTCCCGGTCCTGTCTCCTGCTGCTGGGATCCGGGAGCTGGCCCGCAGCGGCTGCCGATGGAGCTCCGGTGTGTGAGCGCTCCCCTGTGCAAAAGGACAGGCTGAAGGTCACGGGAGAACCAGGCGCCAAGGTAAACTCGGACTTTAGAAATAAATAAACAGACTTTCCGTCTTTTCTGCCTTTCACTCAGAACATACCTGTGCTTTGACCTCAGCGCCACTTTCCCACAATGTTCCCAGCATCGCAGAACCCCAACACTTGACCTTCAAATTTAGAAACCTTGTGGAGAAAATTCTAAAGATTTGTTGCACTGGTGAGGAAATTTCTCCTCATCTCACTCCTGCTGAGGTGAAATCGGATTCTGTGACTCCGGTTCCTCACCACAGCCAAAGGAAACATCATTCCTGCCTCTACCCTGTCAATACCCTGTGAGACTCAGTCTCAGTCAGACGGCCTTTTGTTTCTCTAATTTTGAGACAGGCCCGATCAGTATAATCTCTCCGAGGACACTACCCCACCTCCTATATCAATCTGGGAAAACTCTTCATTTCCTTCATCCCACAGGCTGACTCCGGGACGGAGACCAGACCTGTGCACAGTGTTCCATGTACGCTCTCACCAGGACCCCATATACCTTCAGAGGAGATCTTTATTCTTCTATTCAAACGTTCCTTCCCATTCAATCCTCTTCATTTAATATCGAACTCAAACAGTGAACAGACACAACGCAGCCTCAGCCATGAATTTAAAGGGCAGGTGTTGCAACAGTTTGAGCTTCATACCGGGTGCCACAGAGCAAGCAGGGTGTCACAAAGGGAGGAAGGTGGGAGTGTTGTATGCCTGAGCCCAGCTGTGTGTGTTTGTGTATCAGAATCAGGTTTAATATCACCCGCATATGTGGTGAAATTTGTTCATTTGTGTCTGCAGTACATTGTAATAAAAACTATAAATTACAACAAGTATTTATAAAATTAAATTTGAAGCAAAACATGAGGGAAAATACCGAGGAAATATTCTTGAGTTCATTGTCCATTCGGAAATCTGATGGTGGAGGGAAAAAGCTTTTCCTGAACCGGTGAGAGTGTCTCCAGGGTCCTGTACATCCTCCTTGATGGTAGCAACGAGAAGAGGTCATGTCCTGGGTGATGGGGGTCCGTAATGATGGATGCCACCTTTTTGTTGCATCATCTTTTTAATGTTTCCTGGATGCTGTGGTGCCCATGAAGGAGCTGGCTGAGTTTACAACTTTCTGCAGCATTTTCTGATCCTGTGCAGTGGCCTCTCCACACCAGGCAGTGATGCAACCAGTTAGAATGCTCTCCACAGTACATCTGTAGAAATTTGCAAGTGTCTTTAGTGACAGACCGATTCCCCTCAATCTCCGAATGAAATATAACCGATGTTGTGCCTTCATTGTAACTGCATCAATATGTTGGGCCCAGGATAGTTCCTCAGAGATGTTGACAGGCAGGAAATGGAAACTGCTCACCCTTTTCACTTCTGATCCCACGATGAGGACTGGTGTGTGTTCCCTCGACTTCCCCTTCCTGAATCCACAATCAATTCCTTTGTCTTCATGATGTTGAGTGCAAGGTTGTTGCTGCGACACCACTCAACTGGCTGATCTATCTCACTCCTGTACTCCTCCTCGTCACCGTCTGAAATTCCAGCAACAATAGTTGCGTCATCGGCAAGTTTATAGATGAGCCTAGACACACAGACGTGGTTTAGAGAGAGTGGAGCAGTGGACTGAGCACACATCGTTGAGGTGTGCCGGTGTTGATTGTCAGCAAGGAGGAGATGTTATTTCTGATCCA
Source organism: Hypanus sabinus (assembly GCF_030144855.1). Lineage (NCBI taxonomy): Eukaryota > Metazoa > Chordata > Chondrichthyes > Myliobatiformes > Dasyatidae > Hypanus > Hypanus sabinus. Next base: position 158,876 of record NW_026778995.1, read on the forward strand.
CACAGACTGTGGTCTCCTGGTGAGGATCCAGTTGCAGAACCTGACTTGTGTATTGCTATTGTCCAGGTGATCTAAGGCTGAGTGTGAGCCAGTGAGATTGCGTCTGTTGTAGGTATATTGTGATGATCGGCAAATTGCAGTGGGTCCAGGTCCATGCACAGACAGGAGTTGATTCTAGTCGTGACCAACCCCTCAAAGCACTTCATCACCGTAGATGTGAGCACCATTGAGTAATTGTCATTGAGGCAGCTCAGCCTGTTCCTTTTAGGCACAGCTTTGATTGTCGCCCTTTGAAACAACTGTGTGTTTGTCTGTGTGTGCGCGCTTGAAATAGTGATCCCAGTTTGATTCGGGGATTTTTCCTGTAGATGGGGTGCCTCAGAAGAGGGGTCATTGTGATGGGACGACCATTCTGATCGGAGCGAAATGAATTACCCAGTAGATGCTGAACCTTTAGAAATTATAAGCCACTTGTGTGTTTGAGAGAGTATCTACAGATTTAAATGTAGAGTTCAAAATTTACAAAGTAAGTTTATTATCAAAGTTTACGCATGTCACCATGTTCAATCCTGAGATTGTTGTTTTGGGATAAACTCTGTAAATCCAAGAATCATGATTGAATCAATGAAAACCTGAACCCAACATCGTAGATAAAATACACTGAGCAAAAGACAACAAACTGTGCAAATGCAAAAGGAAATGATAACAATAAATATATAAGATGTAATGCTGAATCTTTGCAGGCTTCTGAGGAAATAGAGACATTGCAGTGCTTTCTTCGTAATTGCACTTACATGCTGGGCTCAAGACACATCCTCGTAAATGATGACATTGACGAATTTAAGGTTGCTGACCCTCTCCGCCTTTGATCTCTAATGAGAACTGGCTCATGGATATCCTGTTTCCTCCTCCTGATTTCAACAATCAGCTCCATGCTCTTGCTGACATTAAATGTGAGGCTGTTCTAAGACCATAAGATCTTGGAGCAGAATTAGGCCATTTAGCCCATTGAGTCTGCTCCGCCATTTTATTTTAGCTGATCCAATTTCCCTCTTGGCCCCAATCTCCTGCCTTCTCCTGGTAGCCCATCATGCCCTGACCAATCAAGAAACTATCAAACTCTGCCTTAAATGTACATGAAGATTTGGCCTCCACAGCTACCAATGTAGCACTGTCCATAGAGTCCATAGATTCATTACTCTCAGGCGAAAGAAATTCCTCCTCATCTCCATTCTAAAGACACCCCTCTACTCTGAGGCTATGTCCTTTGGTCTTAGACTCTTTTGGACACTCTCCAGTCTTAGCACATCTTTTCTAATATAAGGGGTCCAAAACTGCTCACAGTACTCCCAGTGAGGCCTCACCAGTGCTTACAAAATCTTCAACATTACATCCCTGCCTTTATATTCTATTCCTCTTGAAATGAATGCTGATATTACATTTGCCTTCTTCACCACAGACTCAATCTGAAAATTGACCTTTAGGGATTATTTGGAAAATAGTCAGCCCTACCATTTCTTCGACCAAAGTGCATGCTGATACCCTTTGCTGACACTGTATTCCATCTCCCACTTCTTTGCCCATTCTCATCTGTTGAAGACCTTCCATAGTCTCTCTATTTCCTCAAAACGACCTGACCCTCAACCTTCTTCATATCGTCTGAAAACTTTGCAGCAAGGTCATCAATTTCACTGACATTTAACATGAAGAGTATCAGTCCCAACACAGACGACTGTGGAACCCACTCATCAAGAGGCTACGTTTATATCCACTCTTTGCTTCCTCTCAGTCAGCCACGGCTTTGTCCAAGCTGGAATCTTTCCGGTAATACCATGGGCTCGTGGGTTGTTAAAGCAGTTTCGTGTGTGGCATCATGTCAGAAGCCGTCTGAAAATCCAGGTGAACAACATCAATCGATTCTCCTTTGTCTGTCCGGCTTGTTATTTCTTAAAATAATTTCTACAGGTTGGTCAGACAAGGTTTTCCCTTCAGGAAACCATGCTGACTGTGGCCTATTTTATCTTGTGACACGGTACTCTCAGACCTCATCATTAATAATCGACTCCAACATCTTCCCAATCACTGCGGACAGACTAACTGGCCTATAGTTTCCTTTCCTCTGCCTCCCTCCCTTCTTGAAAAGTGGTGTGACATTGGCAATATTACATTCTTGAGGAACCATTGCGGAACATTGTGATTCCTGAATGTTCATTACTAATGGGGCCACAATCTTTTTAGCCACCTCTTTCAGAAAGCTGGGGTGTACACCATCTGGGTCACGTGACTTATCTAACTTGGCCTTCCAGTTCCTCAAGAACCTTCACTCTGGTTCTGGTAACTTTGCACACTTCTGACTCCTGACACCCGGAAGTTCCACCATTCTGCTGGTGTCTTCCTCAGTGAAGACAGACACAACATACTTATTCAGTCTGTCTACCATTTCTTTGTTTCCCGTCACTGCCTCACCAGCATCGTTCTCCAGCCACCCGAGACTTTATATAAGATAAAAAGTGGGATATGTGTGCTTTAATCGGGCAAGAATGTTGCACCAACACACCAGACAAATCTGAAAATGTAACTCACCTGATGGATTATATTTGAGAGGCAGCAGATAGAATGAGAGAAGTGGGAGAGCAGTTCCACAATGATAACCCCTCAGTAAGTCAGTGGCCATGTGGGACTCTGGGAGGATGGAGGGATACTGGTTTACATTGTACATTTCCGCAATGATAACCCCTCAGGAAGCCATTTTTGGAATCTGGATGAGAGAATACGGTTTTACATTATGGAATAACCATTAGAGTAATAATAATCAGATTATGATTCTTTTACTCTTACATGTGACTGAAACGAGGGGACATCAGGGTTCTGGGTACTCTTAGGTAATGGTTGGGACGTAAGGGAAAGGAAAGCCCTGAGATCTGAAGTACTTCCGCCTTAAAGACATCATTTACTTCGTAAGTTCTGATGATGCTGAATGTCTGTTGTCATAGGACAACAAAGAGGAGGGAATGGGGAAATATGTACTGAACTTTACATTTTATTGTAAGTATTTGATGAGACAAAATGGAGCTGTACAAACCCCGGAGTGCTGAGCTAGTATATGCGATATATGTAGGTGACTAAAGTAGCAGGAGGAAACGACAAGAAATGTGCTTACTAAAGGAACTCGTGACTGCAAACACTGAACGCTGTGCAGGAATGAGGAAGTAGCAGAGACGACTCAACCGGAGATGGCAGCAACAACAAATGTATCGGGAACACGGAGCTCGCTGGGAGCAGTAACCTCGTCTCGTTCTTATGTACAGAAGAAATATTTTGTAAACGCTGTGTTTGAAGTCCCCTCCCATCCCTGGTGAGAATGGAGGTGAACTTACCCCCTGCAGGTAATAAAGAATAAAGCTGCTTGATGAAGCAACACTCAGTGTTGGGATTGTGTTCCGTGAGTCTCAGCAGAGAGATACTTGACAGGGGGTTAGGGGTGAAAGGTGCGGAGTTTATGGGGCACATGAGGGGATACCTCTTCACTCAGAGGGTCACAGGTGTGTGAAATGAGCTTCACCCACCCACAACGTCTGCCCCCGAATGAGGTGGAGCCCAAAAGTCGGGTCCCTCAAATGAGCTGCTGCCAACCGGAGACCGGGGTCTCGGGCTGGTTTGTTGCCGCCAGAGAACATGATGTGTGCCCCTGGTGTTGGACACACTGACGGTAGGTGTCGGCGCTTGTGGGGGGCGGGGCAGTACTTGTCCGGGTGGATAGAGAGATCTCAGAGCTAGCAGATGCCAGACAAGGGTTCGTCCTTTATTCTGGGATGTCCTGGTATCAGTTGTAACGGGGTTTACCCGACGGTGCAGTCTGGCAGGTCAGGGACTGGACCGTCTCCAGTGCCAGTACAGTCACTCTAGCTGAGCCTAGAGTGGGAGCAGGGACGGTTCCTGTTCAGATACGGACATGAAGGTCCATACCCGGGGTGACGCCATTGTCAAATTTCACCAAAAACAATCAGGCCAATCAACTTCAGGCAGAACTGGTCAGGATGACAAACAGACATCAGTACACAGAAATGACAACTTTTAAAATCAGAAATAAACCAATGTAAAAACAAGTTTAAAACCAGCTCCTTTGCCTGGGGATGGGTGGAATGGAAATGGTCCCGACGCAAATGAGGTGGTTTCACACCGTCTGCACGACTCAGTCGCCCCATTGAAGGAGTGGCAGTGGCGATTGAGTTCGCACTGAGAGGGTGATTGGACACGGAGGGACAGGCCTGATGAGGGTCGGTTTGATTGCCGAGGGGATCTGCTGTCTTGTCTTGTGGACTGGCCACTTACGGCTTCCTCACCGGCTCAGACACTGAAAGCCCGTGTTTCCCTGCACCCCACCCCCCCCACCCCGGATCCAGGCAGTCTCGTCCCCCTTGGAAATGAAAGAGAAAGTAAATTCATCCGCTTACAACTGGGCAATGATATGTGTTAATTATTTGGAGAATGCAGATCAAACAATTAGTGAGGTTGTGGATGTCACCTAAACCGGTGTGTGGAGAAAGTGAGGGTTGTCTAAGGTTCCAGTGGGATCGAGACCAGTTGGGAAAGTGGGCCGAGGAATTGCAGGTGGATCTTAGCTGTCACTCAGAAACAGTTCTTCAGGGGGTCAAAGACCACTGAGACACGAAAGGGAGCTTTTCTTGGGCTCTGGATTCAAACAGACAAGACTGGTGCACTCGTACCAAGGCAGAATATAAGTTGTTGCTCCGCCACCCTGAGGGTGCAGTCATCAATTAGGAGCAACTTCGCACCATCCTCCACAAGTCTGACTTACCAGTCAGCAAGCATTTTAATTCTTCATTCCCAGTCCTGTTCCGCCGTGTCGATCCGTGGACTCCTCTTGTGCCAAGATGAGCTCCTCTCCCCGTGGAGGAGCAACACATTATATTCTGTCTGGGTACCCTCCAATCTGATGGCATGAACATCGATTTCAACTCAGGAGAACAAATTACCGTCACCCTCCTCTATGCCCCACTCTGACCTTGTACTTCTCACCTTCCTACATTCCTCCCGGGACCCTACTCCTGCCCTCTCTCTGGTCCACTCTCCCCTCCTATCAGATTCTTTATTCTCCAGCCCACCCTTTCTTGACCTTCCCCACCCACCCGGCATCAAATTCCAGCTCGCCTCTTCCCCTCCCCCACCACATTTTTATTCTGGCATCTTCCCCCGTGCTTCTCTGCCCTGCAGAAGGCTTTCTGCCAAAAAACGCCGTCTGTTCATAATTTTCTATAGATGCTGCCTGAGGTGCTGAGTTCCTGCAGCGTTTTGTGTGAGTCGCCTTGAATTTCCAGCATTTGCAGACTTTCTCCTGTTAGTTCCAGAAATCGCCGTCCGTGACCAGACGATCACATGCGCATGCGTAAGGGTCGCGGGCGTTTCGCGCGTGCGCACGGTGGACAAAAAGCTCGGAGACTCGCTGCAGGTAGGAGCGGGGATCCGGGCGGATTATTATCGGTACCGGCGTCCGAACCGCGACCGGCCACACCTTTCTTCCCCACCCCGGGTTAGTCCAAGTCCTTACCCCTCTCTCTACGGGGGCTCCGGGGAATTTGCTGCTGAGGAGCGGAGACGCTGGAGCCGTGGCGGATAGATGGGTCTCTTCTTCGTGTAGGTTTCTGGGTAATGAGGCAGCCATTGATGACAGGGCCAGCGTTTTCCCCGTTAGTCCGTAGGCCGTATTTGGAATCGCAGGGGGAGGGAAGGGGAGTAGATGGATCACTCGGGCACCACCGAGCACTGAGGAGCTGACCTTCCAGTCAATGAAAATGTCAATTTTTACTGTATGAAAAGAAGGAAACAAAATCCTTACATCAGCTTTAGTCCTTGTGGAAATCACCTTTGTTCCATCTTGATCTGGACCTTTCTACCTGTGAGAACTTGTTTAGTACCATTCGCTTTGGGTACATAATAATACCAATTACCTTTGGCCTGGTTAACAAGTGACCTGTAGCGTTCTCATCACAAATATGCCACACTCCAATGAGAACAAGGACTGCCCTCCCCATCATGTTCATTGGCATTGCCGCTGACGGGCTCTCCACCGTCAATCACCTGTGCGGAGGGGCAGAGTAATTTGAAACTCTCCAGGGTTTGCTATGTAACATCACATGCTCTTTGTAGTGCTGCCGTACACGATCAGAACTTGAAATAATACCTATGTTTTCTCTAATTTATTTTTCTCAGAACGTATGGACCGACCATTTGTCTGAAAGTTAAATGTTTAAACAGCCTGAAAACAGCACGGCATCAACAAAACACCAGCTGTGCAGCAGCAAAGGCTGTCTGTGTGGGAACATTTCAGTTACTGCGCAGCTCGGAATAATATGGGACAGAGAATAATACTAATGGAAGGAATCAGACTGAGCTAAGTCACAGATTGAAATTCCCATTCTCACACAGGCAGGAAATCTGTTGGGGAATTAGATGGACAGACCAGTTGCCGGCGTCATGAGCAGTTAGAAGGTGAGTTTTTCCCCCAACTTGGGTTGATCCTCGCTGTAACAGTGTGATGTCAGAGTTCAGAAAGGAGATTAAAATTATCTCACAATATATCGGCTGTGAAAATTAATCAGATACAGGAGCCGAATGAGGTTGTTTGGCCCATCGAGTCTGCTCATATAACCATATAACCATATAACAATATAACCATATAACATATAACCATATAACAATCACAGCATGGAAACAGGCCATCTTGGCCCTCCTAGTCCGTGCCGAACCCTTAATCTCACCTAGTCCCACCTACCCGCACTCAGCCCATAACCCTCCACTCCTTTCCTATCCATATGCCTATCCAATTTTACCTTAAATGACACAACTGAACTGGCCTCTACTACTTCTACAGGAAGCTCATTCCACACAGCTATCACTCTTTGAGTAAAGAAATACCCCCTCGTATTTTCCTTAAACTTCTGCCCCCTAACTCTCAAATCATGTCCTCTAGTTTGAATCTCCCCTACTCTCAATGGAAACAGCCTGTTCACGTCAACTCTATCTATCCCTCTCAAAATTTTAAATACCTCGATCAAATCCCCCCTCAACCTTCTACGCTCCAATGAATAGAGACCTAACTTGTTCAACCTATCTCTGTAACTTAATTGTTGAAACCCTGGTAACATCCTAGTAAATCGCCTCTGCACTCTCTCTAATTTATTGATATCTTTCCTATAATTCGATGACCAGAACTGCACACAATATTCCAAATTTGGCCTTACCAATGCCTTGTACAACTTTAGCATTACATCCCAACTTCTGTACTCAATGCTTTGATTTATAAAGGCCAGCGTTCCAAAAGCCCTCTTCACCACCCTATCTACATGAGACTCCACTTTCAGGGAACTATGCACAGATATTCCTAGATCTCTCTGTTCCTCTGCATTCCTCAATGCCCTACCATTTACTCTGTATGTTCTATTTGGATTATTCCTGCCAAAATGTAGAACCTCACACTTCTCAGCATTAAACTCCATCTGCCAACGTTCAGCCCATTCTTCTAACTGGCATAAATCTCCCTGCAAGCTTTGAAAATCCACCTCATTATCCACAACACCTCCTACCTTAGTATCATCGGCATACTTACTAATCCAATTTACCTCCCCATCATCCAGATCATTTATGTATATTACAAACAACATTGGGCCCAAAACAGATCCCTGAGGTACCCCGCTAGTCACCGGCCTCCATCCCGATAAACAATTATCCACCACTACTCTCTGGCATCTCCCATCTAGCCACTGTTGAATCCATTTTATTACTCCAGCATTAATACCTAACGACTGAACCTTCTTAACTAATCTTCCATGTGGAACTTTGTCAAAGGCTTTGCTGAAGTCCATGTAGACTACAGCCACGTAGACTACATCCACTGCTTTACCCTTGTCAACATTCCTCGTTACTTCTTCAAAAAATTCAATAAGGTTTGTCAAACATGACCTTCCACGCACAAATCCATGCTGGCTACTTCTAATCAAATCCCGTCTATCCAGATAATTATAAATACTATCTCTAAGAATACTTTCCATTAATTTACCCACCACTGATGTCAAACTGACAGGTCTATAATTGCTAAGCTTCCTTCTAGAACCCTTTTTAAACAATGGAACCACATGAGCAATACGCCAATCCTCTGGCACAATCCCCGTTTCCAATGACATATTAAAGATCTCCGTCAGAGCTCCTGCTATTTCTACACAAACTTCCCTCAAGGTCCTGGGGAATATCCTGTCAGGTCCCGGAGATTTATCCACTTTTAAATTTCTTAAAAGCGCCAGTACCTCCCCCTCTTTAATTGTCATCGGTTCCACAACTTCCTTACTTGTTTCCCACACCTTAGACAATTCAATATCCTTCTCCTTAGTGAATACCGAAGAGAAGAAATCATTCAAAATCTCTCCCATCTCCTTCGGTTCCACACATAGCTGACCACTCTGATTCTCTAAGGGACCAATTTTATCCCTCACTATCCTCTTGCTTTTAATATAACTGTAGAAACCTTTCGGATTTACTTTCACCCTATTTGCCAAACCAACCTCGTATCTTCTTTTAGCTTTTCTAATCTCTTTCTTAAGATTCCTTTACACTCTTTATATTCATCGAGCAATTCCTTTACTCCATGCTGCCTATATCTATTGTAGACATCCCTCTTTTTCTGAACCAAATTTCTAATATCCCTTGAAAACCATGGTGCTCTCAAACCTTTAACCTTTCCTTTCACCCTAACAGGAACATAAAGATTCTGTACCCTCATAATTTCACCCTTAAATGACCTCCATTTCTCTATTACATCCTTCCCATAAAACAACTTGACCCAATCCACTCTCTCTAAATCCCTTCGCATCCCCTCAAAGTTAGCCTTTCTCCAATCAAAAATCTCAACTCTAGGTCCAGTCCTGTCTTTCTCCATAATTATATTGAAGCTAATCCATTTCCATCTCAGCCGCACTCTCCTGCCTTCTCCCCATATCCCTTCCTGCCCTGACTAATCAAGAATCCATCACCCTCTTCCCGAAAATAGACCCAATTACTTGGACTCCAGAGCAACTCATAGCAGCAAATCCCCCAGAGTCACCACGCTCCGGTTAAAGAAATTCCTCCTCACCTCCATTCTGAAAGAACAAAGCTCGATTTTGATGCTGCGTCCTCTGGGTTTCGACTCCCCCACTCTTGTCAACATACTCTCCATATCCACTCTATCGAGATTTTTCAATGTTAGATCGATTTCAATGAGGGCCCCTTCATTATTCTGAACTCCAGTAAGTAGAGGCCCCGAGCCATCAAATGTTCTTCATCTGACAAACCTTATAAGTCCTGAAATATTTTTGTAAATTTCCTTTGAACGCTCTGCAATGTAAGTACATCTGTTCTACTTAAGGGGCCTGAATCTGTTCTCAACAGTCCAAGTGAGGCCACACTTTATAAATACTCAACAATACATCCTTGCTTTTATATTCTCCTACTCTTCAACATTATTTCCTCTCTATTGAGAAAACAGTCTGCACTCTCATTGCCTCTAACAAAGTGGATGACCATACACTTCTCTGAATGATGACTTTCATTCATTGATGTCTTTTGTAAATCTTTTTTACAGGTTAGAAATGACAAAAATTGTGTGCGGGAATTTTAAACAGAACAACATGTCAGTTTGCTGTCTCTGCCCAGATATTTAAGGAGTTACTAGATATTTAACAATGTATCACTGTTGATCCTTGGAGATGAAGAATTTTGTCATCACAGCTGGAAAAGTGCTTTGTGTCTGAAATGAAGTTTTCTGTTGTAACTCACTGAAATCCACTGGAACCGGGGAACTGAGAACACACCAGCATTTGTTCACTGGAGATCAGTTCTTCAACTACATTGATTGTGCAAGGGGTTTACTACATCTGATATTTGACTTATGAATTGACAAAGAACTGTGGGAAGGGATTCACTCTTCACTCACTCATCTCACCTGCATGCACAACAGCGAGTTCACACTGATAAGATGTCGTTCACCTGCGCTGATTGTGGGAAGGGATTCACTCGGTCATCCTGCCTACTGACACACCAGCGAGTTCACACTGGTGAGAAGCCGTTCACCTGCTCAGACTGTGGGAAGGGATTCACTCAGTCATCGCAACTGCTGAGACACCAGTCACTTCACACTGGGGAGAAGCCATTCGCCTGCTCAGACTGTGGGAAGGGATTCACTTGGTCATCTGAACTGAAGATACATCAGCGAACTCACACTGGGGAGAGGCCATTCACCTGTTCAGACTGTGGGAAAGGGTTTATTCGGTCATCTCAACTGAAGGAACATCAGCGAATTCACACCACAGAGAGGCCATTCACCTGCTCAGACTGTGGGAAAGGATTCACTCATTCATCTGTACTGAAGGTGCATCAGAGAATTCACACTGGGGAGAGGCCGTTCACCTGCTCAGACTGTGGGAAGAAATTCACTGACTCATCCAGGCTACAGGCTCACCAGCGAGTTCATACTGGAGAGAGGCCGTTCACCTGTTCAGACTGTGGGAAGGCATTTACTCGGTCAGTTGAACTGAAGACACATCAGCAAATTCACACTGGGGAGAGGCTGTTCATCTGCTCAGACTGTGGGAAAGGGTTTATTCGGTCATATCAACTGAAGGTGCATCAACGAATCCACACTGGGGAGAGACCGTTCACCTGCTCAGACTGTGGAAGGGGATTTATTCAGTCATCTCAACTGATGATACATCAGCGTATTCACACTGGGGAGAGACCGTACGCCTGTTCTGATTGTGGAAAGAGATTCAGTCAGTCATCCGACTTACAGACACACCGACGAGTCCACACTGGAGAAAGGCCATTTTCCTGCTCCCAATGTGGGAAGAGATTCTCTCAGTCATCCCACCTTGTGACGCACTACCGAGTTCACACTGGGGAAACTGTTTAAACAGGCGACAGGCTACAGGCTGGATATTTCACCATCACAGTTGCTGAATCAAGTTCAAAAGTGACTGTTGGTGCCGAACTCGGCAATTACTGCTGCTGTTTATCAAACCCAGTTCCGCACTCTGGTCACTGGGCGTGGGAGTTATTCCTCAGCGAATGTTCACGTTTAATGGGACTGGAATTTAATGGTTTGGATCTGTGACGCAGAAATCAGTTCTAATTTAAATCCTGCCACACCTACAGAATCTCCTTTCTCTCCCCAGAATATCATCTCTTATAACTGCCACAAGGGCTAAATTTACACTTCCCTGTTAAGCTTCAGAGTGGACAGTGCTGCCGGCCTTTCTGTTGCTTCCATGCCCCAATGGATCAACTCCCCACCCACTGAGCAGTATCCAACAAGGTGTTCTGCTGTGGAGAATGCCCACAGGACAGCCCTGCACTGTCTTCCTAATGACCCTTACCTCTGCTGGTGGTCACGCTTCTCCTGTCCGAAGCTTGTACTCTGGGTGTGGCCACCTCTTCAGATGTTTCATTGATAGTATCTTCAGGCTCCCGAATGATCCTGAGTACATCCAACTCCCTGAACCAGTCTGTGATTGGGTGCACTTCCTGCAAATAGTCATCGGCAAACTGTCGGATGTCCAGAGTTCCCACATCTGACTGGAGGAGCATCCCATCCTGACTGCTCTGCACCAAAATACACCACTGTCTGAATGAATTAACATACGCAAGAAAACATCGAACGGGAATGGGGCAATGACAGTGGAAGTAGAGTGTTCAATTACCTGTGTTTTTGCCATGAGGTCGAAGGAATAGAGGCTGCCATTTTGTGAAGCTGTTCTGTCACCCCCATTTTGTGCACTGATTGCTGTGGGATAACCTGATCAGATCAACTGAACACAAGAAGTTACTGGTATTCCCATTGTAAGCCTGAAATCACTCTCACATAATCTGTGCATTATGTACACTGTCGGGTTTGCAGAAGTAATCTCGTTATCTCTGAACCTGAAGTCACTCTGAGATAAGGTGTGGATTACGTACAGTGGCAGTTCTGCAGAAGGAATCTCGATATTTCTGCTGAGAGTCCGAGCGACACAGTTTGTCTGTTTGGATCCATTGTGGAGGAGAACAAAATAAATTACCTTTGACATGATGTTGTGTAGCCCTTGGACTACATCCAATGGAAATCTGTTAGTCATCAGCCTGATGGACCTCAGCCAACAAGAATGAGATGCGTCCTCTGAACTGATAAGAGTTGTGTCAAATGTTTCAAATCATGCTTGTTTCAAAACAAGTAAAGAGTTTCAAATGCAAAGGTGTGATAACTCCGGAGACTAACTATCACAAGGAAGAACCCCCATGGAAGGGATAGGAGAAGAAATGATCGATCATTTGGATACAGTGGGATCCCCTGTTTCAGTGTTGTGAATTTGAGAAGTGGTCAGGGTGTTTATTAATACAGAGGCAGCAGTGGAATTCATGTTTCAGTTGTTAGCCTGGGGTTTTCATTGTTACTTTGTTGTTTGTGCAGGAAAATTAAAGAGAGAGCTGTAACAATTACGAGTTTCCTGATGAGGTTCCAAACTGATCTCAGTTGATGAACGGTGAACATATTTTCGCGCCCTGGGTGCACTCGAAAAGAAGGAAAAGTGGTCTGGGACCCTGGTGTCGAGTTGACCCACACAGTAGATTAGGATATTAAACTGTGAAAGGGAAAGGACAGGAGGAAGAAACCAGGGATTCAGAGGATTTCAGAGATTACTTTCATCGTTAATTATTAAGGAAATGGTCAAATTATGAGGCGTGGTTAGAAAAGTTTGACAGCCAAGGTTCCGGGACTGTGGAGGAAGAATTGTGGAAAATAGTTCGTGAAAATAAGTTAAAGAAATTACCAGGGATTAAAAATGTTGTAATGTGATGTTTGTTGGATGATCTAATTGAAGTGAAGAGAGAAAAAACTGAAATTGGCAGAGAAATTGTGTAAGTGTAGGGAAGAGTTAGAAATTGTGACGGAGCAGGATCAGGTGAATTTGATCCACATGAGTCAGTTTCAGGCTCAGTGTGAAAGCGTTAACAAGAGAAAATGAGAAAACAGAAGAGGAGGATAAACAGGCGGATACAGAATTAGAGAAAGGAAAAGTCAGGGTCGGGATTTACGGCTGTTACGAATGTCATGAAGAAATTGGCAGCTGAGAAGAAAGGCTGCGCTGATCGCAAGTGTTTAAAACAGATGGAAAATCTGCAAAGTGAACTCTCAGCTCGGAGAGGAGTGATATGTGCGAGGACGGACGATGATGGTGATGCAGATTGGGGTGATTTAACGTATGAAGAGACGCTTGTATCACACACCGGTCACCAGTCACCTGATGAGGTAATCGTAGCCTTTGTCCGGGGTCAGATATGGTCAGGTAGTGTCCAAATTTCATAGAGTGTTTCAACCGTTAACCACTACTCTTTCCAGTTGGTGGATCAGGAGTGAGGGCCAAGTCACTGCCCAACTGTTCCTGACCTTGAGCTCAACCCCTCTCTCCAGCTCCATACCCAGTAAGGGGCTCTTTCTGCTCCCTCCCCCATCCTGCCAGCTGCTTGCTTCTTGCTCTTTTCATCAAGGCCCAGCACAGACAGCAACCTCCATGCTGGCCGTGCCGGGAACCCACTACAGTCGATCTCCATGAGGAACAGCCACGTCTGCCATCCTTTGTCCCTGCACTCCGGGACTAACAGTGTCAGAGCCAGGATTATTGGGGAATTGGCCCGCCTCCCAGCAGGTTTTTCCGAGAGTGGGTGGAAGCTTCAACACCCAGTGCCCCAGTGGCGCCTGTAGTAATGGAGGGACTGCAGGACACACCAGAGTCGGGGGTGTAGGGCGTTTGTGACACGTTATTCTGTCCCCTTTGACGTGGCCCAATTGAGTGCTTGAGCTGTGAATGAGAGATGATTCTCGGAAATTTTCCCGGTGCATTCAGCAGATAGGATAACTCACGGTCTATATGAAACGGAGGAGGGGAAGCTAACCCTTCACTGTCTAACTTCAGCTTTCCCTTTAGCCCTGCCGGAGGAACAGGCACCCGCCCAGGGGACACGGGGTGATTTACAGAAGACACCATTAGAAGCTGCTGGACTAATAGAGGTGACAGTGGAGGTTTTGCATAACTGCAGACAGTGGAAAGGGAGGAACCTTCTTTATTTGTTACGAGGTTGTGGCCGGTTTTCTCGAGTATTTTGGGTCCTACTTTGGATACGCAGAATTTGACTCCGTGACAGAGTAGGAACTGGCCGAGGAACTTGGTATCGCACAGTACCGAGGAGAGCAGAAGGGTGTGTGAAATGATTGCTCCATTCAAACCCCACACATGCTGAAGCATGGGCTCTCAGAAAGATGATGCGAATGAGGGAAAGGGAGTGAGGGAGAAAGGTACTGAGGAGGATAAGGGGAAAAAGGGTTCTAAAACGACCCTATCACAGAACAAAGTTTGCAGTGGCAGAATGAAGGGAGACGGGGGTGGGTGCGGCCGATCAGTACAAACTCCACAACGCCACCTAATGGCTGGGTAGTCAACGACGTGGTTGGAATATCTATGTTCCCCCTGTTATGAATACTGGATCCACAAAGAAATGATGCAATTCTGGACACGAAGTTTATTTTGGCATTGATTGCCCACAACCCAGGTGGGTTGGGACGTCAGCATGTAACGATGGCCTATTGCCCCAAGAAGGTCAACTGTGTTACCTATAATATAATGCCCATGGTGCTGATGATAAGCCACGACTTGAATCCAGAGTTACCCAGGGGGTCTCCAAGTTACATGTGCGTTCACCACATGGTCGGTTGGTGCGGCTGGATCCCTTGTTGAAACTAAAGTAGGAATCCGCCCCATAAAATTTCTTGCAGATGATACTAAGGTAGATGGCGTTGTGGAAAGCTTGTTTCAAAGTTTACAGAAAGTTAGAAGAGTGGGCTGAACGATGGCAGATGGAGTTTAATGCTGATAAGTGTGAGGTCCTACATTCTGGTAGGAATAATCCAAATAGGACATAAATGATAAATGGCAGGACATTGAGGAATGCAGTAGAACCAGTAGAACCAAGGAATAATGGTGCAGAGTTCGCTGAAGGTGGAGTCTCAAGTGGATAGGGTGGTGAAGAAATCTTTTGGTATGCTAGCCTTTATAAATCAGAGCATTGAGTAATGTTAAAATTGTGCAATGCATTAGTAAGGCCGAATTTGGAGTATTGTGTACAGTTCTGCTCACCGAATTATAGGAAAGATATCAACAAAATAGGCAGAGAACAGAGAATATTTACTAGAATGTTACCTGGGTTTCGGCACCTAATTTACACGGAAAGGTTGAACAAATTACGTCTTTATTCTTTGGAGCATAAAGGTTTGAGTCGGGACTTGATAGAGGTATTTAAAATTATGAGGGGGATAGATAGAGGTGACGAGGATAGGCTTTATCCACTTAGAGTAGGGGAGATTAAAACAAGAGGACATGATTTGCGAGTTAGAGGACAAAAATTTAAGGGTAACACTAGGGGGTATTTCTTTACTCAGAGAGTGGTAACTGTGTGGAATGAGCTTCCAGTAGAAGTAGAAATAGTAGTGTATATATATATGGTTCACAATGCGGGAGAGTCTCGAACCACCCTAAACATGGCTACATTCAATGCAACACATTGGGAAACAGAAGATGCAGTTATTATGAATGAATTTACGTGACACTCACGTGTGGGAGTACCGTTGATATACATTCGAAACTTGGAGATTTTTTAATGTATTTAATCTTGTAATGTGCTCAATAGACCCTACATTATCCCAGATTGCTTTGCTGTATGCTAACTGAGGACGTGGAAGGAGGCGTGTGACTTTGGCTTCGAAGGACAAAAAATAAGATGATCAAAGTAAATATGTTATTATGACCTGAATTCACTTTTGTGTTGAAAATGCATTTTTGTGTCAGTGTCCCACGCAGCTGTATCCACCCCCACCCCCACGTTTCTTTGTAATGTGTGAAAGTGCACTGTTTATTTTAAGTTTTGCAATTATTCTGTGGAACGAAACAGCTGTGGGATTGGGGACAATGTTTCTGTTGCGTTTTTATTTGTTTATGTGCATTTCGTGCGGAAGAGGAGTTGTTGATGTTTTTTTCTTGGTTTCGAGGCTATATGGTGAAGAAGAATCACAGGATTGTGTACTGCATACATATTCTGATAATAAATATAATGAAATGAAGGAATGAAAGAATGATACAAACATGGATTTTTGTACTGTCTTGTGTGTGTGTGTGTGAGAGAGAGAGAGAGAGAGAGAGAGAGAGAGAGAGAGTGTGTGTGTGTGTGTGTGTGTGTGCGTGCGTGTGCGTGTTTCGTTGTGTTTCCTTATTTGTTTTCCATGTAATTGATATTAAGGTCACCCGAATTCCACACTGGCAATGTGAAATCCTGGTTGAGCAGATGGAAATCCGTGCATCTGTATTCGGATATAGCTGCCTACATTTCAGGAGAATATTACTCATTGGTGTACCGTTACGTTTGGGAATTTGAAATTAACAATTTTGTTAAGACTGGAATAATTTGAGAGCAGTCCTAAAAATTGCTTAACTAACAAGATATTTTTTCTTTTATAGAACAGAAAAGATTTTCAAGACTTTTGACATCTTGGTTAGAGTCCCCCAAACACAAACTAATCCAAGAGTTCATACTCTCGAGGAGAATGATAACAGTAGGTGATGCAATACAATTTTACAGGCTACAATGACATAATTTACTTCAGTATTATGTTTCTCAAATGGCTCCATTGAAGTACATACTTAGAGTGGGAGAATATTGAATTGATAAGAAACCACTGAAGGTTCAGTCACCTTTGTTGGGACAAACTAATTCACATAAACAGTCCACACATTGCACTCGTTCATTATTTAATCGCAATCTGTCACCACGGGGATTGCATCTGCCTGACGTAATTGGTTTGTAAATAATTTTAAAACAGCTATTTTTAAATCTGTTAAAATGTGTCCCTCTGGAGTCGCTAAATGGTATTAAAAACCGTAGGCTTGGGCTGCCTTTACATTTCATTCCAAGAGATCGCCTGTAGCACAGTGGGGACAGATCACTGGACAGAGAAAATGCCTGCATTGTTCAATAGGTACAGAAGTGTGGAGAAAATACTGTACGTGTTCATCGCCGTCATTGGAGTTCCTGGTAAGTGAGCAGAGCAATTCTTGTTTGGTATTTCTGTGTGTTAACCATGTGAATCTGTTTATGATCATTTGACGAGCTTCTAACTTGATGATCATTGTAGAAATATCCGTCAGAGATATTGATCCTGTCAGTTCAACACTCTGAATTTTCATATTTAATGACAAGCGGAGCTAAACTCCTGTCTCTCATCAAACTCACGTGATCGACTCGAACGTTGTTCTTGCCTTCAATGACACCTTGTCCGGAGTTGTCCCAGTGTGGGGACAGACAGATCTCCCGCAAGCTGTGACTGGGATGGGTTTACATTGTAAAGTTCACTGTTTCTGAGTTATCGATCAGAGAGAACCCCTGGTCCTGTGTTTCATGTCTCCCTGTGGAGTCTGTCACAGTCGGATCCCACTGCCTGTCGGTCAATAATTGGGTATGATCATCTGAACCAGTGTCAACGGATCTGCTGACGAGAGTTATCGAATTGAACTGCGCTGTGGAATTAATCCATTAACGGAGCCGCTCAGCCTCAGGTTGCTCAGTTGTTCCTGCTTTCCCTCTGAGACGCGTCGTAAATTTTCTCCAGGACAACTCTTCGTCCTGGAGAAAAGTCTCGGCCCAATACCAAAGTTTGTTCAATTCCATGTACAGAATGTTGCCTGACCTGCTGAGTCCCTCCAGTGTTTTGTGTGTGTTCCTCTCCTCTGCATGCCTTATCGGCCCCATCATTTACGAGTTTCCAGGGGCCAGGTCAGTCACGATTAAATCAGTGAAACCGGCCAGGTCAGGGACAGGAATCGGGATCAGCACCGACCTATGTTGTTCATGCAGATCGCTTTTATCGCCGACGATTGTCCACAATTGTCTTATCTCCACACTGAAGAAGGCAGGTCAGAGACAGTGTGACCAGTGTCCCATGTTAGGTTAGCAGCCGTGCACTGACTCCACAACTCCTGGTCTTCAGCTGAAACCCGATCCCTTGAGGAATGCGTTCAGTAATGGCCTCTGTCTGTTATCTCTCTCTCCCTCACTCTCTCTGCTCCCTCGCCCTCCCACCTCCCCTCTCCCTGTCTCCCTCCCCCTCTCCCTCCTCTTCTCCCCCTTTCCCACACGCAGTGAATGTAGTGGCGATTGTGATCCTGTCTCGGGAAAGTGCGGCCTCTCTACCTGCACCACTCGCTACCTGGTTGCCATGGCAGCGGCTGATCTACTGACCATTGTCACCGCGGTCATTTTGTGGCGAATCAAATCCTATTACTTCCCGTGGAGTTTTCTGGACATCACCCCTGTGTGCAGTGTTATCGATGTACTGAGATGCACAGCCACAAACTGTTCTGTCTGGTTCACCGTCGCTTTCACCTTTGACCGGTTTGTCGCCATTTGCTGCCAGAAGCTGAAAACAAAATATTGCACCGGGAAAACTGCAGCTGTGGTTCTAACAACAATCGGCGCACTATTCTGTCTGAAAAATGTTCCCCGATACTTCACACGGCAACCCAGGGTGATCATCGACAATGTACCGTGGTTCTGTAAAGTGATGGACAGTTATTTCACTGACCCCGGGTGGGTAGCATATGACTGGCTCGATACGGTTTTTGTTCCGTTCCTCCCTTTCGCTGGGATCCTGCTGCTCAACGCTCTGACAGTCAGACACATTTTAGTGGCCAGTCGGGTCCGAAAGGGGCTGAAGGGACAGGGCAAGGGGGGGAACCGCAGTGACCCGGAGATGGAGAGCAGGAGGAGGTCTGTGGTTTTACTCTTCACCATCTCCGGCAGCTTCATCCTCCTGTGGGTGACACTGGTTGTAAATATCATATATTATCAGGTCTCAGGGAAAGGATTCAGTTTCAATGATTCTGAATGGATCTTTATCTACGTCGGGGGTTTGCTGAGTGATTTCAACTGCTGCACCAACACGTTTATTTACGCGGTGACTCAGTCAAAATTCAGGGAACAGATAATTAGGTCGGTGAAATATTCTGTCCCCTCGGTGGTTCATTATATTAATAAAGCTGCGTCCTGAGCACAAGCCGGACGCGGCCACAATTTCTCCAGTCCGGAGGCCAACTCCTCACATTCACCGCCTGATCTCGCAGTTGTTATTCCGGGGCCGACTGTCCCATTGACCAGTAGGTCTGGGACATTAGGATAGTGTGTTTCTGAGGAGGGGCAAAGCACTGTCCTGGACTCGCCAGATGTCAGTCAACGAACTACTCTGAAATGCCAGCCATCCATTCGTCTGGGAATATGTCCATCTACTCCTATTCCCACCCACCAACCTCACAGACCGACTTTCCCACAAGACAGCTGGTGTTCTAGTCTGATGCTGGTAGGATAATCAAATGTCAAGCACACCAGTTTCCGCCTTCCGCTTGAATGATTGGCTAACGTGGGCGGGTAAATAGGGCGGGTTTTGGATACATGGTTGGTACTCCAAATTAATGCACGTTCCCGCCACTAACTGGACTGGAATATGGTGTAGAGGATTGGGAAATAAAACCCTTGCTGCTTCTTTGTTCTAATGAAAACTGAATTACACTCCAAAAATCCTACAGATTGTACCCACGTGAAGCCCAATAGAGAGAATCAAATTAAACTCATTCCCACGACTGAAATGAAAGATATCCGCCCTCAACGATTGTAATGAAATCTGTATTTCATTTCTGTCTACCTGATCACCTTCACCCTGAAATAGTGTGTGTTCAAGTGCTTCATAATGACAAGAACTACATGACCCAGTATGGAGTTTTCCAACACGACATAAGGAATAATTCGTTATAGTCGGGCTAATTCAGGTCGTATCAATATAATTCCTTCCCTTCTTGTTTTTACCCGGTTCTCCCATGAACCGAACACAGGTGTTCTCTAAAGGTGCTCCCCTTGTGCCCAGTATCCCACTAGATTTACCATAAGCCCCTAATTCTTAACCCTGCAAACTCTGAACCAGCTTCTGATTTGCAAAGTGGAAGGTCTTTATCTACAGTTGAATCTTCAACAGCTTTTGCAGCGAAATAGTCAACCCGTTCATTCACACCCAATTCTGAATGGACGCCCAATCCAAGTGAACCATAATATTCGACAAATGAACCACAATTGCTCACATCCGCAAATCGGTGTGTACCCCGTATATGGCAAATTACATCAGCAAATTACTGTGCATCCCATATTGGCCGACGCATTCCGTAATCCGTGTACACCCCAAATCCATGTTCAACCCCAAATCGGGGCGCCCCTCCAAATCCGCAAGCAACCCGCAAATCAGTGTGTACACCCAAATCCGTGTGCACCCACAAATCTGCGCACATTCTGAAACAGGAGCGCACTCCATAATCATTTTGCACACCAACCAGGTGAAAGCTCCACATGCAGTTCATCTAATCCCAAAGCATAATTTTCAAACAGTACACAAAACGGCAGACTCGATATTAAGCACTCGCACGCAACCCACAATTCTTGTGTAAATCCAAATCCGCTGGCGTACGCTGATCCCATATTCGACAACACAGAAATAAGAGAGCACCACAAAATCTATGTGCACCCGTTGAAAGGACAAAGCACAGGGGTTATAAAAGTATCGGAAATTAAAACCCGTCACAACTCCAAATCCGCAGTCTCCAAAAAATCTGTGAGAACACCGAACTCAGTAAACATCGCCAGAAAGCCCGAAAGCAATGAAAATCTGTGCCAGCCCCAAATCAGTGCGCACCCCAAACACCTCACATGCATAATAGCTTATCTCAGAGCAAGAATCATTTCAAACAGTTTAGAAATGGCTGTATCAACATTAAAAAAAAATCCCCAGCCACCCAGTTGTTTGTTTGCACCTCCAGATCGGCCGAAACCCCAAATCTGGATGCAACCTTAAATCTGTGTGCAGTCCTACCTCCGACTGCACAATCCTAAATCTGCGTGCACCCCCAAATACAAATCCCCCCACCCAAAGCCGTGTGCCCTCCATAGTTGCCGACAAACCGCTAAATCTGGTCCCCAGGTAAGTGCGCCCCCACATGTTCGGGAAGACAGCCATGAATTCGTGTGCAACCCTAAACGCATGCGCACCACCAAGGACCACGATTGTCGTTCCAAATCAGTGCGCACAACAGACCTGCTGACAACTCCATATGTGCATGAGATTATCTCAGAACAAAAAATGAGTCGCATTGAAAATCTGCCTCGACGTAAAAACTCCGAACCCAGTCCAAAACCCGTGTGGAAATATTGATCTGCAAGACCATCACGTGCTGCCACGTATGCACCCCGATATTTGAAAGCGGACATCACTAAATCCGCGTGTATTCCCATGTTCGACAACGCACACTAAATCTGCGAACATTTAGGTGCGCATCTTTCCATCTCTCTCTCTCAATCTCTCTCTCTCTCTCTCTCTCTCTCTCTCTCTCTCTCTCTCTCTCTTGTGGCGATTGTGATCCTGTCCCGGGGAAACTTCGGCCTCTCTACCTGCACCACTAGCCACCTGCTGTCCATGGCAGCGGCGGATTTACTGACCATTGTCACCGGGGTCATTTTGTATCGAATCACATTGTATTACTTCCTGCGGAGTTTTCTGGACATCACCCCTGTTAGCACTGTTATCGGTGTACTGATTGTCACGGCCATACATTGTTCCGTTTGGTTCACCGTCACTTTCACCGATTTGTCGCCATTTGCTGCCAAAAAACTGAAAACAAAATATTGCACCGGGAAAACTGCGGCTGTGGTTCTGACAACAACCGGCGTACTGTCCTGTCTGAGAAACGTTCCCCGATTCTTCATATGGGAACCCCGGATTATCATGGACAATGTACCGAGGCTCTGCATTATCAAGGACCGTTATTTCACTGGTTGGTGGGATATGACTGGCTCGATACGGTTTTAACTCCGTTCCTCCCTTTCGCTGGGATCCTGCTGCTCAACGCTCTGACAGTCAGATACATTTTAGTGACCAGTTGGGTCCGTAAGGGGCTGAAGGGTCAGAGTAAGGTGGAGAACCGCAGTGACCCTGAGATGGAGAGCAGGAGGAGGTCTGTAGTTTTACTCATCGACCGGCAGTCCGGGACGTTAAGATAGTCTGTGTGTCGGGAGGGGCAAAGCACCGTCCAAGAGAGTCAGAACCTCATTCTTCCCGCCAGATGCCAGACAAAGAACTACTCCGGAATGCCGCCCGCACATCCGTCTGCGGATATGTCCATCTATTCCCATTCCGCTCACCAACTTCACTGTCAGACATTCCCACAAGACGGCGCGGGTCGAGTCAGATGCACATTTACTAACCTCATATGAATCACACCAGTTCCTGCCATCTCCTTGAATGATTGGCTAAGTTAAGAAGTAGGTCAGGCTTTGGATTTACGACGGGTGACACTCCAACATAAAGGCGCATTCCCGTTATCAGCTGGGCGGGACTGTGGTGTAGAGAACTGCGAAATAAAATCCTCACTGCTTCTGTCTTCTGACGAAATCTAAATTATTGCCAACAAATCCTATCAATTATAGGTAATGAAACACAATACGGCGAATTTAATTAAAGACACACCTATGACTTAAGAGAGCGGCTAAATGAAATCAATCAAGCCCCCCCCCCCAGATTGCACTCAAGCCTGCATGATTACTTTCCAGATTTGCTTCACCTGTGTTCAGACGTTTCTTAATGAAAAAACCTACACGATCCGGAAGCATGTTTTGCTACATGACAAATGTATAATTAAGCATAGTAAGTCATGGGGATATAATTCCTTCCCTCCTTGTTTCTCCCATAATCCCACGACTTTCATGCTCCCATTCCAGTTCATGTCAATATAATTCCGTCCGTTCTTCTTTTACCCCTTTCTCCCCATACACCCAACACGTTTATGTAGTCTGTAAAGGAGAACTCATTTTCCCATCAGTCTTTCCATAAGCTCCTAATTACCAACAAACATAACTCTGAACTTCTGATTTTTTCAATGAAGGGTCATTATCCACAGTCCAACTTTTGTAACTTACAGTCAACCCACTCATTCCCCTCAATACCTTTGTGTGCAGGGACCTATAAGAAGAAAATATATAAACAAGTACTTGAATATCAATTAATGCCTGCTGGGTTTCCAACAGTAAATCTGACCGACTGCTAGAATATCGTGTTCAAAAGTCATCAACACATCAAAGTATCTGAACAATTATAACGTTACGTGGGAAGAAATTTCTCCGCCAACCTTCAGCCTAAAATGATGGCAACTAATTCTGCGCGATATGCTGATAAATGGCTGCAAAGTAATTTCTCTGTCATTGTCTACACTTCAGGCACAAAAATGGGCTACTCCAACATTCCCAGTTAAATTATCTTTCGTTCCACCTGTAAAAATGTTAAAAACTTGACATGATTAGTGTAACACTTAGGACTATCGGCTTGTATTTGTCCCGGGGAAAATCCGTCCTCCCGCCAAACCGTATCTCCCGTTTGTGTAGATGCTGTGTAACGCACACTGGTACAAATTCGCACACACAATATCAGACAGCACAGAATGTACGTTTTATAGATTACTCTTTATAAATTTTACAGGAACTAGTTAAGTAATAGAGATACAATATAAAAAGCAAGAAAAGGGCGCCAGAACTTTTTTTTTACAGTTCAATCAGTTCGTGCACAACCATTGGAGCTCAGTTATCGAAACCTTCTGTCCACCATTCGATCTTCTCCGACCTCCTCGACCCGCCGCCTGGGACCAACCTGGGACCAAAGGGTCCAGCACGTCCTTCCTCTTCGGTTCTCCTCCCGAACCTGCGCACTGACTCCAGGCTCCCACACATGCAAACAGAACAACATCGCTTCCAGTGGTTAGTTCCTCCGTTATCAATAATTATAACCCAAACATTTCAACTAAACATGGCATTACCAAATCAGTTACCCACGAAGACGCCATTTATCTATAACGTTACAGAGAAGCCATTTTATATATGCAGTTAACAGTTAACATTAGAGTTAATAATCTGAGGTCCCTGTATTCTCCCACCTCCCCCACCAAATTAAGTCATGCCCTCATGACGTTCAGATAATTCGCCAACCCCTCCTGCAGAACACACCGCCCAATCTAAGTGCAGAAAGCAGTAGCATCACTCCCCAAAACAGTGGAGATCACACCCTGCTCCCCAGGTGCCACATAGGTCAACCTGTCTGGGGGATGCCTAGTACTTTCAGCCCTGAGCACTCTGTCCTCTAAATCTTCCACCTCGGACAATACGGGAGACCAATAGTGCCTACGAGTCGAACCCTCCCGCGAGCGGTCACCCAAACCCCTCTGCACCTCGGAACCCTCTATCTCTTGCTTGGGCGGCACATCCTTTATTCCAACGCCCTATGGTACCCCCGACTGCCCATCACTAGCCCCCTTACCCCATCCAACCTAGTGGGAGAAGGACCGGGAGCCTCCCGCTCCATCAAGGGGGCGTCAGCGAACGGCAGCATGTACCGATCGTCGGATTCATCATCCTCCGAGTCAGTGTCCCTCACAGGGACTGGGCCCGGTCCCGACTCTCCCGGTGTGGGCTCTTCCTCCACCCTGCGTGGACGCAGAGTCCTGGTACAGGATGCAACAGGCACCTCGGGCTCCCGCTGTAGCTGTACATCTCGCAGCAGGGGTAACAGGTGATTCCGATGGAGAATCTTGACGGGCCCCTTCCCATCCTTGAGCCTCACCCGGAAAACCGGGAGATTTGGCATCTGAGTCTCTACTACACAGGGCATGCAAGACCAGCGATCAGCCTCCTTGTGTTTCCCAGGTAGTCCCAAATTCCTTATGAGGATTCAATCTCCCGGCAGTAGTTGGGAGAACTTCACCTTCTGGTCAAACCTCCTCTTACTTCCCCGACTCTGCTCGGCGGCCGCCTCCCTCCCCAGCTCATAAGCTATTTGTAGTTCTTTCTTCATATCAGACACATACTTCAAGTGGGTTTCGGCGATACTTTAACTGCATCCGTCCCAAAAACAGAGATCAATGGGCAACCTTGCATCTCTCCCAAACATCAAATAGTTGGACGAATATCCAGTAGCTTCATTTCGGGTTCAGTTGTAACAGTGAACCAGATGTCTAATATGTTGACTCTATCAACTCTTTTTGCTGATCTACAGAGTTCCCAGCATGTCTGGCAGCGTCCGATTAAACCCCTCCGGCTGGGGATCGCCCTGCGGATGATAGGGCATAGTCCTCGATTTCTGAACCCCCAACATACCCAGTATCTCGTAGATGTGCTTACTCTCAAAGTCTCGACCCTGGTCACTATGTATCCACCGGGGAAGGCCATAATGCACAATATAGGACTTTCGCCACCGGAGTCGCCATTTGATCTTTGTAGGGAACGCTTGAGCATACCTGGTGTAGTGGTCTGTGGTGACTAAGACGTTCGCCGTATTGCTGGCATCGGGTTCCATGGCAGAGAAATCCACTCACACCAGGTCCAGCGGCCCCTCACTTTGCCAGTGTGACAACGGAGCAGCCTGCACAGGCCGCGTCTTCCGGCGTATGCAACAAATGCACGACTTTATCCACCACCGCCTTCATTCGGGGCCAGTAAAACCTGTATTTGAGAAATCCATAGATCTACTCCACCCCCGACTGTCCAAAATCATCGTTCAAGGACGTCAACACAATATTCCGATACTTCTCGGTCCGGGGGTGACGTGACCCGGTACAAAAATTTTTTCCCCAAATTCAGCTGAGGCCATTCTCTCAATAACGGAGGCACTGAAGCGTATTTTGTCTTCCCCGCCCAGATCACCCTTTTTACACCGCGCGCCAACTACTCCACCCCCGAATGTCCAGACTCATCGTGCAGTGACTTCAACACAATCTTCCGATACTTCACGGTCCGGGGGTTGGTCCGGGGGTGACGTTACCCGATATAAAACATGTTCCCCCGACTTCAGTCGAGGCCATTCCCTCAATAACGGAGGCACTGAAGCCTGTTTCATCTTCTCCGCCCACACCACATCCCCCTTTTCCACCGCGCACCAAACAGCGCCAAATCCCGGGTCATCCCGCAGAACAGCTGCCACTTCCCCCGGACTTAATTCTGGCATCTGCTTAGTCTTCAGTGCAGTCGGGGCACAGTAAACTGGGAGTGGAGCGTCAACAGAAGCCTCCAGTGGGTCCACTGCTCGTTCCGGCTTCCCCTTTTTCTCGGCCTTCACGGTGATAGCAAACTGACACATGGCTTTCACCCCAGGGCCAAGAACGCTGTCCCACTCCTCGTCCGTCTCCTGTTCCCCGTGCTCCCGTCGCGAGAAGGCATCCGCATGGCCATTCCTGCTCCCCGGCCGGTTCTTCAGACTGAAATCAGATACCGACAAGGCTGACAACCACTGAAGTCCTGCAGCATCCACTTTCGCCGAAGTCAGGATATAAGTAATTGGGTTGTAGTCTGTTATCGACTCAAACCTTGCTCCGGAGAGATAGTCTCTCAGCTTATCCACCACTGCCCACTTCAACGCCAGGAACCCCAGCTTATGGGTGGGGGAGTTTATCTCGGAGAGCGACAAACTCCGGCTGACAAACGCATCAGGTCTCAACCCGGTGCCCTGATCTTGATACAAGACAACCCATAATCCCTCTCGGCTGGCGTCTTGTGTGTACATAGGGTAATCGGGGATCAGCAAAAGCCAGCACCGGTGCCTGGGTCAGCAACTCTTTCAGCATTTGAACAGTCTCCTAACAGTTTGCTTCCCATCTCTGTCCGAAGGGCTCCGACGGTTCGAGATATTCTCCAACCTCCCGTCACTTCTTTTAATTTCTTCCCCATGGGAGGGTAACCACGCTTTGGCGTAGACCTTCACGAATCACCGATAATAACCACAGAACCCCAAGAACGAGCGCAAAGCGCTTACAGTCCGTGGCCTCGGCCGCTTCAATCTTAGCCGGGTCCGTAGCTACTCCATCCCACGAGAATATGTGTCCAACATAGCTAACAGTCGTCTTGCAGAACAGACACTTGTCCAGGGAGTGTTTGAACCCTTCCTCCTTCAGTCGACTTAGCACCTTCAGCAGCCTCGCTTCCCGTTCTTCCAAGGTGGCTCCAAACACAACCAAATCAACCAAATACACCAGCACTTCAAGCAAATTCATATCCCCCACCTTGACCTTCTGGAAGGTGGCAGGGGACCCCGATATACCCTCGGGCATCCTTGCGAACTGGAAAAACCCCATAGGGCATATAAATGCCGCCTTCTCTTTCTGTCCTGAAATGTCGTCTTCGTACTGACGAAAGGTCTCGGCCTGGCCTGCTGTGTTCCCCCAGCATCTTGTGTGTGTTGCCGTTTTCTCTTTGTCGGCATCACTCATAGGGATCTGGTTATATCCACTCCTCAAGTTCAGCACACTAAACCAACTCGCTCCACTCAGACAGGCCAACGCGTCTCCGACCCTCCAGACAGTCTACTAGTCAGGGACAGTGTACCGGTTCAGGGTCCTATCGTCCACACACCTGTGTACTCTTCCGTTCTTCTGGGCCATCACTATTGGGGACGCATAGGGCCTTCGGCACTCAGTGATGATTGCAGCTTCCTCCACATCTGCAGAGGCCAGTCGCCGCGACCTCTCCCTGAACGGGGTGTCCGAGGAGAGTCCCCAAAGTTAAAGGCCTCAGCGGTCAGGTTTCCTCTGTTTTCCAATCCTTCCTCCTTAGTGGGCCTCACAGGGGCGCTAGATATTACCATCACGGGGAACAAATGCGCCAGTGGTATCCCTCTCTGAAAGGTGATGTCTCTCTTCGTAGTGTTCCTGACACTCAGTTATCCGCCCCGCCTGTACCACCGAGGGCCTCTGCACTTCGGGCCTCACCAGCACCCCAGCCGGAAATCGTGACTCCCCCTAGAGATCTTCCACTAAAAGGGCCTCGCCATCAGGCACTTCGTGAAATCTGGGGCTTACCATTTTTCTTGCTACTTCCCCGGGCCTTATTATCACAGGCTCGACTGGGTGCAGCACACAGTCCCTCGCTTAAAATCAATTTCTGGCCCAGGGATATGCCGCACTTCCTTGAAAGCAGCATGAAACGCTGGGTGCCCGACATGGGCCCCCAAGCAGTACTCATTTTTCCTCTCCTGGCAGGACCCCATGAAACTCTGCACCACAGGGGTGTTGGTCTCCACCAGTATTGAAGCAGCCCCTGCTTCAACTGGGTGCGAATGAACCAGCGTTAATGTCTCCAAAACTTCGGACTCTCCCACATTGGCTTCTGAAAACTACAGATTCACTGACAAATACACGTCTATAATCCATGGTATTGACGCCCCAAATATCCAGTGCCCTGAATGGGGTCAATAGAAAATTCTTTAAGTACTGACTGTGAAACGAACGGTACAGTAGCGAGACCTGCGACCCGGTGTCAAGTATGGCTTTAGCAGAGATTCCCTCTATCCGTAGCGATGCGCTAGAAGGGAGTCCCACTAATCCCTCCAGAACCGTGTCTTTTGATTTCGGGGGTTCCTTGGTACATTGCCAGGAACGAGTTCCCCGAGAGACGCAAGGCCTTTCCCTCACTGGGCCCCCTCTGAGTTCCCCGACAGCTCTCCCTTCTTGGATACCCTTGGTTATAACACACCTCACTATCTCTCACAGTCTCTCCGGAAATGCCTCTCTTTCCCACAGTAATAGCAAACCATGCCTCTCACAGTCTCTCCGGAAATGCCTCTCTTTCCCAAAGTAATAGCACACGCAACTAGCCGCGCCTCTTCTCGCAGACCTTCCGCCACTTGCAGCATCCTGCGTTGACCATCCTCTGGGGGGCGAAACCCTCCCTACCGACCCCCTCAACTCTCAGCTTGGCCACCACCGCCTTTATCAGTTGCCGGGTGGACCCGGCTCCTCTCCCATCCCCACCAGCGGTCTGACGATCTCACCCAGCTTACAGAGTCCTCCCGCGGCCTCAACCCGCGCTCATCCCCCCTCTCATCTCTGATCAGTTGAACGAACGTCGGAGAAGGACGCGTTTTATAAGAGCCGGAGACTACAAGCAATCTTGTCCTCGGACTGGGCTCCCCGAAATACCGGATCCATCCTGAACTGACCCACCTGTTCAGCCCGAATGACCCCCCGGCGCCGCAATCCATTAAGCTGTCTCTCTAGCCGATAAAAGGTCCGCAGAGAGCTTCTCACCCTCCTCCTGATAAATGCTTTGAAACTCCCCGAGGAGCTCCCAGTCAACCCAAAAGCTCTTTCCAAGGCCTCCATATCGTCCTTCAGTGTGGCCAAAGGCTGGTTAACCTTCACAGCTCGCACTACCCCAGCCGCCTCTCCCCGCAAACTTTCAACTAATCTCTGTCGCTTTTCCTCATCCGAGCACTGACACTCCCTCAACAACTGTGACGTTTGCTCAACCCATGTCTCATAATCTTCCTCACCTTCGGGAACGGGCGATATCTCCGAGAAAACTCTTATCTTCTGGCGGGGCTCCTCTGCCCTTCTCGCTAAGGAGGTAAGTGCAGAGGCCAACTCCGAGCTCTCGCCTTTCACGGTGGAACGGGAACTGACCAACTTTTCCAAATCTGACAGCTCTTGTCCTCACTTGTCTACACTAACACTGCAGCTGTACCTGCCTCAAAAACAAAGTTCCGCGATACAATCTCCACTTTGCAATAGGTTTTAACTGCACTCAAACCTCGACGTAACACTTCATCCGGTACGGTAGTCTCCACCCCCCCGCCCCCCCTCAACACGCACAGATTGCTCTCTGCCCCCTTCGCAGCCGCACACCATCGCCGAAAAGCAGCTGCCGCCACCCCAACCGTATTGTATTTACGCAGAGGGGTCACCAGCATCCACAAATTCAATCCGGGACGAACACTCCACGTGTGTGAGTTGAAGGAAACGGGGATCATCGCTGGGTTCCGAAGCCTCGATGCGTTCCCATTAGTAGTGGGCAGGAAGCGGAAAGTGAGCGTACGGGTGTGTGTGGACTATAGGACACTGAGCAGGCGCACCCTTCCTGACCAGTATACGGTTCCGAGGGTCGAAGGTAAGAGGCCAATAGTAGTGGCCCTGAAGAACGGAAAGATACGCGTGTGTGTGGACTATAGGACACTGAGCAGGCGCACCCTTCCTGACCAGTATACGGTTCCGAGGGCCGAAGGTAAGAGGCCAATAGTAGTGGCCCTGAAGAACGGAAAGATACGCGTGTGTGTGGACTATAGGACCCTGAACCGGCGCACTGTCCCGAGGGTCGGAGACGCGCTGGCCTGTCTGAGTGGAACGAAGTGATTCAGTGTGCTGGACCTGAGGAGTGGATATTACCAGATCCCGATGAGTGACGCCGACAAAGAGAGAACCTGTTTTTTTTTTCAGTTCAAACTGATACCCCAGGGCATATCGGGAGCCCCTGTCACTTTCCAGAGGGTCATGGAGAAGACGCTGGGTGATATGAATTTGCTTGAAGTGTTGGTGTATTTGGATGATTTGGTAGTGTTTGGAGCCATCTTGGAAGAACACGAAGCGAGGCTACTGAAGGTGTTATGTCGGGTGAGGGAGGAGAAGAGACAGTTCGGCAAGACGTCTGTTAGCTAATTTGGACACATAATCTCGCGGGATGGAGTAGCTACAGACCCGGATAAGATCGAAGCTGTGGCCACGTGGCCGAGGCCCCGGACTGTGAGCGCTCTGCGCTCGTTCTCGGGGTTCTGTAGTTATTATCGGAGATTTGTGAAGGGCTACGCCAAAGTGAGTCCCTCTTGAACCAGTTTCTGCGTCGTTACCCTCCCTTGGGGAAGAAAGGAAAATGGGCACGGCAGGTTGGAGAACATCTCAACCCGTTGGAGACCTTCCTACTGAGGTGTGATGCAAAATGTGAGGAGGCTTTCAAATCGCTGAAAGAGTTACTGACCAAGGCACCGGTGCTGACTTTTGCAGACCCCCGATGCCAATCGGGAGGGGTTAGGGGCCGTCTTGTATCAAGATCAGGGTGCCGGGTTGAGACCTGTCCCGTTTGTCATCCGAAGATTATCGCCCTCCGAGAGAAACTGTCCCACCCATAAGTTGGAGTTCCTGATGTTGAAGTGGGCAGTGATGGATAAGCTGAGTGACTGTCTCTCCGGAGCCAGGTTTGAGGTGAGGACGGACAACAACACACTTACTTATATCCTGACTTGGGCGAAACTGGATGCTACAGGACCTTCGGTGATTGGCGAACTTGTCGGTATATGATCATAGCCTGGCGTACTGGCCAGGGAGAAGGATTCTCGATGTAGATGCTTTTTCACGACAGGAGCTGAGGAACAGGAGACGGACGAGTACTGGGAGAGCATTCCTGCCCCTGGGGTGAAACCCATGTGTCAGTTTGCTATCACCGTGAAGGTCGAGGAAAAGGGGAAGCCGGAACGTGCAGTGAACCAATTGGGAGCTTCGGATGACGACCTACCCCCAGTTTACTGTGACCTGAAGACGAAACAGTGGTCCTAATTCAGTCCACGGTAAGTGGCTGATGCTCAGGGAGATGACCCGGTAATTGGCCCTGTTTCGTGCGCGGTGGAAAAGAGGGATGTGGAGTGGGCTGAGAAGATTTTGGACATTCGGGGGTGGAGTAGATCTATGGATCTCTCAAAGACAGGTTTTACTGGCCCCGAATGAAGGCGGAGGTGGAAGAGTATTGCCAGTCGTGCATTCGCTGCGTACGCCGGAAGACGCTGCCTGTGCAGGCTGCTCCGTTGTCACACTGGAAAAGTGAGGGGCTGTTGGACCTGGTGTGTATGGATTTCTCAGCCATAGAACCAGATGCCAGCAATACGGCGAACGTCTTCGTCATCAAAGACCACTACACCAGGTATGCACAAGCGATTCCCACCAAGGAGCAAAGGGCGATTGAGGTGGCGAAAATGCTATTATGTGCATTATGGCCTTCTCCGGCGGATACATTGTGACCAAGGACGAGACTTTGTGATTAAGCTCATCTATGAGCTACTGGGTATGAAGGGGGTTGAGAAATCGAAGGCTACACCCTGTCATCTGCAGGGCCATCCCCAGCCGTATAGGTGTAATCGGACGCCGAAACCCTACTTGAAGTATGTGTCTGATATGAAGAAAGAAGTACAAAGAGTTTATGAGCTGGTTAGGGAGGCGGCTACCGAGGTATAAGAGGAGGTATGACAAGAAGGTGAAGTTCTCCCAACTACTGCCGGGAGATCGAGTCCTCATATGGAATTATGGACTACCTGGGAAACACAAGCTGGCTGATCGCTGGTCCAGCACGGCCTATGTAATAGAGAGTCAGATGCCAAATCTACCGGTTTTTCGGGTGAGGCTCAAGGATGGGAGGGGGCCCGTCAAGATTCTCCATAGGATTCCCCTGTTGCCCCTGGGGCGAGATGCACAGGTAGAGCCGGAGCCCGAGGTGCCGGATGAACCTATAGCAGGACTCTGCGGGGGAGTCGTACCTGGGCCCAGTCCCTGGGAGGGGTACTGACTCGGAGGATGATGACTCGGGCGATTGGTAAATGCTGCCGTTCGCTGACGCTCCCGTGATGGAGGGGGAGGCTCCTGGCCCTTCCCCCACTGGGTTAGACGGGGTAAGGGGGGCCAGTGATGGGAAGTCGGGGGTATCACAGGGTGTTGGAATAAAGGATGCAGGGACCAAGCAAGAGATAGACGGTTCCATGGTGCAGAGGGGTTTGGCTGACCGTTCGCGGGAGGGTTCGCCTCGTACTCACTATGGGTCTCCCCTAATGTCCGAGGTGGAAGATTTAGAGGAGGGAGTGCCCAGGCCTCGGAGAAGTAGGCACCACCCAGACAGGTTGGCCTATGTGGCACCTGGGGAACAGGGTGTGATCTCCACTGTTTTGGGGAGTGATGCCACTGCTTTCTGCATTTGGATTGGGCGGTGTGTTCTGCAGGAGGGGTTGGCGAATTATCTGAACGTCATGAGGGCATGACTCAATTTGGTGGGGGAGGGGGAGATTTCAGGGTTCTCAGTTTATAAACTGTAATGTTAATTGTTAACTGCTTAAATAAAATGGCTTATTTGTAACATTATAATGAAATTACTTCTTTGTGGGTAACTGATTTGGTAATGCTCTGTTTTCAAACTAACCACAGGAACCTATGTTGTTCTGTTTGTATGTGTGGGAGCCTGGAGTCAGTGCGCGGGGTTTTCGGGAGGAGAACCGAAGAGGAAGGACGTGCTGGACCCTTTGGTCCCAGGTTGGTCCCAGGCGGCGGGTCGAGGAGGTCGGAGAAGATCGAATGGTGGACAGAAGGTTTCGATAACTGAGCTCCAACGGTTGTGCACGAACTCATTGAACTCTAAAAACGTTTTAGCCCTTTTTCTTTCTTTTTATATTGTATCGCTATGAATAACCTAGTTCCAGCAAAATTTATAAAGTGTACTCTGTAAACGTGCATTGTGTGCTGTCTGATATTGTGAGTGCGAGTTTGTACCAGTGTGCATTATACAGCATCTACACAAACGGGAGACGCGGTTTAGCGGGAGGAGGAGGAGGGATTTTCCCCTGGACAAATACAAGCCGATAGTCCTAAGCGTTACACTAAGCATGTCAAGTTTTTAACATTTTTACAGATGGAACGAAAGATAATTTAACTGGGAATGTTGGAGTAGCCCATTTTTGTGCATGAAGTATAGACAATGACAGAGAAATTACTTTGCAACCATTTATCAGTATATACAGCAGAATTGGTTGCCATCATTTTAAAATGAAGGTTGGTGGAGAAATTTCTTCACACGTAACATTATAATTGCTCAGATTACTTTTATGTTTTGATGACACTTAAACACGATATTACAGCAGTCGGTCAGATTTACTGTGCACCAGGCATTAATTCATATTCAGGTACTTGTTTATATATTTCCTTCTTATAGGTCCCTGAAGGAGATATTGATGGGAATGAGTGGGTTGACTGTAAGTTATAAAAATTGAACTCTGGATAAAGACACTTCACTTAACAAATCGGAAGTTCAGAGTTCTGTATGTTGAGAATTAGGAGATTATGGAAAGGCTGATGGGAAAATGGGTACATCTTTACAGAATACATAAACGTGTAAAACAAGAACGGACGAAATTATATTGTCACGAACTGGAATGGGAACATGAATGTGCTGGGTTTATGTGAGAAACAAGAAGGGAAGGAATTATATCCCCATGACTTACTATACTTAATTATTCCTCATGCCATATTGAACATCATGCTTCTGAATCGTGTAGGTTTTTTTCATTGCTATTTCAGGGTGAAGCATGTCACGAAATAAATCATGCAGGCTTCATTGAAAATTTAGGGGGCTTGATTGATTTCATTTAACCGTTTTCTGAAGTCATGGCGTGACTTTAATGTAATTTGCATTACTGTGTTTCATTACGTATAATCGATCGGTTTTGTTGGGGGTAATGTACTTTTCATTGGAAAACAAAGACAGCGAAGATTTTATTTCCAAGTTCTCTACACCACAGTCCAGTCCACTTGATTATGGGAATGCGCCTTTAAGATGGAACGTCTTCATTTTGCCAATCATTAAACGAGATGTAAATGGGCATGTAAATGAGTAAATGAGCATCTGACTTGACACCCGCCGTCAAGCGGGAATGTCTAACAGTAAAGTTGGTGAACGGAATGAAAATAGATGGATATGGCCGCAGACGAAGCTGCGGGCGGCATTCTGGAGTAATTTTTAGTCTCCAGTCTATACTGTATAGTCCCTAATCTCTTTCAACCCCATAGTGTATCGCCTCCAGTCTCTGTCACCCCTTTATTATATAATCCCCAATCTCTGACTCCCCTATTCTCCATAATCTCTAGTCTCTGTCACCTCTGTACTGTATTGTCCCTAGTCTCTGTCAACCGCATAGTGTACCTTCTCCAGTCTCTGTCACCCCTATTCTATGTAATCTCCAGTCTGTGTAATCTCCGATCTCTGCCACCTCTATACTCTATAGACTGCAGTGTCTGATTCCTCTATTCTCTATAATCTCCAGACTCTGTCACCCCAATACTGTATAGGCCCTAGTCTCTGTCAAACCCATAGAGTGTCGTTTCTAGTCTCAGTCGCCCCTACACTCTATAGACTCCATTTTCTGTCAACCCTATACTCCATAGTCTCCAGTCCCTGTCAAACCCATAATGTATTGTTTCCAGTCTCTGTCACCCCTCTACTCTATAATCTCCAGTCTCTGTCACCACTATACTGCACAGTCAATAGTCTCTGTCACCCCTATACTCTCTAATCTCCAGTCTCTGTCACCCCTATACTCTACAATCTCCAGTCTCTGTCACCCCTATACTCTATAATCTCCAGTCTCTGTCACCCTTATACTGTACAGTCCCTAGTCTCTGTCAACCCCATAGTGTATCGTTTCCTGTCTCTGGGGTTGTGGACCTCAGTAATGGACCAAAAGCAATGTTGGTGAGGGTTCAGCGGAGGGTTGTCAGGGTGAACTTCTGAACCGTTACGATAGTAATTTTTGTGAAGGAACGGGAAAATAGGATTGGAGATCCTTGGAGAGCCCATTTGTTGTTTCTTCCCCGTATTGTTGAAGTAATTTTGCTGAATTTACCGGAACCGACAAGCTACTAACATTTGGTCACCTGGCTGCTGGAATATGGACACATTTACCAGACATGGAAATAACATTGAAATGCATTTGAACTCCTTCAAAGCTCACGATCGAACAGTGTTTTAGCTACAGAGTCGATCATATAACGTAACCAGATGTTTGACTACAGCCTTCAGTTCCTCCCTGAATTTCCTCTGTGCCAGAGTGTAGATACACGTGTTGGTGCAGGTACAGAGATATTGTAACATGAACCCAAACTGTTGCAGGATATACGTCGGGGTATTCAAATATCTGTTGGTGTAATAGTAATTCTGAACTTGCCAGTTCATAGTATATACAATATAAGGGATCCACAACAATATGAAATTGGCTGACAGTGTGAACAACAAAGTTATTGACTTTCTCCGGTTCTCCACCTCTGGATCATTCTTTTTCTCTCTGCTGTTCCTGAGCCCCCGGCGAACTCTGTTTGCCGCGATAATATGACTGACTGTTAAAGTATTAAAAAGTAGAATCAAAGCGATCGGCAATAAAGGTGTAGTGATCGTGCTAAACAACTGGAATGCTTTCCACGCAGGGAAAGTTAGGTAATCCATTCCGAAAACGCATCGCCAGGGTATGTTGTCAATGATATCGTAAGGTTCTACCGCAAAGTAGAATGGAACACTTTTCGCAGAATTTCCTAAACACACAATTACTATCACAATAGTCGCAGTCCTCTCGGTGCAGTATCGTTCCCGCAGCTTTTGGCTGCAGATTGCAACGCAGCGATCGAACGTGAAAGCCACCGTGAGCCAAACAGAACAGTCCATGGTTACAACACTCAGGACAAGCGTCACGGCGCAAACCGGCGTAATGAGCAAAGGAAGGGCATAAACATAAATATTATTGATCTGATCGATTACAACAGAAATAATAACACCCAGTAAGTCAGCTGCTGCCATTCCCACCAGGTACCGGGAGATGCATTTGGAGAGTCCGCAGTTTCTCAGAGACAGGATCACAATCGCCACTAAATTAACTGCAAGGAAGCAAAGAAGAGTGACGTTCATGCACAGACACCCAGATCATGTTAACTTGGATTACAGGCATAGAAATGTGTTAAATCGGATTGAGTGAATCTCAGACATCTGATCATATCCCGGGTGTGACAGGCTTCAATTCCGAGAGCGGAAATGTTCTTCGTACGGGCTCCGTCACTGTCCTTCGTTTGGATGACAACGACGGACCAGAGTAACAGTTGAGCTGCAACTTTACAGTTGTCGGCAAGTTATCGGTGAGCGACTTATCGATTCACTCATCCAGACAGCTGAGAATGCTGAAGGTTTTATATATTGCAGGGATAAAATGGACTCAGGGAGATGACATTTTGAGTGGATGGGCAGGGCGGCTAAATGCGTTTCGATGTACAGGTGGCAAATAAACTTCAATCTCGTACTTTGCGACTGAGAAGCAATATAAGGAATTTTGCTTCCTCATGTTGTATGCTGGATGGTTGAAATGAAATAAATATTGATGTAAATCAAAACTGGGCCTAAGAAGACACGGTGATATAAAAGAGTTTTTCAGTTTATCGTGGCGATTTCAGAGACATGTCGATAAATAAACAGTCGAGTCTTTCCAGTGACATTGAGACGATCTCAAGACATGTCGATAAATAAACAGACGAGTCTTTCCAGTGACATTGAGACGGAGAGAAAAGGAACTGGGTGTTGCCGAAAAACCGGGGCGCTGGCAAAGAGAGCTGCGGCGATGCTGTAGGGTTTGTTTAAATTTCAGTAAACATTTGGGGTTCTGTGTCGATGTGGAATCAGATTTGGAACAACACGTGATAGTAAAGCTGCAAAGACGAGAAAGGTAAAATGCCGGAAAAGTATCAATATTAACACTCAATCAATTGTTAATATTGACAAAGTGATCGGACATGAGAAAGGAGCAGCAAATCCAGGGTAAAATTAAAGAATAAAATAAAATATAACTTTGAACCTGAACCGGAGGAGGCACCGTCTGTAACAAATGCAAGAAGAACAAAACACACACATACAGTAGTAGCCAATTCCAGTTACTTACCAGGGATACCAATCGCTGCCAGTACAGGATAGTAAATACTCGCGATGTAGTAAATTGCTGGATATCCCATTTTCTGTGTGAGTTGGTGATCAGTTGAAAGCAGTCCAACTACTGATCGCTACTGTTGATTGCTTTGCAAGCTCTTATACAGGTGAGGAAAATGCCCTCTGAAAATTAATCATACTACGTGGTCAGTCACATCAGTGACAGTCCACTAAACAAACACTTGAGGTAAGACATTTATATGAATTGCGTCATCGTGCAATGAAAATCGCTCTCTTGTTGGAATTACAAAATAACAATTATGTTCAATTCTGTTTATTCACACCTTCAAACGAGAACGTTGTACATTATATGTATTCTATGACAATTCTATGACACAGAGTTGGTGCTTTTCACATGAAATAATCCTCAGTCTCAATATCTTTACAAGGTGGACTATTACCCTCAAATAATCAACAATAGTAACAATAGGCGAAGCGCATTAAGATTCTGAGGTCAAGGAAGGCATTTCGTTTGATTGTTCAATTCAATAATCTTTCCCGTATGGTCACACTTCCTTCTTGCTTTCAGATTGGTTTGGAGCCACAAAAGTGGTCAAACCGGAGGATAAATAACTCAGTACACAATAGACAAATGACAGTAGGTGCCCGGGTAGTCCATCCGGCCCTTCTAGCCAGCACCGCCATTCACTGTGACCAAGGCTTATCATACACAATCAGTATCCCGTTCCTGCCCTCTCCCCATATCCCTTCTCCCCGCTATCTATAAGACCTCTATCTGATTCTCTCCTGAAAGCATCCAGAGACTTGGCCTCTACTGCCTTCTAGGACAGAGCCACCTACATACCCACCACTCTCTGGGGGAAAAAGTTTTTCCGCATCTCTGTTCTAAATGGCCTACCCTTTATTCTTAAACTGAGGCCTCTAGTTCTGGACTCACCCATCAGCGGGAACATGCTTCCTGCCTCCAGCGTGTCAAATCCCTTAATAATCTTATGTTTTTCAATCAGATCCCCTCTCATCCTTCTAAATTCCAGTGTATACAAGCCCAGCCGCTCCAATCTTTCAACATATGAAAGTCCTGTCTTTCCGGGAATTAACCTTGTGAAACTATGTTGCACTCCTTCAATAGCAAGAATGTCCTTTCTCAAATTTGGAGACTAAAACTGCACACAATACTCCAGGTGGGGTCTCACTAGGGCCCTGTACAGCTGCAGAAGGACCTCTTTACTCCTATACTCAATTCCTCTTGTTATAAAGGCCAGCATGCCATTAGTTTTCACTTCCTGATGTACCTGCATGCTTGCTTTCATTGACTGATGTACGAGACCACCTCGATCTCGTTGTACTTCCCCCTTTCCTAACTTGTCTCCATTTAGATAGTAATCTGCCTTCCTGTTCTTGCCACCAAAGTGGACAACCTCACATTCATGCACATTAAACTGCATCTGCCATGCATTTGCCCACTCACCCAACCTGTCCAAGTCACCATGCATTCTCATAACATCCTCCTCACATTTCACACTGCCACCCAGCTTTCTGTCATCGGCAAATTTGCTAATGTTACTTTTAATCCCTTCATTTAAATTTCTAATGTATATTGTAAACAGCTGCGGTCCCAGCACCGAACCTTGCGGTACCCCACTGGTCACAGCCTGCCATTCCGAATGGGACCCGTTAATCGCTACTCTTTGCTTCCTGTCAGCCAGCCAATTTTCAATCCATGTCAGTAGTCTACCTTCAATACCATGTGCCCTAATTTTGCCCACTAATCTTCCATGTGGATCTTTATCAAAAGCTTTCTGGAAGTCCATGTACACTACATCCACTGGATCTCCCTTGTCCATTTTCATAATTGCATCCTCACAAAATTCCAGAAGATTTGTCAAGCATGATTTCCCCTTCATAAATCCGTGCTGACTCGGACTGATCTTTCTACTGTTATCCAAATGTGCCGTAATTTCCTCTTTTATAATTGACTCCATCATCTTTCCCACAACTGACATCAATAAACGAGTAGGTTAGTTATACATCTCGAAGTCCACCTCCACATAGAAACATAGAAAACAAACATATAGCACAATACAGGTCCTTCGGCCACAAAACTATGCCGAACATGTCCATTGGTGTCTGAACAGAGGATGCTGTCCAAGTTGCATGCCTTCTCGGACAATGTCTCCCATCCATTCAATAATATACTGGTTAGGCACATGAGTACATTCAGCCGGAGACTCATCCACCGAGATGTAACACAAAACGTCATAGGAAGTCACTCCTGCCTGTGGCCATCAAGCTTTACAACTCCTGCCTCGGAGTGTCAGACACTCTGAGCCAATAGGCTGGTTCTGGACTTATTTCCACTTGGCATCATTTACTGTAAAGAAACCAAATTTCCCTCGGGATCAATAAAGTATGTCTGTCTGTCTGTCCTACCTTAGATCTACCTAGGCGTTACCCATAGCAAACTGCAAATAGCCATCTCGAAGACTCTTAAAAGATCCTACCGTTGCCGCCTCCACCGCCTCCGCCGGCAGCCCATTCCACGCACTCACCGCTTTTTGTGTAAAAAACCTACCCCTGACATCTCCTCTGTACCTAATTCCAAGCACCTTAAAACTATGCCTTCTCGTGCTAACCATTTCAGCCCTGGGAAAAAGCCTCTGACTATCCACACGATCAATGCCGCTCATTATCTAGTACACCTCTATCAGGTCACCTCTCATCCTCCGTCGCTCCAAGGAGAAAATACCGTGTTCACTCAAACTAATCTCATAAACCATGCTCCCCAACACAGGAAGCATCCTTGGAAATCTCCTCTGCACCTTTTCTATATTTTCCACGCCCTTCCTGTAGTGAGGCGACCAGAATTAAGCACAGTACTCCACGTTGGGTCTCACCAATGTCCTATATAGCTGCAACATTACCTCTCGCCTTTAGACTCAATCCCACGATTGATGGCCAATGCACTGTATGCTTTCTTAACCACAGAGTCAAACTGCGCAACAGCTTTGAGTGTCCTATGGACTCAGACCCCAAGACCCCTCTGTTCCTCCACACTGCCAAGAGTCTTACCATTAATGCTATATTCTGCCATCATATTTGACCTACCAAAATGAAACAGCTCACACTTATCTGGGTTGAACTCCATCTGCCAATTCTCAGACCATTTTTGCATCCTGTCAATGTTCCGTTGTAACCTCTGACAGCCCCCCACATTATCCAGAACACCCCCAACATTGTGTCATCAGCATATTTATTAACCCATCCCTCCACTTTCTTATCCAAGTCATTTATAAAAATCACAAATAGTAGGGGTCCCCGAACAGTTCCTGAGGCACAGCACTGGTCGCCGGCCTCCATGCAGAATATGACCCGACTACAACCGCATTTGCCTTCAGTGGGCATGCCCGTTCTGGATCCACAAGGCAATACCTCATTACTTTCTCTATAAGCCTTGCATGGGGTACCTTATCAAATGCCTTGCGAAAATCCATATACTCTACATCTACGGCACTACCTTCATCAATGTCTTTAGTTATATCAACAAAAAAATTCAAACTGGCTCGTAAGGAATGACTTGCCTTTGACAAAGCCATGCTGACTATGATCATATTATGCCTCTCCAAATGTTCATAAATCCTGCCTCTCGGGATCTTCTTCATCAACTTACCAACCACTGGAGTAAGGCTCACAGGCCTATGATTTCCTTGGCCATCCCTACTCCCTTTCATGAATAAGGGAATACCATCCGCACACTCCAATCCTCCGGAACCTCTCCCGTCCTCTTTGATGATGCAAAGATCATTGCCAGAGGGTCAGCAATCTCCTCCCTCTCTTCCCACAGTAGTCTGGGTCACAAACCGTCCCATCCCTGTCACTTATCCAACTTGATGCTTTCCAGAAAGTACAGCACATCCTCTTCCTGAATATCTACATTGTCAAGCTTTTCAGTCCACTGCAAGGCATCTCTATAATCGCCAAGATCCTTTTCCGTGGTGAATACTGAAGCAAAGTATTCATTAAGTACCTTCGTTATTTCCTCCGGTTCCATACACACCTTTCCACTGTCACGCTAGACTGTCCTAGTCTCTCACGTCTGATCCTCTTGCTCTTCACATACTTGCAGAATGCCTTCGGTTTTTCCTTAATCCACTCCACCAATGCTTTCTCATGGCCTCTTCTAGCTCTACTAATTTCATTTTTAACCTTCTTCCTGCTAGCCTTAAAATATTCTGGATTCATATCATTACCTAATTTTTTTGAATCTTTCGTAAGTCCTTCTTTTCGACTGGACTAGATTTCCAGCAGCCTTTGTACACCACGGATCTTGTACCCCACCATCCGTTCCACGTCTCATTGGAATGTACCAACTCAGAACCCCAAGCAAATATCCCCTGAACATTTGTCACATTCCTTCCGAACGTTTCTCTGAGAACATCTGTTTTTCTTCAGTTTATGTTTCCAGGGTCTAATTTATGTTTCCAAGATCCAATTTATGATTCCAAAGTGATATGGAGGTTGCGGAGTCATGTCTAATTAATGTACGGAGTTTGTTCCGCAAAATAATCTCTAAAAACAGATACATTCAATACCATTTTTTTCCATAGAACTGCACTGGTTAACACGAAATACTTGTATTTCTCTCACAGACGTACCGATTGATTTCCCCTTTCTCCATTGACATTTTGTGCTATTCCTTGTAGGAGTGTTATTTTCATACATTGTTGACTGCATTTTTTCCTTCATTATTTTGCAAATATTTCAAGGGTCTGTTTGTTCATTGTGGGAAGTCAGCTGATGTCTAACATAGGTGATTTATCAGGAGGTGATGCAGTCTCCATATTTTCCTGACTGGAGTTGATATCCGCCTGAAGACATAACAATAGCTTATCCTCACGCTGTTCCGGTGTGTGGGAAGTCCCATTCCTTCATTGTATCTCCAGTATATCATGTCGGAACAGTTTTTGTCGTCTCCAGTCCCAGGTTAATTTATTATAGAACCTGTTCCTTATAAGTGTTTTGTTTGGGAACTCTCACGCCTTTATTATATCAACATGAAACACTGCAAGGCCAGTCATCTTGTCCAAAGAAAGAAGGATTAACGTGTATGGAGTTTATGTGGCAGATTGAGGTCACAGGGGAAAAAAAAATGTCCTTCCAAATGCAGTAAGTGGCAGCTCTTTCGCTGAACCTTCCAGTTAGATCAGACAAGCAGGTCTTTCCATCTCATATCATGAAATTGGAGCTCTTGTTTTATATCGGTCCAATATCAACAACAGTGTTGTTGTTAAGGCCGCTTTCCCTCTGGTGTTCTTTCCCAAGTTCAAAATTTACGACCGTTAGACTATGAGGTATAGGAGCAGACTTAGGCCATTTGACCGACGGAGTTTGCTCCGCCTTTTCGAAATGCATCACCTTTACCAGATGGAAAAGGCTAAAGGAGATCTCATACTAGTTGTCTTCGGTGCGATTTTATGGACGAAGTACATTTATTATGATGCTAATTTATTGCTGATCACTCATCATTACGCCCCCGTCTGCCACTTATTCATTAAATCATCGATTCACGGGATTCCAGAGACTGAAATAAACATTTCCGCCAAACTGGTATTTATAGTCAAGACCTCTATCTACGCTCATGTCCTGGTTGTCTGTCTGCTCTATGCAGTTGAACCAATTCTGTCCCTGTAACTGTTGAAATATCTGTTCATGATTTCAGTTACACTTATCTATGTCGGTTCTGTCAGTTTGTTCCATAATTCCAACAACTTTCCTTTGAAAATACTTTCCTTGTTAAAATGTTAAATCGTAGTGTTGACATACTTCGGGCATCGCTCTCAACTGAACACCGCAGATTCTTTGTCCCTTTCCAAGATAAATATATTAATTCATGAAGACGTCAGTTTGACCATT
The DNA here is from genome assembly GCF_030144855.1 of Hypanus sabinus. Classification (NCBI taxonomy): domain Eukaryota; kingdom Metazoa; phylum Chordata; class Chondrichthyes; order Myliobatiformes; family Dasyatidae; genus Hypanus; species Hypanus sabinus. The sequence continues at coordinate 202,529 of NW_026778995.1, forward strand.
GGGATCCGCTTACGTCCGCCGAAGTTTGCATCTTTAGTTTAATTGGGATGGGAAAGTGGGGCAAACAGAAGAGTATCGGAGATATCGTTACGGCGTTGGTCGGAGTTTATTAAAGGAAGGATTTGGCGACACCGGGGCCATAGCACTGCAACTTATACATTCTTCTTACACAGAGTTTCCACGTTACAGATGAAATTATTCCATGTTTCAATATGTTTACAACGTGCACTATCACCCTCAAATCATTAACAGTGCAGCGCAGTATGTTGAGACTTTTTTATGTTTTGGAAAGCCATGTGGCTTGGCTGTTAAAGGAGAGAATATTTTCCATAGAAGGGGTATCTTCAAGCCTCTTTGTTTTTTGTTTGGTCTGGTTCCACGATAGCGTCCAATGTGAATGAGAAACGACTTAGCAACAGATTGGTATAGTTAGAATTCTCGAAGGACAATATGATATCCACACTGACATGGGGGTCGTCTGTGATTACTGTAATGAGCTTGATATTTAGTGTCAGTTCATGCAGTTTTATTATTTTCATCCATTGTTCACTGTATTTTCTCTTTATTTTTCAATTTTTACAAGACACGGAAAGCATTAATTTATAATATGTCAGAAGGGATGTTACCGCGAAGAGAAGATGTCTCTACGTAGGTGAAGCTTGTTGGCCTGTTTCCCTTCCTGGATTAAATACACAGCACTTAAGGCAAATCCATGATATTCGCAAAAACAAAGCGGTCTCAAATGGCAATAACTGTGTGTGTGTGTGTGTGTGTGTGTGTGTGTGTGTGTGTGTGTGTGTGTGTGTGTGTGTGTGTGAAATTCCTGTGGCTTCATTATCTCCAGCAAATCATCTGATATCATTTTCTGTTATCTCTTATCCCAGGTTATTTTATTCCAGATTCTGTTCCCGATAAATATTTTGTTCACGACATGAATCCTTTTCGTCCAGTGAAAGAAAGGTAACCGGGATATAGTGCACTGTGTTGGAGTTTGAACTGTGAAGGAAGCTTGAGACTTTATAACAACAACCTGACAGCTCCTTTGGTGAACTTTTAGTGGCTTTTAGATAAGCTTTTTTTGTTTCCTCTTCAATAACCCTGTATCCAAATTAAGAATCAGAAAGCAGAGTTGTTTAATTGTATGCATCAGGGTTTTTATTTCGAGGTACTGATTTGTTACAAATCACGGAGCATCCTCACAAACAGAGGGATTTCGGGATGAATTCGCATCTCAATCTCATCCGTTTGGCAGGGCCAGAGATTGTCTTCCCTAGACTTCAGCAGCCGACAGAACTGAGGGTTACAATTGTGAGGGCTCTACCGGGATTTTGTCGGGTGTTGTGTGATGCTGCAAATGAACCAGCGGGTTGTGTGTTTCAGATTGTCCTAAAATATTGGCCGGGAAAGTGATTACGATGTGAGGATACGGATGGTGCCGGTGTTGTGTGGTGGTGTGAATCCACAGTGGTACTGGTCACGAATACGTGCGTGTTGAATGGGGTAGATATTCGTAATTCTGATGAATTTTTAATTCGACATTACAAGTACTGTTAAATCTATAGGGACAGTAACGTTTCTTGGACGGAGGTTTGATAAAATAGCGGGCACAGACTTTGTTTTAGTTCAGACTAGCGGTGATATAACGGCAGTGGAACTGCCTAGTACTATTGACGCCCAAGGGGAGGTGGGGCGTGGACTGTTCATAATTTCCAGGGAAAGATGAGAATAGGTGAGCGGGCCAAATTGTAAGCCGAGTCTCCCGCAACCGAAGGCCAAAAATATCAAAGACAGGGTTCGCTCGTTTCCGCATAGCGAGTGGAAGACGTGCCCTGATGTGGAAATTGTAGTCAGCCCCGCAGTGAGGAGTGTGTTGTCATTGGCAATTACCTCCTGTGGAATAAATGAATAACTCCCAGCTATGGTGGTCCCGCCTTTTCCCTTGAATGAAGTCTATACCTAAAGGGGAAGAGGAGTAAGAGGGCAGAGCAGATCTCCTCGGTGTCAGTAGACTGGTCGTGCTCTGATGACGTAAAACAACAGCGATTGGTTTAAAATTTGAGCGGGCGGGCTGCTGACGTAGTGAGAGCAGAGAAGGCACAAAACCCACTTGCCAGTTCTGCGACCTACTTTCCAGCACTAGAAAAGGTGTTTTGTGTAACGGTAAGACCAATGAAGTTCATGTTCGGGTTCCTAAACATTGGCAGGAGGAGGGGGTAAAGCTTTCTGCCTACGTTTTTCGGTTGGAGAGACAGCTAAATTGCATGCGGCTTAGAGGGGACAATTAGTCGGCTGAGGTGGATCAGCTAAGAATGGTCCAAATAGCGAAAGGCTCCCAGGCCCTGAACTGTCCCGTAAGACGCGCCCTCTCCGTCGTTTGTTGAGCTTATCAGAGAAGCAGGGGAGGAGGAGAATGCGCCGGAGGCGCGGCAGAGCGCCGTCAGCAGGGTGTAGTAGTCGGTAGTCGTTTCCTGCGTTGCAGCGAGCACGGATGGTCTGCCCCGGGGTGTCGTAGAGGAGACTGGCAGAGTTGAGAACTGAGATGTCCCAGTTACTAATCAGTGCCTGTGGGGCATTCGTATGATGAAGCTGATAGGGAGGCGGATCCCCTGGGGGGGATGGACTATGCAGAGGACTGCTAACAGCCGGTGTACCACGAGAAGGGGAGCGGCCGGATCTCTCTGTTATAAATGTGGTGGAGAGACATTTCAGGCGGGAGTTTGAACGACGGGAAACCCATCGGAGAGTGAACTTCCGGGTCCCTCAGCAGAAAGAGACGTTTGGAAAATGTCAAATGATAACCAGTGAGGTACGGCCTGGCCTATCGTGGGTCGCATGTTCCCAGCAATATGTCCTGGAACACTCTGAAGCAAAAGATCCTATTCCTGAAAAATACAGATAGAGGGATTTTATGCAAGAGCCAAACTTGACACAGCGTCGCAGGTTCCTTTGCTCTACCGTTCATTTGACAACCAGTATTTGACGCATTCACCATCGACGCCACTCAGTGGGGGCTTCGTGCGTGTGACTACCCGTATGATGGTTATTTGTCAGTGAAGCTGGAGTTTCGGAGTCCGATGAGGGAGTGGCTGAGGTGCTTGAGACATGAGCGCTAGTTTGTCCGGAGAAGGTGGGGCACTTCAATTCTTGAGAGGACCAATACTCATTGTGTAGAGGCTGATAGGAGCCCGCAAGGTGAAAGCTGGGAGAGAGCTTTCTGAGAATAATGTCTGTTCACCTACTGTTCCGAGCTGCTTTTGAGTAAGTGCGTGGCTGCATTGGACAGGATAACGTGTTTAACAGAGGGAGTGTGTGGTTCACCCAGTCAAAGCCGTTCGTGTTACGGTCCGGAGAGTTAGTGACAGTAATGGGAATCTCCAAATTTCCCGGAATGCCTGAGGGTAATGGACAATTGGTGAATACTCCAGAAGACTGCGAAGAGGAGTCGGGCGCGCCTTTTGGGTTACAGGTGAGGTGCGAACTGCAGAAGCCTCGGTTGTACAGACAAACAGAACGGCAGTGATTGTCAGGAACATTACGGAGGGGGATGTCACCTTCAAGCAGGGGATGCGCCGGGGCATATCTTCCCTGTGCTGGCAATGAGTAGTGACCTTATCAGAAAAGACAGGATAAACTGCCTGCAAAAGGGGGAAGTTGACTCCCAGGTGCCTGCGGGTTGGAAAAGGAGGTTGATGTAGAAGAGACCAAAGCTGGAAGATTGTCTTTCCCACTGATTAGTTTGATGTGGGTTCCAACAGCACTCATCACACTATCCGTGTGACCAAGGATACCGCGCTCAGAGTGATGACGCGGAGACTGACCCAGCGCTCAGGCGAAGGACGTTCGGCAGCACTTGTGTAGGTTGAACAAAGCTGGGATCATCACTGAGTCCAGAAGCCCCTATGCGTCCCCGGTAGTCGTGGCCAGGAAGAAGAATAGGAAGGTACAGTTGTGGGTGGACCATAGGATTCAGAACAGTCGTAAAGTCCCAAAGGAGTGATGATGCGCTGACTGGTGTTATGTGGTTCAGTAAGCTAAAGATGAGGAGTGGATATTACCAGAGGATATGAGTGAGGCTGACGAAGGGACGACGCCATTCATATGTCCACTTCAATTTCCAGTTGGAAAGGATGGCCCATGGCATATCGGGAGCCCTTACAATCTTCCAGCGGATCATGGAGAAAAAGGTGGGGATTATGAACTTGCTTGAGTTATTGGTGTATTCGGATGGCTTCATAGTGTCATACTGGAATATGTACCGAGGCGACTGAAGGTGCAGGTCCGCCTGAAATCTTCAGGGTTAAAACTTTCCATGATGAAGTGCCAGTTCTGTAAGACGTCTGCCAGCAACGTAGGGCACACAGTCTCAGGACATGGTGTCGTACCGATCCGTCAAAGGTGGAGGCAGTGAGCGCATGGCCAACGCCCCAGGCTGTGAATGTTCAGCACTCGTTAATTGGGTTCTGTGAATCCCATCGGAGGTTCGTTATCGGTCACGCGAGAGTGAGCAACCCATATAGTTCAGCCTCTGTGCGGTACCCTTCCTTGGTGAAGAAAGGGACGAGGACAAAGGGAGAGGAGAGTAAAGAATATCTTAGACCTGAGCCTTTTGGAGCAAGGTGGGATGTGAAATGTGAAGAGGCCTTTCAGTCGCTGAAGGAACCGCTGACACAGGCGCCTGTGCCGGCTTTTGCAGACCCCCGATTGCCCTATGAACTGCATACGGATGCCAGCAGAGAGGGCGCAGGGCTGTCCTGCATCACGATCAGGGCACCGGGTTGAAGCCTTTCGCATTTGGCAGCCGGAGCCTGCCAAAGCTGGAGGAAGTGAGTCGCCCCCTCCGAAAAACTATCCCATGCACAAGTTGGAGTTACTGGCGTTGAAATGGCTGTTGTGGCTAGGTTCAGTGAACATAAGAATATAAGACATAGGAGCAGGAGTAGGCCATCCGGCCCATTGATCGTGCTCCACTATTCAATAAGATCATGCTGATCTGTCCACAAACTCAACTCCATCTACCTGCCTTTTCCGCAGAACCCTTAATTCCCTTGCTATACAAAAACCCAGCTAACTGTTTCATAAGCATACTTAGTGAAGAAGCCTCAACTGCTTCCCTTGGCAGGGAATTCCACAGATTCACCACTCTCTGCGAAAAACGGTTTCTCCTCATCTCCACCGTAAATCTTCTGCCCTGAATCCTGAGGTAATGTCCTTTAGTTCCAGTGTGGAATGGAATGGAAACAACTTTCCCATTTCTATCTCATCTATTCCCTTCAAAATTCTGTATGTTTCTTTAAGATCCCCCTCGAAATCCAAGTTTATGACATGCACCTGTTCCATTCTATCCACTGCATTCATTATGTCCTCAAAGAACTCCAGTAAGTTTGTCAAACAAGATCTGCCTTTTCTGAATCCAGGCTGCGTCTGTCTAAAGGAACCACTCCATTCTAAATATTTCTCTATTTCTTCCTTAATGACAGCATCAAGCATTTCCCCGAGTACAGATATTAAGCTAACTGGCCTCTAGCTGCCCGTCTTTTGCTAAAATCCATTTTTTTAAAAGTGGTGTGACATTTACTGTCCTCCAATCAGCAGGGACCTTCCCAGAGTTCAGAGACTTTTGATAAATAATTAGCAACTCGTCTACTATAACCTCTGCCAATTCCTTCTGCACCCTCGGATGCATCCCATCAGGACGAGGGGACTTACCTACCTTCAGGACCTCTAGTTTGCTGATCATTATCTCTTTAGTGACAGTGATTTTAACAATGTCCTCACCTCCCATTTCGTCCATAATATCCTTCTTTGGTATATTAGATGTGTCCTCCACTGTGAAGAACGTCACAAAATAGTCGTTCAATGCCTCTACCATTTCCTTACCACTCTATATCAATCTTCCATTCTCGTCTTCCAAAGGACCTACGTTGACCTTGGGCACCCTCTTCCGATTTATATATTGTTAAAAACTTTTGCTGTCTGATTTTATATTGTCTGCTAATTTACTTTCATACTCTACCTTCCCTTTCCTTATTTCTAGTTGTTCTCTGTTGCTTTTTAAAGTTTTCCCAATCTTCCGGCCGTCCACTATTCTTTGCGGCTCTGTACACATGAACATTTAATTTGATACTATATTTTATTTCCTTAGTAAGGCTGGCTCTCGCACACTTGCTGTCCTTACTTTTAACCGGAACATGTTTTTGTTGAGCACAGTGAAAAACCTCTTTGAAAGTATTCCACTGTTCCTCAACTGTTCTACATAATAGTCAGTACTCCCAATCCACATTAACCAACTCCTCCCTGATCCCGCTGTAGTCTCCCTTGTTCAAGCATAATACACTAGTTTTAGATCTAACTATTTCATCCTCCATCTGAATGCGAAATTTAATCATATTGTGATCGTTCTTTACAAGAGAATACCTGACGACAAGATCGTTAATTTTTCCTGTCTCATTACACATGACTAGATCTCAGATAACATTTTCCCTTGTAGGTTCCCTAACATGCTGCTCAAGAAAACCATCACGGATGCATTCTATGACGTCCTCCTCAAGACTTCCTTGACCAACCGGATTCACTCAATCTATGTGGAAGTGAAATCCCCCATGACAAATGCTGTTCCGTTCTTGCAAGCCTCAGTTATTTCTTAGTTAATCGCCTCTGCCACTTCAATATTTTTATTAGATGGCCTATAGACAATACCAACCAGTCAGTGTTTCCATTTACTATTCTTAATCTCTACCCAGATGGACTCAATATTCTGCTCCGTAGATCTTATGTCGTCTCTGACAATCGCCTGATCTCATCCCTAATCAAGAATATTACCCTCCCTCCTCTGCCTTCCTGCCAATCTTTCTGTATTACCTGACACCCTTGGATATTTAATTCCCAGTCATCTCCACCTTGCAACCAGGTTTCTGTAATGGCCACTGAATCATATGCCTTGGTACTGATCTGTGCCACAAGTTCACGAACCTTTTTTCTAATACTACGGGCATTCAGATAAAGTTCCCTTACACTCATTGTCCTTTTAGAATCTAGTGAGCTATGCGGATTTTGCTTTTTACTTTTAAGCAATCTACACTTACATTTTTTCTTCACTAACTCCAGCTTTGGTCTGTGCATCCCTTTCCTCTTTTCTGTGTGCGTTCCTATCCGCCTGCCATATTATTTATGGCATATTAAAGCCTCCCCAACAGCACTGGTAAACAATCTTGCTTGGGCATTGATCCCGGCCCTGCCCAGATGTAGACTGTCCGGATGGTACTGGTCCAACCTCCCCCAGGAGCGGTTCCAATGCCTCAAGAATCTGTAACCCTCCAACCAGCACCATCGCTCAGGCCACATATTCTTTCTAGCTGTCCGGCCATTCCAACTCTGGCTAGCACATGGCAACGGCAACAATCCTGAGATGATTACCTTTGAGATCCTACTCTTTAATTTATCGCCTAGCTCCTTATTTATCTCAGCCTGTAGGACCTCATCCTGCTTTCTTCCTATATCGTTAGCACCTACATGCACCACGATAGCTGGCTGCTCACCGTCCCCTTTCAGAATGCCCTGCAGTCTCTCCGAGACATCTCTGACCCTTGCACCTCGGAGGCAACACACCATACGGGAGTCCCGTTTGCGGCCACAGAAACTCCTCTCTAAGCCCCTTACCGCGGAATCCCTTACCGCAACACCTCCTCCACACTTTTTCTTGCCATCATGCGCAGCAGGGCCACCCAAGGTGCCATGATCGTGGCTACCGCTCCTTTCACCTGATGAGCCATCTCCCCCAACAGACTCCAAAGCGGTATATCAGTTTTGGAGGGAGGTGACCACCGGAGACTCCTGTACTATCTTCCTGCGACAACTCTTCCTGTTGGTCACCCATTCCCTATCTTTTCCTAGATCCTTAAACTGCGATTTGACCACCTCACTAAATGCGCTATCCACCACACTCTCAGCATCTCGGATACTCCAAAGTCAGTCCATGTTCAGTCCAGTGCCGCCATGCGGTCTATCAGAAGCTGCAACTGGACACACTTCCTGCAGACGAAACACTGTCACCCTCCCTGAGTTCCCGCATGTCACAGGAGGAGCGTGGCACCGGTCTGAGCTCACCTGCCATGACAGAGCAACCGATGCTTGCGGAAGGAGACCACGGGAGAAAGGGAAGAGACCGCTGGGGAAGTTGAAGACCGTTATCTGTGAGTCTCTGCGAATCAGCGCTTTGTTGGAGCCCCGTTTGAGTCAAAGCCCTCTCACCCCGCTGCCTGCTGCATAACTCCCAGTTCCCTGCGTCGTAATTTCGTTCGGCGGGAGACAGCCGGCGAGAAATGAAGGCACAGGGATGAAGTTTCTGATCTGGATCTGAACGCTGGGAGAGGAGCGCTCCCTCCCCGGAGTCGGAGGCGTCGACCTCCACAATGAATCAACAAGAGGGGTCTGGTTGGTCCAGGATAGGAGCGGAGATGAAACGCCTCTTCAGCTTCGAGAACGCTATCAGCTTCGGGCTCCCAATGAAAAGGGGTTTTAGGTGAGGACAGTTGGGTAAGGGGCGCCGCCACCCGACTATACTCCCTGATGAACCCGCGTTAGAAATTCGCAAACCCTAGAACTCGCTGGAGTTGCTCACCTGCCGTGGGTCTCGGCCACCGCCACCGCCCGGATCTTCCCGGGAACTGCTCTCGGTGATGTACCTTAAGAAGCTGACGGAGGGGGCATGGAACTCACACCTCTCAGCAATGAAACTCACACCTCTCAGCATGAACGAATAACCTGTTCTCCCATAGCCTCCGGAGAACCTAACTGACATGATGGCTGTGTTCTTGGAAACTGCTGGAGAAGATTAGGACGCCATCCAGATAAACAAATACAAAACGGATAATAAAATCACTTAGGATATCATTAATGAGGGCTTGGAAGATTAGCGGGGGCATTGGTGAGGCCGAATGGCATGACCAGGAATTCGAAGTGGCTGGAGGGATATTGAATGCCGTTTTCCACTCGTCTCCCTCCCTTATTCTGACCAGGTATCAGGTGCTTCGTAGGTCCCACTTGGAGTAGATGGTGGCTCCGTGAAGAGGTTGGAAAGTGGAGTTTATGAGGGGCAGTGGATACTTGATCTTTATGGTTTATGATTTGGGCCTCGGTAGTCGATGGAAGACGTAGTGAACCAACCCTGTTCCACACAAAGAAGAACCCTGCGCCAACCGGGGAGGATGAGGGTCGGATAATGCCCGCCGCGGGAGATTCACTAATGTAATCCTCCATTACTTCCCTCTCTGGTCGCGATAAGCTATACAGCCAACTGGTGGGGAGAGGAGCTCCGGGGAGAAGGTCAATCGCACAATCATACGGTCGAAGTGGAGGCAGGGAAAGAGCTCGCTGCTTACGTAACACTTGCCCCAGGTCGTGGTACTCCGCTGGAACGCGAGACATGTCAGGGGGCTCAGCGGCAGACGAGGTCGCGGTGGCTTTTACAGGGAAAGGGCCGACTGTAGACAAGTGGAGTAGCAAAACGGACTCCAGCCGGCTGTCTTCCCGTAGACCAATCAATGTGGGGATTATGGCCGTTTAGCCAGGGGTATCTCAGAACTATGGGAGCTGGAGGAGAGGAAATTAGGTTAAATTGCACTTGTTCCCGTTGGTTCCCAGAGAGAACCAAAGACAGTGGTGGTGTTCAGTGAGTGAATCGGGCCAGAAGTCTTCCGTACAGTGCCCGGGCTTCCAGAGGGGTACTCAACGGCTCCCGAGGAATTCCGGCCTGGGAAGCTATGGCTTCATCCAACAGATTCCCCTCGGCACTGGAGTCCACCTAGGCGGACAGAGACAGGGGCTACTGGTTGTAGCTTACAGTAGCTTGGATCTGCATCCGGGATTGAGGGACAGAAGTGAATGTTGTCTAACTCACCAAAGTCTCCCTTTCTACTAGTGAGCCCTTAGTTTTGGCTTGAGGGAACAGGTAGCACGAAAATGGCCAGACTGACCGCAATAGAAACAATCCCCTGCTCTGAATCTCCGGAGTCGCTCTGTGGGAGAAAGAGGGCTCCGTCCCAGATGCATTGGTTCCTCTCCCGGGGTGGTGGAAACGGCCGGGCTGGGTGCTATTCTAGGAGCGGGAGGAAGAGAGAGGCTAGGGCTGGGAGTAGATGGTAAAGCCTGCCGTGGGGTGACAGAGTTTCTCTCTCTCTCTGACGATCTCGGAATCGGTTGTCCCGCGTAGTGGCCAGGGGGATCAATGAATCCAGGCTGTTAGTGTCATCCCTAGCCGCTAACTCGTCCTTTACCATGTCACAGAGGCCTTGCCGGTATACTTCCTGGAGTGCCTCATCATTCCACCCGGAGTCGGTCGCTAAGTGTCCGGACTCCCCGGAGTATTGGGCAACACCGCGTGAGCCCTGGTAGAGGGTGAGTAGACGCTTACTCTTACCCTTCGGAGACGAAGGTGGGAATGACGAGATGGTCATTTTCGAGGTCTCAATATCCATTTAGGAATCAGGTGGCAGAGTGGACGAAGCTGTTTTTGCGTGTGTACCTTCAGACGTCTGAACCGCCTTCCTTGCGGTAACAATGAGGAGGGCATGTCCTGGGTGATGGGGGTCCTCCATTTCAGAGGCACCGCAACTTGAGGGTGGCTTGGATAATACCGAGGCGAGTACCCAAGATGGAGCTGGCTAATGTCATAACTTCCTGTAGATTCTCTCGATCCTGTGCCTCCCCCACCCCCATGCTGGGCAGTGAGGCAGCCCGTCAGAAAGCTCTGCATGGTACATCTGTGCAATTCAGAGAGTGTTCTGGATGACGAACCGAATTTCCTCCAAATTCTCATGGAATATGGCCGCCGTCTTGCTTTCCTGACAGCTGCATCGTTATGATGGAACAGGGTTAGATCATCAGATATCTGACACCCAGGATCTTGACTGTCTGCCTCTGTGAGGATTGTTTTCCCTGTTCCCCCGTCTCAGCTTTCCTGAAGTCCACAATCAGCTCTTTCGTCTTACTGACGTGGAGTCCAAGGTTGTTGCTATGACACCACTCAGCGAGCTGGTATGTCGCGCTCCTGCATGCCCCCTTGTCTCCCTCCGAGATCCTAACCACAGTGGCTGTATCATTAACAATTTACAGGTTAGATGTATCTCGCCACACAAATATGGGTATAGATTAGAGCAGTGAGCTGAGCACATGTCCTGGAGGTGCGCCAGTGTTGATTGTCAGCGAGTACAGGATATTATTCCAATCCGTACAGACTGAGGTCTTACGGTTAGGAAATCGAGGAATCAATTTCAGAGAGAGGTACAAATGCCCAGCCTCTGCAGCTTATTGATCAGAACTGTCGAAATAATATTATTAAAGCCAATGAAGAGCATCCTCACATATATGTTTGTATTTTCCAGGTGAACTAGGATCATGTGAGGACACAATGGCACGCAAAAGTTTGGGCGCCCCTGGTCAAATTTTCTGTTACTGTGAATAGCTAAGCGAATAAAAGATGACCGGATTTCCAAAAGGCATGAAGTTAAAGATGACACATTTCTTTAATACTTTAAGCCAGATTACTTACTTTTATTTCCATCTTTGACCGTTCAAAATAACAAAAAAAAGGAAAAGAGCCTGAAGCAGAAGTTTGGATACCCTGCATTGTCAGTATTTAGTAACAACCCCTTTGGCAAGTACCACAGCTTGTAAACGCATTCTGTAGCCAGTTAAGAGACTTTCAATTCATGTTTAAGGGACTTTCGCCCGTTTTACCTTGCAAAAAAGCTTCTAGGTTTGTGAGATTCTTGGGCCGTTTTGCATGCACTGCTGTTTTGAGGTCTACCCACAGATTTTTGATGATGTTCATGTCGGAGGATTGTGAGGGCGTGACAAAACCTTCAGCTTGCGCCTCTTCAGGTAGTCCATTGTGGAGTTTGAGGTGTTTCGGATCATTATCCAGTTGTAGAAGCCATCGTCTTCTAATCTTCGGCTTTCTTACAGATGGTCTGAATTTAATAGTCAAGTATTCCCTGTGCCACTGGCTGCAGCACAAGCCCGAAGCATGATCGATCCACCCACGATTTAGCAGTTCGAGAGGTGTTCTTCTCATGAAATTTCTGCATCCTTTTTTCTCCAAAATACCTTTGTTCATTGCGACCAATTTTCTTTATATTTTAAATTTATCAGTCCACAGGACTCGTTTCCAAAATTCATTACGTACGTTTAGATGTTCCTTTGCAAACTTCTGACGCTGTATTTTGGGCTGAGAACGCAGGACGGGTTTTCTTCTGATGTCTCTTTCATTAGAACTGTGCCCCACCACTCCAGGGACTGCAAAATCTTCCTGAAGATCTTTTGCAGTCAAACGGGGGTTTTGATTTGCCTTTCTAGAAATCCCACGAGCAGTTCTCTCGAAAAGATTTCCTGGTCTTCCAGACCTCAACTTGACCTCCACCGTTCCTGTTAGCTGCCATTACTTAATTACATTACGGACTGAGGGAACTGCTACCTGAAAATGCTTTGTTATATTCTTACAGACTTTTCCTGCATTGTGGGCATCATTTAATTTAATTTTCAGAGTGCTAGGCTGCTGCTTAGAGGAGCCCATGACTGCTGATTATTTGGACAAGGTTTAAGGAGTCCAGGTATTTATAAAGATTTGAAACTTGCATCACCTGGCCGGTCCTAACGATGACTTTGAACATACCATAGCCCTAACAAGCTAATTAGGTCTGAGACCTTGGTAAAAGTTATCCGACAGCTCAAATCTTTTGGGGTGCCCAACCTTTTTCATGGTGCTCCTTTCCATTCTTTCACTCTAAAATTGTACACAATAAAAATAATACTTTGGTCTTGCTTAAAATGTTGAAAAGAATGTTTCATCTTTAACTTTATGACTTTTGGAGTTCAGTTCACCTTTTACTCACTTAACTATTCACAGTAACAGAAATGTTGACCGGGGTCCCCAAACTTTTGCATGCCAGTGTAATTATTAAGTGTAATTTACTCTCCTAACTCCCACAGCCAATCAGCATCAAAATACCCTCCGATAAAACAATTTGCTCTCTCTCCCTCACTCCGGTCCTTTTCCCTCGGAATCGTCGATTGTGCTTCTGTCCCCGCCGGTGATCCCAGGTCGGAGAAGACGCCAACCGCCGGGATCTGACCGTACTCCATGGTCCAGGTTCCTTGCGTTGCTGGAAAATGGCAGAAACCGGAGCAACCGGAGGAAACCCACACGGTCACGGGAAGAATGTGCAAACTCCTCACAGACAGCGGCGGCAATGTAACTCTGATCGGTGATCGCTGTCGCTGTGAAGCGATTGTACTAACCGGTAGGCTGTCGTGCAGCACAACAACCATGTATGTTCACACAACAGCAGAAAAGCAGATTTCCGTGGGGATCTTTTACACTGCTTTCTGTAGGGATCGCTGTTTACCCGACTCTCTTATTCACTCGTCACTCTTCATTGACCTCCCATCTGGTACTTATCCCTGTTAGTGGGTCACCTATCCCTACACCTCCTTCCTCACCACCTTTCCCAGCCCGAAGAGTCCGTCCAGGCGAGGCGACACTTCACTTGTGAGTCTATCGTTTTCCTCCTCTCTAACCAGGCGCAGCCTCGTTTCCATCAGTGAAGCAGACGGACATAGAGGGACGCTTCATAGAGTACTTTAATTCCATCCGCCTTAAAGAGTGGGATTTCACAGTGCCCGCCCATTTCAATTGGACTCCCCATTCTCATCCTGACATGTTGATCCGGAACCTCCTCGATTGCGCTGGCGAGGCCACACTCATGATGAAGATGCAACGATCCATATCCCGCCTGGTCGCCTCCAAACTGGCGTCAGGAACATCAACTCTCAAACCTCTGGTAGTCCTCCGCCACCCTCTCTGCCAGTTTTCCTTTTGTTTAGTTTTCTTTGTCTCCTGATCTATCGGCCCTCATCTTTCCTCGCTTCCCCCACCTTCTCCATCACCCCACCCCCCACATCTCATCACCTTCATCTCTTTGTTCCACGCTGCACTTTCCTCTCCGACCAGATTCCATCACTTCTGTCAATGTCACCTTTCACCTCCCAATATTCGACTCGATTCTTCACTCCACCGTCCCTCATCTGCCTTTCGTTCCCTCAACTGGATCCACCAATCACCTGCCAGCTCTTACCCCACACTTCACTCCACCTCTGTAAACATTTAAAACCTACAGCACGAAACAGGCCCTTCGGCCCGCAATGCTGAGCCGAACATGTATTTACTTTATCAATTGCCTCGCGTGACCCACAGCCGTCTATTTTTACTAAGCTTCATACACCTATCCAGGAGTATATTAAAATAACCTATGATATCCACCTCCACCACCGTCTCCGGCAGCCCATTCCACGCACTCAGAACTCGCTGCATAAATAAAAACACTTACCCCTGACCTTCCCTCTGTACCTACTTCCAAGCACCTGTAAACTGTGCCCTCTCGGGTTAGCCTTTTCAGCCCTGGGGAAAGGCCTCTGGCTATCCACACGGTCTCTGATTCTCCACACTGGCTGTTCACACATTAAAACTGTGCCATCTCGTGTTAGCCTTTTCAGCCCTGGGGAAAAGCCTCTGACTATCCACACTGTCTCTGATCTGTTCTTGATTATGGCTGTGTGACTTGTGGATCAGCGTCATCTTCAATTTAAAGTGTTCAGAAGTGTTCTGGCGCAATAAGGTGGTCCCCGGTTTCAGCTTTACTGGTTGAAATGAGCCAAGTATAATTACGGAAATTGCAGTTGATATTAACAAACTGGATTCACTAGACGGGGCAAATAGATTACCATCCTGTTGAGGTTGTGTTCGAGGACGGTTGGCAACTTCACACGAAGAGTGATTTCAAGTTTAGGTGACTGGGATCTTATCGCGCTGGGAAGATGGGATTTTGGGATTACGCAATGTTCCCCAATGTCACGTTGTGTGTAACCCCATCTTGTTCTGCCTCTGACTAACTGGTTTTAGGTCACGCATTTTAATAAGTCTGAGAATTCTGCAATGACCGAGAGTCTGTTGGTTCATCAGAATATTTTGGATAACTATTATGAAATATTAACTGTTGCAGAAGAATCGAAAGATAACAACTGAGCTGTTCCTCTGGCTGTTACTGTGCCTTAATTACAGGTAACGACAAAGAAACAACTCACTAACCATTACATCAGTACATAGAGAAGAATTTTTTGCCATCATTTTAGGCTCACACTGGGTGGAGGAAGTTTGTCCGTGTAAAGCTCTAATTTATTCACATGCCTTTTCCGTTTTGATGATTCTTAAAACAATTTATTCTCGCGGTCGGTCAGATTTACAGTTGGAAACTCATTGGCCCACTTCTGATGAGTTTTGTGGGTCTTCTTATCGGTCTCAACCTGCACGGAGAGGCTGAGTTACAAAAGCTGATACAATTCCAGCGGTGGATAAAGACCTTCCACCCGGCAAATCAGAAGCTAAGGGGTTGGTGGGATTGAGAATTATAGCAAGACTGTTGGGATAATGAGCATAAAGGAAACACCACTGCAGAATGCGTAACTGTTAGCTTAATGGGGGAACAGAGTAAAACAAGAAGGGAGAGAATTCTATTCAAAAAAGAAGCAGTGAATGTTTTATTTTCTAATTTCCTGCACCACACTTCAGTCCAGTTAATGGCAGGAATCCGATTTTAATTTGATCTGTCAAATGCCTTTTAACCAATCCCCACCCCATTTCTTTACATCAGCAAATCATTCAAGAGAAAGGCGGAGAGTAGTGTGATTGACAATGGATTAGGCAGACAGTAATTGACTAGATCCCTGCCGTTTTGTGGGCTGTAAGGTTGATGGGCCGCAAAGGGAATAGGTGGACATATGCACAGACCAACGGCTGGACAGCGTTTCGGTGCAGATCTTTGACTGTCATTTGGCAGGTCCAATGCGGTACTGAGTCTCCAGGACGGTGCCTTGCCCCTCACAAAACACATACTATCCTAACGTTCCAGAGCTGGGGGTAGATGCGACAACCTGCCGTGAATAACACCTGGGTGATCAGGGGGTAAATGTGAGGAGCTGGAACCCTCACTGCAACCGCCTTTGCCTTGTGCTCAGGTAGCGGCTTTATTAATGAACTGAAGCACCGAGGTGACCGGATATTTCACCGCGCTGATCACCTGCTCCCTGAATTTCGACTGAGTCACCGCGTAAATAAATGTGTTCGTGCAGCAACTGAAGTCCATAAGGAAAAACCCGACGTAGTGAAAGATCAATTCAGAATCACTGAAATCGAATCCTTTTCCTGAAACCTGATAATATATGACATTTACAAAATGTGTCATCCACAGGAAGATGAAGCTGCCTGAAAGGGTGAAGAGTAAAACCACAGACCTCCTTCTGCTCTCCATCTCCGGATCACTGCGGTTCACCCCCTTGCTCTGACTCTTCAGCCCCTTACGGACCCGACTGGCCACTAAAATGTGCCTGACTGTCAGAGCGTTGAGCAGCAGGATCCCAGCGAAAGGGAGGAACGGAGTTAAAACCGTATCGAGCCAGTCATATCCAACCCACCCGGGGTCAGTGAAAACATTATCCCTGACATAACAGAACCACGGTACATTGTCGATTATTACCCAGGGTTCCCGTGTGAAGTATCGGGGAACGTTTCTCAGACAGGACAGTACACCGGTTGCTGTTAGAACCACAGCCGCAGTTTTCCCGGTGCAATATTTTGTTTTCAGCTTCTGGCAGCAAATGGCGACAAACCGGTCAAAGGTGAAAGTGACGGTGAACCAGACAGAACAGTGTGTGGCTGTGAATCTCAGAACATCGATAACACTGCACACAGGGGTGATGCCTAGGAAACTCCACCGGAAGTAATGCAATCTGATTCGAGTCAAAATAACCCCGGTGACAACGGTCAGTAGATCGGCCGCTGCCATGGCCACCAGGTAGCGAGTGGTGCAGGTAGAGAGGCCGCACTGTCCCCGGGACAGGATTACAATCGCCACTACATTCACTGGAGAGAGAGAGAGAGAGGGAGAGAAACAGACACTGGGCATTACTTGACACATTCTCCGGGAATTAACACCGTATCGAGTTGCAGCTAAAGATGTCTGTGAACGGCTGCTAATCTAGCACCAGACGGGTCACACTATCTCTGAACTGTTTTCTTCAGTGTGGAGATAAATCAATATGTGGGTAATCGTCAGCGATAAAAACGAGCTGAATGAGCAACAACAATCGCTGCTGATCCCGATTCCAGTCGCTGATGGGACCGGTTTCACTGACTTAACCGTGACTGACCAGGACTCTGGAAAACCAGCATCTGATGTTTCCAAGATGAGATCCGGAGGGAAGAAACACACTGAAAACACTGGAAACAGTATTAGGAAACAGAGACTGAGTGGCTCAGTTGACGGATTAATTCTAAACCGCAGATCAATTCGATAACACTCGTGAGCAGATCCCTGAACACCGGATCGGGTGATCAGACCAAATTATTGACCAAAAAGTCAGCGCGGGATACGATTGTGACAGACTCCACGGGGAGAAGCGAAACACACGCACCAGGGGCTCTCTTTGATCAAAAACTCAGAAACAGTGAACCTGATAATGAACCCCCCGCCCCCCCCCCCAGTCACACCTTCTCGGAGAGCTACCTGTCCTCAGCACTGGGACAAATCTGGACAAGGTATCATTAAAGGCAAGAACAGCGTTTGAGTCGATCCCGTGAGTTAGAGGAGAGAGAGAGGTTTAGTTCCCTTTGTCATTGATTATGAAAAATCGGAAAGTGGAATTGACAGGATCGATATCTCTGACGGATATTTGTGCAATGATCTTCAAGTTGGAAGATTGTAAAATGATCATGAATGGATTCACACCGGTAACAATCAGAAATTCCAAACATGAATCTCTCTGCTTACTCACCAGGAACTCCAACAACGGCAATGAACACGTACAATATTTTCTCCACACTCTTGTACATATCCAATAATGCAGACATTTTCTCTGTCCAGTGATTTAGCCCCACTGTTTTACCGCGATCTCTCAGTATGAAATGCTGAGAGATGCCTTGGGTTTTAAGTACAATTCACTGACTCCACAGGGACAGATTTCAACAGAGTTAAAAATAAAGATTTTAAATTATTCACAATCGATTACATCAGACAGATGAAATTCCCGCGGTGATGGATGGCGATTAAACTATTTAATTAACATGAAGACCATTGGGAACTAATTTGTCCCAAAGCAGGTGACTGAACCGTCCGAGTTATCTTGTCAATTAAATGTGCTTCCAGTGTAAATATGCACTTCAAAGTAACCATTTATCAGGCACAAAATATTGAAGTAAATTATGCCATTGTAACTCGTGAAATTGCATTGAATCACGAACACTACGCCGGCTGGTGTTGTCGTGGGATCAGCGCCGGACTTTGGAGCGAAAGTTCCCGAGTTAGAATCCAGCCGAATCGAAAAAAACCTTTGGTGTCTGTGTGTGGGCACGCCGACTGTCTCTGCCTGACCCAGCCGGACTATGTACGTGTCCATCTCCGATTCACTTTATCCACCTTGGTTTAGTCCCTTCTCATCTGTCTCCGCAAACTGCACAGTTCCAATACTTCACAAAATGGCGACCTGAACAATAAAATAAAACAAAAACAGAGGGCATAATTCAAATTGCATTTATTAATAGTGTATGTGCAAATGAAATAAATTTGAGACTTGTCGCAGCTCCAAATCAGGAGGCACCCCCACATGCACATTAGATTGTGCCAGAGGAAGAATCATTTCAAACAGTTCACAAAAAAGGTTGTCTCCATTTAAAACATAGGAAGAACAAAGGTCAAAGTTGACATTGCATTTTTATTGACGTATGGATAAACCGAAAAACATTCAAATCCGACACCCCTCCAGATGCCCCGGCTCACCCAGGTTAGTGTTCACCCCCAAATCCGCCAACACACCCAACTCTGTGCAAATCAGTCTGCACCCACAAATCTGTACTCACCAGAAAACCCTCATTGAACCTTCAAATCAGTGTCCACCCCAAAGCATCCGACACCACAAAATCCTTGTGCACTCACAAATTCGCTGACGTAACCCTAAAGCTGAGCACATCCGCAAAGCTGGATGCTCCGCCAAACGCGTCCGCACCACTAGATTCACTGGCAAACCCCGAAATATGCCGACATCCCCATTTATCTGACCAAACAATACCATGTATCATCCTGTCCTGGTGACGTCTGACCTACCAATCCCCTGCAACATTGTCACAGTATGTCCCCAGAAAATCTTTTTCGCAATCTTCACCACTTTCATAACCCCGGCTTCTGCCGTTTTACACTTAATAAGGTTACTGGGACACTGATACTTCTTCACTTTCCGAAACACCTTGTCCCACTCTCTAATCGCCTCTGCACACTCCTCAGTCCACAGTGATACAGCCTTTCTCCTATTAATTTTGTTTGTAATGGGAATCACTTCCATCGCATTTTGCTGAATAACGTGACATAACCTTTCATTGTAAAAATACACATCTTCGTCAACATTCTGCAGCGGTTATGGAACTACTGTGAATATTAAATCTCGTACCCATTCAGACACACAAGTTGGAATAACTGTTCTTTAATCAAACCATTACCATCATTCCGCAAACAAGCCCTCAGGGAACTGCGTTAAAATCTCAGCAGCATACAACTCTTCGTGAGCGAGAACAAAATGTACTTTCTCACAACTAACTAGAAAGTTTTCCACAAGCGTTGTGAACCATAATCAGTTTTATACAGTCACCTGCTGAATCACATACTTCTACAACAATTCCCACATGCGGTTCATTCACATTCACAACTCTACACCCTGCCTCCTTCCTTATAAAACTGTCAGCACTACCTCTCTATCAAATGACCAATCACGCCAAACGACAATATAATCCTGCACAGAAAAACTTGCTTGTGAAAATAATCTCTTTTCCTGAATACTCAGAACATCGGGGGATTCTGACAGATGAGAAACAGACTTCTTAATGTGCTGACGATGAAAAATTAGGCTGGGATAGACTAGGATGCAGATACTCCACACATCAGATCTTCATTTACAGCTTCCAACATGACACCGGTTAACCGAGATACCTTTCTGCAGCTTTCACAATCATTTTATGTTTTTGCTAGTATGACGAGATGTCTGATCAGTGCAATTCAAAACATCCATTATAAACATCACAGAATCCATTGTATCCATCAGTACAGTATCTTTACTGAGAGAACTGTGATGCGGACATATATCCACTGACTCCCTAGTCTATTCTCTGACTGGGAACACTTTATTAAGTTTAGCAGACAGAGTCAGGTTTAACTTTTTGCAAGGTCTCTGCATAAGACACACCTAACTGTACTTTAACCTGTTGAACTGATCCGCCTCTATTTTCCTAAGGCAACAAAGTTGCTGTTTTCACATTCCCACCTCTCTCCGCGACTGAAGTTCACGTTAACTAATCATCTCATTTGACCGACAGGTTCCTCTGCCAGTGATAGCAGGGAACAGTGAAGGGTCTGAACTACGATAGGCCTGGTAATCTGCCCCAGACTCTGACCCTCCCTGTCTGCTCTATCGCTATGGTGGAGTTCAGCGATACTGCTGTCGGTGGTCGTCGGCCGCGGCATCTACAGGGACGGGCGTGGCTCTCCGTCCACACCTCCGAGTGTCTGTCATGGCGATGTTTGCCAGACCTCCCTCAGTCTCTGCCGATGCAGAGAAAATTGCGCCACCAGCCGGCAGCAGGCACTCTGGGAGTTATGAACTACGATCCTCCTCACT
Organism: Hypanus sabinus; assembly: GCF_030144855.1. Classification (NCBI taxonomy): domain Eukaryota; kingdom Metazoa; phylum Chordata; class Chondrichthyes; order Myliobatiformes; family Dasyatidae; genus Hypanus; species Hypanus sabinus. Next base: position 223,295 of record NW_026778995.1, read on the forward strand.
CCTGGTGAATCTCCTCTGGAGATCTCCTGCACAAAATATACTTTGTTCAGAATTCAACAATTTGAGAAACATACCAGGTCAGGCACAATCTCCTGAGAGGAATACTGTCGAATTTTCGGATGAAACCCTCCAGTTTCAGCATTGAGAGTGGCCCTTACAGACTGCACTGGTGCCCACCAAAATTGTCCCTTCTGCCTGCGTGTGAGCCATTTCCTCTGGGCATGAGTTAGCTTGAATAGTCACATGGGCACAGTTGCAGAAAGGTTATTTTCCTTGCTGCAGGAGTCTAACTGAACCCTTCCTATCCTATACTTAATCACAATTCCTTTTAAAATTCGTCTCAGTACAAGACCACAAAGGAGGTAGTGTTTAGTCTCTTATAGAGCAGTAATGTGGATTATTTACTCAGAGCCTGGTAGGATATACTGCAGATTATGGAGAGAGGCAGGAAACCACATCACCACTGACTTGACCAATATATTTGTGCTCTCTGAAGCCACAGGTAAGATATCAGAAAAACGTTGATCAATCTTATTCTGTTATTTAAGAAGGGGGATGGATAATACCGGAAAATATAGAGTCACGTAGATAAGTTTCTGGAGAAGATTCTTAGGGATTGGACGTAGAGTTATCAAACTCCTCACACATCAACAAACCCACCGTCGCCTCCAGAGTGTGATAGTCTGTTTCCTGACGGCCATTTTGGCCGACACCAGGACCATCCCTCCCGTCCATGTACCTGTCCAAGTGTCTCAATGGAACCTCATTTCACCACTTTCACTGGCGTCTCATTCCAAGCTCACACTGTCATCTAGGTAAAGAATTTCCCTCACATTTCACACTTAAACATCTTTCCTTTTACCCCGAACGTATGACCTCTTATTCAGGCCTCACCCAACCTGAGGGGGAAAAGCCTCAGTTTCGGTGCGACAAAACCCTTTGAATTTTTCTCTCCAACTCAGGCCTTCAACTCCTGGAAACATCATTATAAATTTTCGCTCTAATCGTTCAAGGTTCTTGATGGTTTTTCGTGTAGATGGGTGACCCTGGATAGATACACGAAGCTTAGAAAATTAGAGGACTATGAGTAAGCCTAGGCAGTTCCATTGTAAGGACAGGTTCAGCACAGCTTTGTGGGCCGAAGGACCTGCATTGTACTGTAGGTTTTCTAAGATCCAAACTACACACAATACTCAAGGATTGTCCTCAGTAACGTCCTTTATAACTTCAACATAACATTGCAATTCGTGTACTCATTACTTTGATTCATGAAGGTCAATGTGCCAAAGGCTCTCTTCATGACCCTGCCCTGAACTATGGAACTGTATTCCCGGATCCCTCTGCTCTCCGCAGACCACAATCCCCGACCAGTCACTGTCTGAGTCCGACCCTGTTGTTCCCGGCAAAGCGCAACACATCACATCGGTCCTCATTACATTCCAGCTGCAAAATCGTCAGCCCATTTATCCAGCTGCTAAACCCATCTCCAAGTTTCGATAATCTGCCTCACTGCCACTCATGCTCTGTATCCAGGTGTCAGCTGCAAATCCAGTTTACCATATTGCCATTGAAATCCAGAGTTACTTGGAGCTGAGGAGGACGATGGCGCCTAACGGCGACTCTTCGTTTGCAACTTCGGAAAGAGCTCTAGTTCTATTTTAATATCTCTATTTTCCCTCTCATGTTGCTTTTGAAGCCCCGACCTGGAATTACAAACTGACTTTGGTTCTTTGCGGGAATGGGACTCGTTCTCGGAGTCTGACGACTGGCCGTTTTTCTATATACCAAGGACGAGGGCTAAAACACCCGCGCGCCTTCAGTATTCCAGGATTTCGTAGCCTTGGAGGAGGGTGGAGTCGAGGTCGGTGCCGTTGCAGGAAATCGGTGCGTCGTGGGAGACGGAAGATCGAAAGCAGCGAGCTGGCTGCTGGCCGTGTGCCCAGAAAACCGAGTTCCTCGGGCACAGAGCTCGGAACAAGCAACACAGACATTTAACTTCTTAAATCAGCGAACTGTTTGTTATGTCCCCCTTGTCGTTGTGAAACAGGGACCTTTCCCTTATTAGAGAGGGAGGGACAGATTGAGAGAGAGAGAGAGAGAGAGAGAGAGAGAGAGAGAGAGAGAGAGAGAGAGAGAGAGAGAGAGAGAGAGACAGAGAGAGAGAGAGAGAGAGAGACAGAGAGAGACAGAGAGAGAGACAGAGAGAGAGAGAGAGAGAGACAGAGAGAGACAGAGAGAGAGACAGAGAGAGAGAGAGAGAGAGAGAGAGAGAGAGAGAGAGAGAGAGAGAGAGAGAGTGAGGGGGGGGGGAGAGGCTGTGGTGTGTTGAATTACCGGATGAACCTTGTACACCCAAAGCGACAAAGCTACCTGCCCCTTCACCGACCATCATATCGTCCGCAAACCCTGCGACAAAGCTAACTGCCCCTTCACCTACCTTCATATCGTCCGCAAACCCTGCGACAAAGCGACCTGCCCCTTCACCGACCTTCAATTGTAAATGTTACTCTGCTGTTTAAGAAGGGTGGGAGGCAGCATAAATGTAACTATAGACCCGTTAGCCTGACATCAGTGTTTAGAAACTTTGAGAACGATTGTTAGGGATAAGATCATGGAGTACCTGGTGGCACATGACGAGATAGACCAAATGTAGCATGGGTTCCTGAATGGAATATCCAGCCTGATAAAGACCTGCTACAATATTTGAGGTAATTACAAGCTCACAGACAAAAGAGATGCAGTCGATATGGTGGATTTGGAAATTCCTAGCAAGATTCGAGTCCGTGGCAATGCAGTTAGGCCAGACTGGAAGAATCGTCTAATGATACGTTTTGCGTGGAACCGATGAATTAAAAAAAAAAAACTATGACCTCGTTCATTGGGCAGTATTACAGAGAACTTAACACCTCGACTGATTTAGAGGAACAAAATTTGCAGAGAGATCGCTGATCGCAAGAAACATAAGGTTGGTGTTAAAGTGGGATGTTAGTTCCCTTGCAGTTCAGGTGCAAATCGTCCCTTCTGTGCAGGTCCCAAAATGTTCCCATACACACATCTGTCAGCTGCTGTCTGTCACAGAGACTGGGAACAAAGTAAAACCTTTCTGCTGGACTTCCAGTAACTCGTGGTTTTCCAGAAGTGACTGTGCCGGGACCATTTCTTTTTAACCTCTTTCTCAGTGACTTGGATGACGCATTTGATGGGTTTGTGGCCAGAATCGTCAGACTGTGAGGTCACTGTGCGTGAATGGGAATAGATGAACATATCAAGAGACCAATTATTCGGTGGCATTCCGAAATAGTTCTTTGACTGACATTTGGCAGGCCATTGAGTAGCTGAGTTAGATTCAATGTTGTTATGAACATGGAAATAACTGCAACTGGAGAGAATGCGATACTTGATCTGCGATTAGAGAATGAGAGAGGGCAGTGGCAAAAATTTGTGTAGAGAACACTTTGCATCTAGTGACCACAAGGTCATTTGCTTCACCGTAAATACGCATAAAGTTAGGTCTGGTGTGCGGGGCGAGATTCTAACTTGGAGAAAGGTCAGTTTTAATGGAATCAGAAGTAATCTGTCAAGTGTGGATGAGGACAGGCTGTTTTCTGGCAAATGTGAACTTGGGAAGTGGGAAGCTTCAAAAAGTGTAACTTTGGGAGTAAAATTCTTATAAATGTCTGGCTGAATAAAAGATAAAGTTGACAGATGTAGGCATCTATAGATGTTGAGGCCCTGGTGAAGATATGAAAGGAGGTTGACTGCAGGCATAAGCAGGCCAGAACAGATGAGGTACTTATGGTGTATAAAAATGGAAGTGATCTAGAGGGTAAAGGAAGTCATGAGGTTGGTCTAACAGACAGGGTAAGGGAGAATCCTAAGGACTGCAAAGGACAAAATTTGTCCTCTGGAAGACCAGAATGGTAAACTATGCGTGGAACGAAAGAGACGGGAGATCTTAGATTATTTTTATTTATTTTTTGCATTTGTATTTACCCGGGAACAGACAGCAAGTTTGCAGATCTGAATCAAAGCCACCTCAACTCTCTGGACCCCACAAAGGGACAAAGGTTTTTTTTTTTCTCTCTGCTGTGGTAAATTGTGCCGTAGACTTCCGCTGTACCAATGTTGGGTCAATTGAAACACCGGCCCACATAGACATAAAAGACGGGATATCGGTCAGGACGACCGCCCATTTCGCTCATTTCTGCGCGAGTGATCGCCATGGCGTTGAGTATATAAGACTGCCGGTGCTGCTGTGCTTCATGCCCGCTGCGTGACGAACGGATAAGCGAGGCTTTGGGCCTACTCCGGGCTGCCCCGGGGTTCGAATCGGATTTGGTTCTGTTTTGGTTCAATTCTGGTCCAGCATGCTGTTGTTTGCTTCATTTTTTCACATGATTCATGTTTATTCTCTCTTGATTATTTTTTTTTTATTTGGAATCTTTTGCATTACTTCCATTGTGGCAACCTGCAAACAAGGACATCCCTAATTTGTAAAATCTATGTATTCTTTGATAATACATGCATACTGATGTTGAAAAATACACGAAGACTTGGCCTCGTCAGTCTTTTGTAAAACTACGGAACAATAATCGTTTTACTCTAATCCTCTGATACCTCACCTGTCGCTATGGATGATTGAAATCCCCAGACGGGGAGGGCTATACGTATATAGAGTACTATGCAAGCATTTCAGACTGATAGAAGTCTTCTGCTGCCGAAAAAAACAAATTCCTTAATATGTCAGAGATGGAAAACGGTGTTCCGACATAGGTCTATTGAGGAATTGAGTGTGAAGTGGCGTTGAGAAGGGAGTCTTGTTTGGGAAAAGGTGAAGTGACAGTGGAGGGACTGGGAAGCACAGAGAGGCGTTCTGTAATGACGAACTAGTCAACTGATTGGAATCAAGTGACCTTTGTTTGGTGTCTCAGTGATGGACATGACTGCATTATCATCAGCACCACCCTCTCTACTCTCTGATTCCTCCTCTGCCACCTGTCCCACCTCCCTCCACCGACACCCCCCCCCCCCAGTGTTGCTGCATCATCCCCTTTCCCAACATCGTTTTCTCCCGCCAGAGTTATAAACTCGCTCTCCAATGTGCGGATTGTCAAATATAGTCTGAGCATCCAAACTATGTAACATTACCTAATGTATGTGAATTAAACATTTGGAATTGTGTATATGTGTGCTAATAGGCTAGAAGATGATGTGGAAAACGGTAGTGTTGGAAACAGCATAAAAGACTGGCAAAGCGTGGAGTGGAATTTAGATCAGTTGTAGCTGTTAGTCCATAAGAAACAGGAGCCCCAATCTCCTGTAAATAGAAGTAAGTGTACACCCTCATTCCAATCATTTTTATTTTCCACACAATACGTCCTAATCACAGTCTTGAGGTTAGAATGAAACCTCTCCAAGTCTCCTTGCGATTCTTGATGGTATGCAGATGAGGTGATCTGCTTAGCTCCCAGTTTATAAACTATCTGTTAAAACAATCCAGACATAAAATTACTGCCTTGATCAGATTGTATTTCCTTAGGCAACACAAAATAAGTAAAACTTTTAATTATAGCCTTTGTTGCAGTTATAGTTGTTATATTCCTAAGTGATACTGCCTCTGGAAACCTAGGCGCAGTGCACATGATAGTCAGCAAGTACTGACAGACAGTTTTTGTTTTTGGTAATGGTCCTTCACAATCTCTAATAATTTTGGAAAACGGTTCACCGAATCCAGGAATAGGTTGCAGTGGGGCCACTGGAGCAACTTGATTAGGTTTACCTACAATTTAGCAAGTATGACACGTTCTGCAAAACGTCGCCACATCTTTTCTCAAACCAGGCCAGTAAAAATGTTTTAAAATCTAGTCCCCAGTTTTCCTTGCCCCTTGATGTCCACCCAAGGGCACTCTATGGGCTAAAGTTAAAACCTCAATTCGATAAACATTAGGAACAATTACCTGCTGAACAATACTCCATTCATTACTTGCAGGAATTGTAGGCGGTCTCCACTTCCTCATCTATACCCCTTTCTCAAAATAATATCCTGCAGGAACCTTATCAATTTCACTATCCGGTAGAGCTTGTTCTTTTAATTTGATAATCCCAGGGTCTCCACTCTGCTCTGCTATAACCTCCTTCCGAGACAGAGACAAATCTTCATGGTCAGACTTACTGCAAGAATCTTGTTCAAACAATGAAGGTAAGAAAGTTTCTGTCACATCCGCAAAACACGAAGTATGAGTTGAACAATCATGAGTAACAACCTCATTCTGCACATCGAGCTTTTTAGTCATAGCTCGAGTTACAACACAAGGAGGAAACTGTGTTAGAATCCATCCGTGGTTCCTCTGTCTTTATTGTCAAAAGCACTTCAAGGAAAAATTTGTCCACCTGCCATGTTATTTCCTAACAATAAAGAAATATCATTCACAGGCACTCTAGGTTGTAGTCCTACTTTAACAAGTCTTGTGACTAACCCTGACTTTAACTTACTCTATGCAAATATACAGCCATAAAGGCACTCCCAACACCTCGTGTATAATTTACCTCACTAGTACCAGATTCATCATTAAACTTTAACATGCTGTCTAACATCAGTGATTGAGAAGCTCCAGTATCCTTAAAGATTTTTATTGCCAAAGGAGTAGATACTTCTTTCAAGGATACAAATCCTTCAGTTATAAAATGCTCAGATCCATTCTTAACTTGGTCAGACTCTAACAAAGCTTCATTTGTGTTTATGAAACCTGCGGATTTACAAGTGTTTCAGTATGTTCCACACAAGCAGCTGGGACTGCTTCCTTCTTCTTTTTCAATCGGAAACATAATTACAAATGGCACCAAACTCTCTTTCCTTCACAGGATTACCTTCCTCCTTACCTTTCTCACTAATTTGTGATTTAATTTCTGGTTTAATTTAATTCTCTGTGTTATTTTGTCTTTTAAAAGTTCTGCCCTGAGGAAATTTATTCTTATGGGTTAAAGCATGCTTTCAGCTAATTTAGCTGCAATGTAGCAGTGTCTCGCTCATTTAAGTATGTCTTTACTTCATCAGGGATCCTCCTTTTAAATTCCTCCATTAAAATCAGCTGTTTCAATTTATTATCGTCCCCATTTACATTTTTAGAGGAAATCCATCTCTCAAAACGCACAGCTCTATCGTGGGAAAATTCTACATTAGATTTTTCCACAGATTTCATCAAATTTCTGAAGCTTTCTCTGTATGCTTCCGGAAAAAGCCCATACGCCTTTAGTATGTCCAGCTTCACAGTATCATGATCAAGTGCTTGCTCAACAGTTAAAGCTGTATAAACTTGTTATGCTTTGCCTTCAATTACACTCTGTAACAACACGGGCTATTTCTCATTCGGCCACTCTGAAATCAAAGCAACGGTTTCGAAATGTTGAAAATATTTCTCTACTACTGTTTCATTAAAAGAAGGGACGAATTTAATTTCCTGATTAACAACAAACGTTTCTCTAGAACTAGAAGTTTCATTTTCGGACCTTAATTCCACCACCGCAAGATCAAATTCTGTCTTTTTATTTCAGCTTCTAATCGACGTAATTTGGAAGCTAGTTCCAAATTATCTTCCAATTGATTCTGATTTAACTCAGCTTATGGTTCCAATTCTAACTGGCTCGCTGCTTTGCTTGCAGGGAACTAATCTAAAATCGTTTCATCAAACACATCCAAATCAAATGTTCCGCGATTTTCCTCCGAATTACAGGCTTTGTTGTAAATTTCGAAATATCTTTCATTTCCAACCTGCTAGCAATTTCAAATACATCATTTTTTTTTTGGCCTTCGCTAACAACCCTGGGTCTGGCGATGCCAGGAAGTCGTCAATATTCATTGTTGCCGAATACCGCTCACAAGCCAATCCAACAAAGAATCGGGTATTCCCTTTTCCCAAAACACCGAGACACTGTATGTTACTGAAATGGGGTTTGCTGATGATCGCGGATGAGGCTGTCTCGCCGGATTTGGGGTTACACATTAATCTGTGGTGCATGCGGATGTGGATATTGTAGAGAGAGTGCAGAGCAGATTTACAACGATGTTGCCAGCATTGGAGCAGTACTCTATAAGAATAGATTGCTTGAACGTAGCTTTGTCTCCTTGGAGCGACGGAGTTTGAGAGGTGACCTAATAGAGGTTTATAGGATGAAGAGGGTCATTGAATACATGTATAGTCAGAGGCTCCTTCCCAGGCTGAACTGGCCAACACGAGAGGCATAGTTTTAAGGTGATTGGAAATAGGTACCGAGAGAATGTCAAGGGTATTTATTTCTCAACAGAGTGGTGGGTGTGTGGAATACACTGACGACGGCGGCAGTGGAGGCGAATACAAAAGTGTATTTTGGAATCCAATGGCTTAAATATGGAGACCCAAGATGTATTTGTGCCTGAAAGATTCTGGGCTCATCAACCTAATTAAATTTGTTGACTCGTTGATAAGACAGACTGATGAGGGGCACAATCATGGATGTTGTCGACGTGGATTGTAGTGAAGTGTTTGACTAAATCCCGCATGTCCGGCGAGTCCAGAAGATGAAGACGCAGGGAGTCCACAGCGAATTGGCTGTTTGGATGCAGAACTGCTCGGTTCATGGAAGACAAAGATTAGCGGTTGAAGGACTTTTTCCAGCCGGAAACCTATAATTAGAGCTGGGTGTGTCTGAATAAGGTGGATGAAGATGCGGATTGGTGGATAAGTAAATGTGCGGATGATGTCTGACTGGTGGAGCTTTGAACAGTGTAAAGAATACAGTACGATATAGACACGGGCTGAGAAGTGGCAGATGGAAGTTAACTCCAATAAATACAAGGAGACAGTATACTGTTGAAGACAAGATTAATAATAGAGTTGCTGAGCATAGAGATCTTGGGATCAATAGTCATATCTCCCTGAGAGTGTCGATACAGGTCGATAAGGTGATTATGAGGACTTATTGAATTCTTCATCAAGGCATTGAGTTGAAAAGTCAGGAGATTACGCTGCACGTTTATAACTTACTGGTTAGTCCAGAATTGGAGTATTGCATGGAGCTGTGGTCACCCCACAATAAAAATGATGTTTTGGGGAGGGTAGAGAAGAGATTTGCAAGGTCACTGGCTGGTTTAGAGGACATATCACGAGAGTCTGGACAGACTTCATTTGTTTCGCCTGGATCGTTGGCGGCTGAGGGGAGATCTGATCGAGGTTTCAAAGATTATGAAAAGCATGGATAGAGTGGACAGAGTACACCTGATTCTCAGTGTTGAAGTATTTTCTGCTCTTCTCTCTCTCCCTCACACACCCTCAGACACACACGGACAATCTTTCCCATTATTCGCTTGTGAGCCATATACCTGCTGCTCCCAATATGCATGTCAATGGAACAACAGTCCGAGAGAAAGAGCTTGGAGAGGAGACAGTGAACGTGACGATCTGGCGCCCGGGCTAGATCCATTGAAGCTGTATTTGGGTTGCGCTCAGGGCGCGTCTTTATTAATCAACTGAAGCCAAAAGATGACGGGGTATTTCACCGCTCTGATGACCTGTTCTCTGATTTTCGACTGAGTCACCGCGTAAATAAACGTGTTCGTGCACAAGCTGAAATTCCTCAACAAAACGCCTACGTCATGAAATATCCATTCGGAATCACTGAAATTGAAACCATTTCCTCGGACCTGATAATATATGAAATTCACAACGCAGGTCATCCACAGGAGGATGAAGCTGCCGGAGAGGGTGAAGAGTAAAACCACAGACCTCCTCCTGCTCTCCATCTCCGGGTCATTGCTGTTCTCCACCTTGCTCTGACCCTTCAGCCCCTTACGGACGCGACTGGCCACTACAATGTGCCTGACTGTCAGAGCGTTGAGCAGCAGGATCATAACGAAAGGGAGGAACGGAATTAAAACCGTATCGAGCCAAGCATACCCTACCCACCCGGGGTCAGTGAAATAATTGCTCTTAAGTTTACAAAGCCACGGTACATTGTCAATAATCGCTCTGGGTTTCCAGATAAAGAAGCGGGGAACGTTGTTCAGACTAGATAATACACCGGTTGTTGTTAGAACCACAGCCGCAGTTTTCCCGGTGCAAAATTTTGTTTTCAGCTTCTGACAGCAAATGGCGACAAACCGATCAAAGGTGAAAGTGACGGTGAACCAGACAGAACAGTATGTGACGACGAACCTCAGTGCCTCGATAGCAGTGCACACGGGGGTGATGTTCATAAACCAGGACAGAAGGTAATTTTTCTTTATCCGATACAAATGACTTCGAAGACAATAGTCAGTAGATCCGCCGCTGCCATGGCCACGAGGTAGCGAGAGGTACAGGTAGAGAGGCCGCACTTTCCCCGGGACAGGATCACAATCGTCACTAAATTCACTGGAGAGAGAGAGGGAGAGAGAGAGAGAGAGAGAGAGAAAGAGAGAGAGAGAGAGAGAGAGAGAGAGAGAGAGAGAGAGAGAGAGAGAGAGAGAGAGAGAGAGAGAGAGAGAGAGAGAGAGAGAGCGAGAGAGAGAGAGAGAGAGAGAGAGAGAGAGAGAGAGAGAGAGAGAGAGAGAGAGAGAGAGAGAGAGAGAGAGAGAGGGGGGTTGGGGGAGAGATTGCAGACATGACTGAACTCATATATTGTGGCAATTAGCAGCATCAGTTTTCAGCCAGAGATCAGGAGTACGAGAGTGCGTAAGCGGCTGCTGACGTCCCTTCACCGTGGAGATAAAATGATGTGTGACAAGTCACCGAAGTTAAAACGGTGCAAATCCGATTCCGGTCGCTGACGGAGCCGGATTCGCTGATTTAACCGTGCCTGACTAGGCCTCTATAAACAGGGCTGAGGAGGGATCCGGAAAGAAGCAACGCTCACAAAGTACTGGAGGACTCAGCAGCTCAAGAAGCATTTCTCCAAGTGAACCGGCACTGAACGTTTCGGGGCGAGACTCATCGTCATGGCGAAGCCTTGCCCCAGTTCTCAACTTAGTAACGAAAGGCGGAGTGCCCCCATTAACGGACTCATTACAGAGCGCTGTTCAATTCGAGAACACAGGGTCTGTGGACCCTGGTACTGATGATCAAACCCTATTATTGACCAGGAGGAAGTGGAATGCTGCTGGCAGAGACAAAACGGTGAAACATGAAGCACAAGTGTAGGTGTTCAATCTGATGAATAACTCAGTGAAAATCACGATATAAAACCGTACCGGCAAAAATCCGGAATAATTCCCATTAAAGCCTTTCCAGTCAGACCTTCCCTGAGAGCTGCCTGTCTCCACCACTGACATCACTTCGGAACAGCGGCTCAGTAAATACAAGGACAACGTTCGAGACGATCCCATGTGGCAGAAGGCAGACATCCGGCTTCTTTCGCTGTCATTACAAATGAAAACTCAGCATGTAGAATTGACAGAACTGATATCTCTGACGGATATGTGTCCAATGATCGTACACGTCATCAGCCGGAAGCTTGTAAAATGATCATAAACAGTTCACAAAGGTTAACAGTCAGAAATACCGAACGCGAAGGCGGCGCACTCACCAGGAACTCCAATGACGGCAATGAACATATACAATATTTTCTGTACAATCCTGTAACTATCCAACATGGAAGGCATTTTCTCCGTCCAGTGATTCGTTCCCCAATGCGACAGCCGACCTCACTGAATGAAATGTTGAGGCAGCATAAGCCTTGGGTTTTTAATACCATTCAGCGACTCCACGGGGACGGATTTTGAAATAAAGATTTTTAAACTATTTCAAAACCGATGACGTCAGATACGGCAATCCCTGCGGTGACAGATAGTGATTGATTTAGTGAATTAATTGTAAACAATGGATAATGCGATTGTACTAACGCGTGTAAATTGCGAGCAGCATTCACCCAGCGAAGGGAACATTGTTTCAAAACACCATCAGACCCAGCTCACCACTGTTTGTGTGTGTCGGTGTGACATTCACCCAGTGAAGGGAACATTGTTTCAAACACCATCAGATGCAGCTCACCACAGTTTGTGTGCGTCGGTGTGTCATTCATTCAGCGAAGGGAAGATTGTTTGAAACACCATCAGACCCAGCTCACCACAGTTTGTGTGTGTCGGTGTGACATTCACCCAGTGAAGGGAACATTGTTTCAAACACCATCAGACGCAGCTCACCACAGTTTGTGTGTGTCGGTGTGACATTCACCCAGCGAAGGGAACATTGTTTCAAACACCAACAGACCCAGCTCACCACAGTTTGTTTGTGTCTGTGTGATATTCACCCAGCGGTTGACGATTTCGTACAGCAGACCGCAGAGAGTCAAAGGACCGCACGCTCTGATTTTCCGCCAATTGTGAACGCACCTCATCTGAGTGCAACCTCATACAGGAAAAAGTCTGCAGATGCTGGACATCAAATAAACCCTCACATTTCCATTCTGCTTCCCATTCCCATTCCCACACATCGGTCCACAGCGTCCTCTGCTGGCGCAGAGACCACACACAATTTGGACAACACCACAGCAACCCCGTTCACCATTCTCAATGTCAGAGAAATGTATACAGACAGAGACTTACTTTATTGATCCCGAGGGAAACTGGGTATCGTTACAGTAGAACCAACCAAGAATAGTGTAGAAATATAACAATATAAAAGCATAAATAATTAAATAATAATAAGTAATTTATGCCAAGTGGAAATTATTCCAGGACCAGCCTATTGGCTCAGGGTGTCTGACACTCCGAGGGAGGAGTTGTAAAGTTTGATGGCCACAGACAGGAACGACGTCCTTTGGCGCTCAGTGTTGCATCTCGGTGGAATGAGTCTCTGGCTGAATGTACTCCTGTGCCTAACCAGTACATTATGGAGTGGATGGGAGACATTGTCCAAGATTGCATGCAACTTTCACAGCATCCTCTTTTCAGACACCACCGTCAGAGAGTCCAGTTCCACCCCCACATCACCGGCCTTACGAATGAGTTTGGTGATTCGGTTGGTGTTTGCTGCCCTCAGCCTGCTGCCCCAGCACACAACAGCAAACATAATAGCACTGGTCACCACAGACCCATAGATCCTCAGCATCGTCTGGCAAATGTTAAAGGACCTCAGTCTCCTCAGGAAATAGAGACGACTCTGACCCTTCTTGTAGACAGCCTCAATGTTCTTTGATCAGTCCAGTTTATTGTCACTTCGTATCCCCAGGTATATGTAAACCTCCACCATGTTCACACTGACCCCCTGTATGGAAACAGGGGTCACAGGTGCCTTAGTCTTTATTCACATGAAGCTGCAAATGATACTGCTGACACCATTTGAGATTGTTTCCTACTGTAGCCCTGTAATCAGCCTCAACTCCCTTGCTGATGCATCCAACTATGGCAGAGTCATCAGTAAACTTCTGAAGATGGCAAGATTCTGTGCAGTCGTTGAAGTCCGAGGAGTAGATGTTGAAGAGAAAGTGAAGAGATGGTGAAGAAAAATACAATCTATATCCTGAAATAATAATATATTACACAGCAGCAGTAAGGAATAATATACAAAGTTACACTAAATCACAAAATAAATAAACAATGCGAAAAAGGACTAATGAGGTAGGGTTTCCCTTTTCACCTTGAATACATGTTTTCTGCTTTCAGGTGTTTCATCCTCGGGCTGTCCGCTCTGTCTGTGCCTTTGACCAGCTGACACTCCCACATGCACAGGAGATTATCCCAGTCCAAGAATTATTTCAAGCTGTTCAAAAAATAATTTTCCAGGTTCAAAGTGAAATTATTATTAACGTTTCTATAAAAGAAACATCCTTGAAATTAGTGACTCACACCCCCACCACCCCAACCCCGTGCAATGCTTCAACACCCCCAAATCCGTGCGCACCCATAATCGCCGAAGCACCCCTAAATCTGCGCACATCCACAAATCCGCACGGGCCAAAACCCCTTTGCCACCCAAATCGTTTTGCACTCCCATAACCGCATTCACCTCAGATTAGCCTTAAGCAAAATAATTCCAAAACAGTTCACAAACGATCTGCTTCCACCTTAGGAAATAGAAAGAACAAAGTTTAAATTGAAATTGATTTTATTAATAAGCAAGTTAAACTGAAACTATGGACAATCACACTGCACCACAACATATACTGAGAGAAGATGGGTGTATCACACCTATCGTTTTAAAGCCAATGAAGCTGATCCATAAGCCATGCAGCCGCAATGAAGAACAAATCAAATGAAATAAATGTAGGGCTCTCAGTACCTTTAACTGTGGAGTTAACTGTTCAGGATAACATAATGGCTTCTCGGTAATGTTAATTGCTGTTGTAATGGGTTCCTGTATCTGGGATGTTTGGGTTATAGAACGATAGAACCATAAAACACTATGGCACAGTACAGGTCCTTCAGCCCTCCATGTTGTGCCGACCCATGTAATCCTTAAAAAAGTACTAAGCTCACACTACCCCATAATCCTCCATTTTTCTTTCATCCATGTGCCCGTCCAAGAGGCTCGTAAATACCCTTAACGTTTTAGCCAACACCAACATTCCTGGCAAGTCATTCCAAGCACTCACAACCCTCGGTGTAAAAGACTTACCCATGATGTCCCCCCCTAAACTTGCATCCCTTAATTTTGTACCAATGCCCTCTGGTGTTTGCTATTGGTGCCTTGGGAAACAGGTACTGACTATCCCCCCTACCTATGCCTCTCATAATCTTGTAGACATCTATCAAGTCCCCTCTCATTCTTCTACGCTCCAAAGAGAAAAGTCCAAGCTCTGCTAACCTTGCTTCACATGACTTGTTCTCCAAACCAGGCAACTTCCTGGTAAATCTCTTCTGCACCCTCTCCACAGCTTCCACATCCTTCCTATAATGCGGTGACCAGAATTGAACACAATACTCTAAGTGTGGTCTCTCCAGAAAATTGTAGAGTTGCAAAATGACCTCGCTTCTCTTGAACTCAATCCCCCTGTAAATGAAGCCCAGCAACACATAGGCCTTCTTAACTACGCTATCAACCTGCGCAGCGACCTTGAGGGATGTATGGATTTGAACCCCTAGGTCCCTTTGTTCATCCACACTCTTAAGCAATTGACAATTAATCCTGTACTCAGTCTTCTGGTTTGTCCTTCCAAAATGCATCAGCTCACACTTGTCCGGATTGAACTCCATCTGCCATTTTTCTGCCCAACTCTGCAACCTGTCTATATCCTCTTGTAACCTTCCATCACCTGCAGCTCCATCCACAACTCCTCCAATTCTCGTGTCATCCGCAAACTTACTCACCCATCCTTCCGCCTCTACATCCAGGTCATTTATAAAAATAACAAATAGCAGAGGTCTCAGGACAGATCTCCATGCAGAATACTTTCCTTCCACAACTACCCTCTGCTTTCTTGCTTTAAGCCATTTTTTTTCCAAATACCCAAGGTTCCACTTATCCCATCCCTCCTGACTTTCTGGATGAGTCTCTCATGAAGGATTTTGTCAAACGCTTTGCTAAAGTCCATGTAGACCACATCCACTGCCCTACCCTCATCAATTTATTTTGTTACCCCTTCAAAAAATTCAATCAGACTCGTGAGACACGATTTTCCAGAATTGTTATGCTGGCTTGTATATGTGAGAAGCGGACAGCGGTTCCAGGGCAGCGGATACTGGACGTCGGCGGTTCGGACGGTGGCCGAAAGCTCGGAAGGTCGTTGTGAATGGAACCGGAGGCGTGAGCTGCAACGTATTAAAATATTATGTTCACAAACTGATGAACTTAGCGATTTGACGCATTTAGGTATCTGTTTCTACAAGCCCGTCACTTAAGAAATAACTATAAAGTTGTAATTATTTACTCGCCACTGGTGTATTGTATGATATTTGTGCTTCGAGTGTGTACTGGGGGGGGGGGGGTGGGGGGAGGTGAGCATTACACATTATTTACACCGAAGTTATGCATAATTTGCAGGGCGACAGCGCTTCACCCTAGGCGAACGAGAGTAAATGGGGGGCACGGATGTTACATTTGTGGGGTTTCTTGTCCGGGATTGGAATTTGTTAGATACGGTGTAATACGCCCCAGTTTAAACGAGGGGAGATGGATTCGGATAAGACTGCACTTTGGTGTGAGATCGAGGGAGTATGGGTTATTCATGCCTGCGTATTAAGTGGGGTGGCCATGCGTACATCGGACGAAGTGTTAATTCGATGTTTGGGTGCGGTCAGAGCTATCATTCAGCTCGAAATCCTGATCAGAAAGACTGGTAAAATGGGGGATTTCGGCTTTGTGCTAGCACAGACTTCTCGGCGGTGGGACTGCTGCCGCGTATCGGTGACCTCAGTGACGCGGGGCCATGTGGCGTGCACATCGTCACAGAGGAAAGGTCTGACGGGTCTGTCGGGACGCCAGAGGAGTTGCCAGCCGCTGGGGGCGAATATTTTCGAGAGCGGGTCCTAAAGTTTTTGAAGGATGAAGGAAGGGAGAGGTCAGATTTGGAAAATCTAATTAGTTCCCTTCTCCCACGGAAGGGGGAAGGTTCGGATTTGGCGTCAGCCATTAACTCCTTGGAGAACGGGAGGACTCTGACCCCCGAATGGGAGGATGATTTTGAGACCCGGATAGAACATGTCTCTGGGCTGCTGGGTGAGTGGCAGTTTTCTGAGGAAGGGAAGCAACAGGGATTGTTTGACAGTTTGAGAGGGGTGGTAGTGAAAGGCAGCAAACCCTTGGCTACCTGGAAGGATCATCTAGGAGCATCGCAGGAGGCTTTTGTTGTGATGGAGGCACGGTGGAGCTTTTAGGGGGGCTCCGAAGACTGCGTCAGGAGAAAGGGGAAGAGCTTTCTGAGTATCTTTTCCGGGTCTAACCATGTAACCATTACAGCACGGAATCATTCCATCTCGGCCCTCCTAGTCCGTGCCGAACGCTCACTCTCACCTAGTCTCACATACCCGCACTCAGCCCGCAACCCTCCATTCCTTTCCTGTCCATATACCTATCCAATTTTTTTTAAATGACAAAATCGAACCTGCCTCTACCACCTCTACTGGAAGCTCGTTCCACACAGCTACCCCTCTCTGAGTAAAGAAGTTCCCCTTGTGTTACCCCTAAATTTTTGCCCCTTAAGTCTCAACTCTTTTCCTCTTGTTTGAATCTCCCCTACTCTCAATGGAAAAAGCCTATCCACGTCAACTCTATCTATCCCGCACATAACTTTAAACACCTCTATCAAGTCCCACCTCAACCTTCTACGCTCCAAAGAATAAAGACCTAACTTGTTCAGCCTTTAGAGCGAAGGGTAGAGCGAAGGGTAATTTGTTTGAGGCAACCGGGGGCGGGTCACTTCGGAGACGGGGGTGAATCAGATAAGGATAGACCAGGTAGCCCGGGGCGCCCAGACGCATGAAGTCATTGCTACGGGTCTCCGGCAGTCCCGTAGATCGCGCCCCCACTTTGGTTCAGTTGCTCAGAGAGGTGAGGGAGGAGGAGGACCCAGTGGAGTCGGAAGAAGGCTCCGTCAGTACGGTGCAGTCCCCCCTAGTAGTACCCTTATGGTTTAGTAACTGGGGCCAGCTCCAATCGGGTGATAGTGACGGGGATCGCGACATGCGTGGTCCATTCGCGTGAGGGGAATGGCAGGGAGGGCCCCTCCCTGTAGTGACGGAATGCTCAGAGGTCTGGAGGACGCCGAGGTCCCGGGAGCCGCGGTGCGTGTGGGGAAGAACTGAAATGTGGGGAAGAGGGCCACCTCAGACGGGAATGTGACCGGAGGGAGATTCCACGGGTGTTCCAGCAGGAAGGGTGGTCGTGAATCTTAGATGAGACCCAGTGAGGGAGCGGCCTGGAGTCTCTGGGAAAACATGTTCCCAGCAATGGGCCAGAAGGATTGGTGGGATCCCGATCCTGTTTGTCGATCCGGATAGAGGGAATAGATGCAAAAGCCATAGTGGACACTGGTCGCAGGTCACTCTATTGTACCGGTCGGTCCACGATCAGTATTTGTCGCATCTACCCTTGAAGACCTTCAGTGACCTGGAAATTTGGGGTATCACTGCTGGTGATTACCCATACGATGGTTATTTGTCCGTGAGGCTGGAGTTCCTCGAGGCCGAGGTGGGAGTGTCTGAGACTCATGAGGTCTTGGTGCCGGTTTGCCCGGACCCAGCTGCGACTGGAGGTGTGTCAGTTTTGATAGGGCCAGTTTTGAACACCCCTGGGGGCCTGCAAGAAGGCGGGTGAGGACTTCGTGGGGGCCCTGTCGGTGCACCCAGTGTTTCAAACTGCCTTTAAGGATGTCTGTGGTCACACCGGGCGGGACACGGCATTGGAAAGAGGAACTGTGTGGTGTGCCCAGTCGAAGACCAGGATGGTACAAACCGGTGAAGTAGCGAGAGGGATGGGGATCCCCAGATATTCCGGAGTGCCTGAGGGTGAAGCATTTTGAGTTGACACCCCGGAGGATCTCGAGGGGGATTCGAGATTCCCGGCTGGGGTGCTGGTGAGACCTGAGCTGCAGAAGCTCTCGGTGGTAGGGACACGCCGGGTGGTGGTGAGACCTGAGCTGCAGAAGCTCTCGGTGGTAGGGACACGCCGGGTGGTGGTGAGACCTGATCTGCAGAATCTCTCGGTGGTAGGGACACGCCGGGTGGTGATGAGACCTGAGCTGCAGAAGCTCTCGGTGGTAGGGACACGCCGGGTGCTGGTGAGACCTGAGCTGCAGAAGCTCTCGGTGGTAGGGACACGCCGGGTGGTGGTGAGACCTGAGCTGCAGAAGCTCTCGGTGGTAGGGACACGCCGGGTGCTGGTGAACGTCAGGAACACCACGCAACGGGAGGTCACTTTTAAACGAGGGATGCCCCGGCGCATTTTTTCCTGATGACATAGTGCCCCCGTGAGGCTCGCTGAGGGAGGGCAGTTGGAAAATAGGGATAAGTTGACCGCTGGGGAGTTTAACTCTGGGGCATCGCCTGTGCCGGCGGGTTGGAAGCGGAGGAGATTGGAGAAGATGTTGATGCTGAAAGATATTTTTTTCCCTAAACGAGTTTGACTTGGGCTGTTCCAGGAGCACTCGCCACACCATCCGGGTGACTGAAGTCACTCCGTTTCGATAAAGGTCGCGGCAACTGGCCCCTGAAGAAATGGAGATTGTGCGGCAGCATTTGTGTAGGTCGAAGTATGCTGGGATCGTTACTGAGTCCCGCAGCCCTTATGAGTCCCCGATAGTCGTGGCCAGGAAGAAAAATGGGACGATTCGTATGTGTGGACTATAGGACCCTGAACAGGTGCACCATCCTTGATCAGTATACAGTCCGCAGGCTCGAAGACGCGCCGGCCTGTCTGAGTGGGGCGAAGTGGTTCAGCTGGTTGGATTTGTGGAGCGAATATGACCAGATCCCGGTGGGGTAGGCGGATAAGGAGAAAACGGCATTTATATGCCCTCTGGAGGATTTTACCAGTTCAAAATGATGCCCCAGGGCATATGGTAGGCCCCTGCCACCCTCCAGAGGCTCATGGGGAAGACCTTGGGGGATATGAACCTGCTTGAAGTGCTGGTATATTTTGACGACCCGATAGTATTTGGATCCATTTTGGAAGAACACGAAGCGAGACTAATGAAGGCGCTCAACCGGCTGAAGGATGAAGGGTTAAAACTTTCCCTGGACAAGTGCCAGTTTTGTCAGACGTCTGTTAGCTATGTTGGACATATAATCTCGCGGAACGGAGTGTCTACAGACCCGGCTACGATCGAAGCGGTGGCCACCTGACCGAGGCCCCGGACTGTAAGGGCTCTGCGCTCGTTCTCGGGGTTCTGTGGATACGACCGGAGATTCGTGAAGCGCTACGCCAAGGTGAGCCATCCCTTGAACCAGCTTCTGCGTGGCGACCCTCCTCTGGGACAGAAAGCGAAAAGGAGAAGAGGAAGGGAGGCTGGAGAATATTTGGACCGGGCCGAGCCCTTCGGACAGAGATGGAATGACCAATGTGAAGCGGCTTTTCAGTCCCTGAAGGAGATGCTGACTCGGGCGCCGTTTCTGGCTTCTGCGGACCCCCGATTGCCCTATGTGCTACACATCGATGCCAGTTAGCGGGGTTAGGTGCCGGCTTGTATCAGGATCAGGGCGCAGGGCTGAGGTTCGGTAGCGTTTGCCAGCCGGAGTTTGTCACCCTTCCGAGGGTAACAGACCCACCCTCAATTTGGAGTTTCTGGCGTTGAAATGGGTGGTTGTGGATAAGCTGAGTGACTATCTCTACGGGGCCAAGCTTGAGGTGCGGACGGACAACAACCTGCTCACATACAGCCTGAACTCGGCGAAACTGCACGCCACCAGTCATCGGTGGTTGGCCGCACTGTCTGCATATGATTGTAGCCTGAAGTGCCGGCCGGGGAGACGGAATGTCGATAAGACAATTTGTCTCGACGGAGGCATGAGGACCTGGAGAGGGACGAGGAGTGGGAGAGCGTTCATGCATCTGGGGTGAAGGGCATGTGTCAGTTTTCTATCACCGCGCTGGCCGAGGAAAAGGAGAGGCCAGACCTTGCAGTGGACCCATCTGGGTTGCCTCCAACACGATGTCATGCTTTAATTCAGAATTTTAGTAGAGATAATACATTCGATCCAACGCTTCTCTGCAGTTGGCGTTTTAATGACGGGGAAAAATAACAAAAAAAGAAAGTCTACAGCTGCATTTCTCATACAAACTCCTCTCAGTAGACTTTGACAAGTTGCTTGAGTCCATTATTAAGGACGAAATAGTGGCATATCCTGATGGCAGTAATAGGATTAGGCCGAGCCAGCATGGATTTACCAAGGGCAAATCATGCATGACTAATCTGTTGGAGTTTTTTGAGGGTTTAATAAGGATGTTAGACAAGGGTAAGCCAATGGATGTAGTGTACCTAGATTTTCAGAAGGCATTCGATAAGGTGCCACATAGGAGATTGGTGAGTAAAATCAGAGCTCATGGCATTGGGGGCAGGGTTTCAACATGGATAGAAAACTGGTTGGCAGATAGAAAGCAAAGCGTAGCAGTGAATGGGTGTTTCTCGGACTGGCTGGAGGTGACTAGTGGGGTACCACAGGGCTCTGTATTGGGAACACAGCTCTTTACGATTTATGCAAACGATTTGGATGAGGGCATTGAAAACTATATCAGCAAGTTTGCTGACGATAATAAACTGGGTGGCAGTGTGACATGCGAAGAGGAGAATACAGGGAGAATTGGATAGGCTGGGTGACTGGGCAGATACTTGGCAGATGTCATTCAATGTGTATAAATGCAAAGTTATCCACTTTGGAAGCAGGAACAAGATGGCAGAGTATTGTCTGAACGGTGTAGAGTTAGGTAAGGGAGAAATGCAAAGAGACCTAGGAGTCCTAGTTCATCAGTCAATGCAGGTGAATGAGCAAGTGCAACAGGCAGTGAAGAGGGCAAATGGAATGTTCGCCTTTATTACAAGGGGAATTGAGTACATGAGCAAGGATGTCCTTTTGCATTTGTACAGGGCCCTGGTGAGACCACACCTGGAATATTGTGTAC
Organism: Hypanus sabinus; assembly: GCF_030144855.1. NCBI lineage: Eukaryota > Metazoa > Chordata > Chondrichthyes > Myliobatiformes > Dasyatidae > Hypanus > Hypanus sabinus. The sequence continues at coordinate 244,795 of NW_026778995.1, forward strand.
AGTTTTGGTCTCCAGGTTTAAGGAAGGACATTCTGGCAAATGAGGAAGTGCAGCGTAGATTCACTAGGTTGATTCGGATGGCAGGGTTGTCTTACGCAGAGAGATTGGAGAGATTGGGCTTGTACACACTGGAGTTGAGGAGATTGCGAGGGGATTTGATTGAAACGTTTAAGATAATTAAAGGATTTGATAGGATTGAGGCAGGAAATATGTTCCAGATGTTGGGAGAGTCCAGTACCAGAGGGTATGGATTGAGAATAAGAGGTCAGTTATTTAAAAAAGAGTTGAGGAAAAACTTCTTCTCCCAGAGAGTTGTGGAGGTGTGGAATGCACTGCCTCGGAAGACGGTGGAGGCCAATTCTCTGGATGCATTCAAGAAGGAGCTAGATAGATATCCGATGGATAGGGGAATCAAGGGATATCGGGACAAGGCAGGGACTGGGTATTGATAGTGAATGATCAGCCATGATCTCAGAATGGCGGTGCAGACTCGAGGGGCCGAATGGTCTACTTCTGCACCTATTGTCTATTGTCTATTGACATCATTACCGGCGAAGGATTGGGAAGAATTGTTTTGCACGTCACAGCTGCCTTTCTGATACCATCCCCTCTCAGTCTGCGGGGATGCTACACATCTCCATTGAACCCAGACTGGGGCGTCGTGCAGTTTTAACTTCCCATTTAGGAAGGGACCGCGTGTTTTTTTGAATGAAAAAGCAGTAGTGACATATTTTGCACTGTTACAATGGAAATTGTAGGTAACCGAGCTCACTTTATCAGTCACCAATTTTTCAGGTTTTGGGAATATTTATCCAGTTGTCACACAAATCCCTGGAATAATCTATAGTCCAGTGAATTAGAATAGAATTTTACCAGTGTAAGGAAAATCGTTAGCCCATATTCTGGCATTGATGCAAAATTTTGAATACAATTTCTGTCGGTGTGGCGATCAAATCTCTGATTTTTGGTGTCTCTTGCGCCGCACAATTGAATTAATTTTTCTGACTTCAATGAACGCCGCAAACTACTAACAATCGCTCACCTGGCTACAGGAAATTTTACCAGACATATAAGTGACGTGGAATTGCTTCTGAACTTTCTTCAAAGCTTATAACTCGATTTCGTTTCATCTACAAAGCCGAACACATAACGTAACCAGATGTTTGACTCCACCTTTAAGCTCCTCCCTGAATCTCCTCTGTGCCAGAGTATAGATACACGTGTTGGTGCAGATGGAGAGAAACTGGAACATGAACCCAAACTGTTGCAGGATATAGGTCGGTGTGTTCAAATATCTGTCAGTGTAAGAGTAATTCTGAACTTGCCAGTTCATAGTATATACAATATAGGGGATCCACAACAATATGAAATTGGCAGATAGAGAGAACAACAAAATTATTGACTTTCTCCGGTTCTCCACCTCTTGATCATTCTTTTTCTCTCTGCTGTTCCTGAGCCCCAGGCGAGTTCTGTTTGCCGCGATAATATGACTGACTGTTAAAGCATTAAAAAGTAGAATCAAACCGATCGGCAATAAAGGTGTAGTGATGGTGTTAAACAACTGGAATGCTTTCCACGCTGGTAAAATTCGGTAATCCATTGTCACAATGCACCGCCAGGGTATGTTGTCAATGATAATGTAAGGTTCTACCGCAAAGTAGAATGGAACACTTTTCGCACAACTTCCTAAACACACAATGGCTATCACAATAGTCGCTGTCCTCTCGGTGCAATATCGTTCCCGCAGCTTTTGGCTGCAGATTGCAATACAGCGATCGAACGTGAAAGCCACCGTGAGCCAAACAGAGCAGCCCACGGTTACAACCCTCAGGGCTAGCGACACGGCGCAAACTGGTGTAATGTGTAAAGGGAGGGCATAAACATAAATATTATTGATCTGATCGATTACAACAGAAATAATAACACCCAGTAAGTCAGCTGCTGCCATTCCCACCAGGTAACGGGAGATGCATTTAGAGAGTCCGCAGTTTCTCAGAGACAGGATCACAATCGCCATTAGATTAACTGCAAGGAAGCAAAGAAAAGGTTAGGCTTATCGATCCACTCATCCAGACAGACCCATCATTGCAGCAGAGAATGCCGAAGATTTTGTATATTGCGGGAATAAAATGGACTCAGGGAGACTGTTTCTTCGGCGATAACATTTTGGAGTGGAGGATCGGTAGAGCTAAATGAATGTTTCGATGTACAGGTGGCAAATAAACTTGAATCTTGTACATTGCGACGGAAACGCAACATAAAGACTTTTACCCTCTCATGTCGTGAGATGGATGTAAGAGTTAAAATAAATCTCACCTTATCTGATCTTATCTCAATTAAAACTGTCCAAAGAAGAAGAACACGCTAAAACGGAAAAGTTTCGCGCGGTACAGTGGCAAATTCAAAGACATTCTGACAAATCAGTACAGCAAAAAAAGTCTCTTTAGTTGCATGCAGACGGAACGGAAAGAACAGCGAGTTGCCGAGAAACCGGGGAGCTCGCAGAGAGAGCAGCAGCGACAGTAAAGATTTTGTTTTCATTTTAGTAAACATTTGAGTTCCACAGTGATGCAGAATCAGATTTGGGACAATGTGTGATGAAGGCCGAGTAAGGTAAAATGCCAGAACAGTGTCGATCTTAACACTCAATCAATTGATTATATTGACAAAATTGGTCGGGTATGAGAGCGGATTAACAATTCCAGAGGAAAATGGAAGAATAAAATAAACTATATACTTAAACCTGGACAGTCTTAAAACATTCATCAGATGAGGCACCATCTATAACAAATGCTACAAGAACAGAACAAACACATACAGTAGCAGCCAATGCCAGTTACTTACCAAGGATACCAATCGCTGCCAGTACAGGAAAGTAAATACTTGCAATGTAGAAAATTGCTGGATATCCCATTTTCAGTGTGAATCGGTGATCAGTTCAAAATAGTCTAGCTGCCGACATCTACTGTTGATTGATTTGCAAGCTCTTATACAGGAGAGGAAAGTGCCCTCTGACAATTAATCATACGACGTGTTTAGCCACATTAGTGACAGCCCGCTAAACAAAAAGTTCAGGATTGTTTTCCTTATTATTAATTGCGTCATTGTGCAATTAAAATCTCTCCCTCCAAGGAATCACAAAATAACAATTATTTTACTCTCAAATAATCATCAATTATAACAATAGGCGAACCGCATTGAGATTCTGAGGTTAAGGGAGGGGATTTAGATTGATGGATCAATTCAATCATCTATTCAATGAAGGAGAATGTTCACACCTCCTTCTTGCTTTCAGATTGGTTTGGTGCAGCAATAGTTGTCAATCTGGATGAGAACTAATTTAGTAAACGATTAGATTAGTTACGTATTTCTAAGGTCATCTTTACATCTAACCTGATATGAGAGTAGCGGTGTCATCTGTCATTTATGTAAGAGGTCTGTTTCATGAAACTATCTTTAAACATGGAGAGACTAAATATCATTTTTTGCACAGAACTGCATTGCTTAACATGAAGTAGTTGCAACATACATCCATTTCTCTGCTGATAATTTGTGCCAATTCTCAGAGTGAAAAACTTACGAAATTGAAACCAAATTCCTAATGTGTGTTTTGAACTTGACTGAATCAACGGGAAGAGAAGATCCAAGAACGGAGAATAAAGAATATCCTCGTGCATCATTACATTCCAAATTTACCCACTGTGGGCATAATAGTGAATCCAAATCATGTTTCCAGTATATTAAGTTTCGAATATTATTCGCCCAATAGTAAAATCTAAAGTTGGGTAAAGCTAAACCACCATTTTTTTTAGGATTCTGTAACTGTTTTTTTACTTAACCTGGGGTTTTCATTTGGCCACACAAATGAGGAAATTTTTGAATCTATGTTATCAAAAAAAGATTTAGGAATAAAAATTGGTAGAGCTTGAAATAAATATAAAAATTTCGGTAAAACCATCAGTTTAATAGCATTAATCCGACCAACCAATGATAAGGATAAGGGAGACCATCTAGTAGTAAGTTGTTGAATTTGATGAAGCAAAGGTAAAAAATTCAGTCTGAATAAATCTTTATGTTTCTTGGTAATTTTTATACCTAAATAAGTGAAGTTATCAGTAACAACTTTAAATGGTACCCTGTTATTCAGTAAAGTTTGCGCATTTAAAGGGAATAATTCACTCTTATTCAAATTTAATTCATAACCAGGGGAGCTACCAAACTGAACCAACAAGGATAGAATAGCGGGAATAGACCTATCAGGATCAGAAATATATAACAACAAGTCATCAGCATATAGTGATAACTTATATAACTTCTTATTACGGGTAATACCAAAAATATTAGGTGATTCACGAATAGCAATGGCTAAAGGTTCTAGTGCAATATTAAATAATAGAGGACTTAAAGGACAACCTTGTCTCGTACCGCGAGATAATTGAAAAAAAGAGGATCTATGATTATTAGTAAGAACAGATGCAACAGGTTTATAATATAGTAGTTTAATCCATGATATAAATTTAGAACTGAAATTATTTTTTTAACGCATTAAATAAGTATGTCCATTCAACTCTATCAAAAGCTTTTTCAGCATCTAATGAAATGACATATTCTGGGGTTCTGGGTGAAGAGGTATAAATTATATTAATCAATTTTCTAACATTGAAAAAGGAGTACCGGTTCTTAATAAACCCAGTTTCATCTTCTGAAATAATCTGTGACAGTTCCTTTTCAAACCTAATAGCTAAAGTTTTTGTAAGAATCTTAGAATCTGCATTTAATAGCGATAGAGGGCGATAGGATGCACATATGGTAGGATCCTTATCTTTTTTAAGAATTATAGAGATAGTAGCATCATAGAAAGACAGAGGTAATCTCTTCTTAATAAATGCATCATTGAAAATTTCACATAACCATGGGGAGAGCAAAGAAGAAAAGGTTTTTAAAAATTCCAGAAATAGGAGCATCAAACAAACGCCGATCTCCGATCTTCATCTGTCAGTTTGGGAATATTCAAATTATTTTAAAAAAATCATCCATCATGGACAGATCGCCATCAGATTCTGATTGATATGAAGATTTATAAAAATCTTGTAAAGTTTTATTAATTTCTTTATGATCAGTAGTCAAATTACCATCTTGTTTACGAATTTTAATAATTTGTCGCTTAGTCGAAATAGCTTTTAATTGGTTAGCTAATAATTTACCAGTTCGATCACTATGAATATAAATTTGAGCCCCGGTCTTAATTAATTGATTCTCAATTGAAGAAGATAATAATAAGCTATGTTCCATTTGAAGCTCAACTCTCTTCTTATAAAGTTCTTTGGTAGGAGTCACGGAATAAATCTTATCAATTTCTTTAATTTTATCCACCAACATAGCTATATCAAGATACCTTTGTTTTCTTTTACCAGTGGAATATGAGATAATTTGTCCGCGAATAAAAGCCTTAAAAGAGTCCCAGAGTATTCCTCTGTCAATCTCTTCGATATAATTTGTTGAAAAATACAAATCAATTTGCTTTTCTATGAAGGTGATAAATTCTGGATCTTGAAGCAAAGCAACGTTGAGTCTCCACGATCTAGTGTTAATGGAGGAATCCGATACCTTAATAAACAACTTCAAAGGAGCATGATCCGAAATGGCAATAGAATCATATTTACAATAAATAACATCTGTTAATAAACGGTGATCAATAAGAAAATAATCAATTCTAGAATAACTATGATATACATGTGAAAAAAAAACGAAAACTCTTTATCTTTAGGATACAAAAAACGCCATATTTCAGTAATTCCCGAATCAACCAGAAAGGAATTAATAAGTGAGGCTGATCTCTTCGGAAGAGTTCGAATAGGTTTAGATCTATCCATCAAGAGATTTAAACGACACTTGAAATCTCCACCCATTATCAACATATGTTCATTTAAATTAGGAAGAGAAGTAAATAAACGTTTAAATAATTCAGGGCAGTCAAAGTTTGGAAAATAAATATTAACTAAAGCCACTTTTCGATTAAAAAGTGAACCAGCAATCAAAAAAAATCTGTCCTGTGGATCTGAGATAGTTTCATGATGTGTGAACGAAATTGAGGGGTCTATAAAAATAGACACACCCCTAATTTTGGCAGTAAAATTCGAGTGAAATTGTTGGCCCTCCAGAACCTAAAAAAGGGTTGACTATCCTCCCTCCTAATATGGGTCTCTTGTACGAAAATAATATTAGCATTTAGTCTGTGGAATACTTTAAATATTGTTTTACGTTTAATCGGATGGTTTAAACCACTAGTATTCCAGGAGATAAAATTAATAGACTTGTCCATGATGCCAATATTAATTGTATATATCGTAAAAGGTTAAAAAGACACATAACCCATAACTCAGGAAGAAGGGGAAATGATTCAGGAGCAACCGGAGGACATGACACTTCAACAATATTAATAATTTAAAGTCGGCCCATAAACTAAAAGCAAAAAAATAAAAAGCAAAAGCGTGAAAAAAGACCCCTACCCCCTCCCCCTAACCCTCGAAAGAAAGCCAAGCAGCAGGCGCACAAACTAATACTAATAGTACCCCCATATCAAGATGGCAACTCCAGGAAAAGGTAAGAAAAGACTACACAACAACCAGGTTTAGATGAAGGGTTGATAAAAAAAGATATATCAATCAAAAAGAGAAAAAAAGTAATATAATAAAACAAAAAAATCATTAATAAAAAAAGAATAAACATTAAAGTTTAAAAAATAGTGTGATATGCCTTTAAGAAAAATCTCATATTCAAATACGAGTAGATGACATGTTCCAAAGGCAAAGACTTATGGGAAGAAGAAACGACATTTTGAAAAAAAAACATATTACAAAATATAAATGTAAATTCACCAATCAATCAAAAAAAGTAAAAAAAAAGTCATCAAAATAGAATAGAAAGAGGATTCAATGATCACTACAATACAAAAAAGGTATAAAATTCCGAAACATTCATCCCATATTCAAGGACAAGCAAACAAATAATTCCGAGCTCGGAAAGCAAAGTCTTATGGGAAGAAGAAACGACATCTTAAAAAAATAAATCTTATTACAAAGAATTGTAATACACAATTCAGAGAGAGAGAATTAAAAAAAAGATCATTATAGTAAAATTGAAAGAGCATCTATAACCGTGATAAAAAAAAACAAACCAGGTGTACAAATCAAAGTAAAAAGCTAGAACGCGGCTTCGTGGATTAAAGCACAAAACGAAATGGCGTCTTCTCTCCAAAAATTCTTCAACATTTGCGGGCATTTTTTAAGGAAAAAAAGCCAAATTTTCTTAAAGTAAAAAAAACCATTGAGGAGACTCAACAAAGATATAACACATAGTTCAACTTATGGTGGAAGATCGATATTCCTCGAGGAATTTCTTCGCGTCTGTTGGAGTTTTAAAGAAGAGCAGGTTACCGTCGCCCAATGTAACTCTAAGACTCGCTGGATATCTTAAAGCTTGTTTAAGTCCGATCTGATGAATCTCTGCCATCACTGGTTTAAAAGCGATTCTTTCTCTCATCACATCAAACGAATAATCTTCAACAATACGAAACTTATTGTTTCTGTGAGAAAGCATACCTTTCTGACGAGCTAAACGAATTAAGAGCTCCTTCTCCCGAGGATTATGGAGGCGAACAATCACAGCCCGTGGCTGTGATCACAACTCTGTGGGCGCGATCAATAGTGGGGTTAACTTTCAAAGCATCAGCGCCAAAAACTTCCCACAGTAAGTTAGAGAAAAAATCAATTAAGTCACCAGACTCAACATTTTCTGGAAGTCCAATGATTCGCAAGTTCTGTCTGCGAGATCGGTTTTCAAGATCGGTGACTTTAAACTTATAATGCTCTACTGTTTGAGCAGTCGACAGTACCTTTTTCTCCAGTGTTTCAATTGTATGTATTTGTTGACGAATTAACTCTTGAAGAATCGCGATTTTGTCTTCATGCCGTTGAATATCTGATGCCTGCGATTGAAGCTTGGTATCAAGCGATCTAACAACTTCTTCAAGCTCAGACATTTTCGAGGTAAGTTTACTTTCCAAACTTACCAGTTTACTTTCCAAACTTGCTAGTTTAGTATCCAGTTTAATATCCAGAAGATTAGAAATTGCCTCGAGGGATGCAGGCTCCTCAGACGATTTCTTAGCTGTAACCATTTTAAGTTTGAAAAGATTAAATCAGGGATAGTTTAAAAAAAATAAATCGTAAGTATCAACTCATATGATTAAATACGAAAAGATTTGATTAAAGGGTGATATTTCTTATATATTATAAACCATTATATTTGATTACACCGTTTCTAAGCATACGGACGGGAATGAATCTCACCCATTTGGAAGAGTATTTGATTTGAGTTTTAAGCGATTGCTATTTCAGAATCTCACTATACAGTCAATCAGCGGGTATTAAGGAACAGTGATTAACTTATTACTATCTTATAACCATATAACACTTCCAGCACGGAAACAGACCATCTCGCCCGTTCTAGTCCATAACAAACGCTTACCCTCAGCTAGTCCCACTGACCCGCACTCAGCCTACAACCCTCCATTCCTTTCCTGTCCATATACCTATCCAATTTTACTTTAAATGACAAAACCGACCATGTCTCTACCACTTCTACTGGAAGCTCGTTCTACACAGCTACCACTCTCTGAGTAAGGAAATCCCCCTCGTGTTAGCCGTAAACTTTTGCCGCCTAACTCCCAACTCATGTCCCCTTGTTTGAAACTCCGCTACTCTCAATGGAAAATGCCTATCCACGTCAACTCTAACTATCCCCCCGCTAATTTTAAATACCTCTATCAAGTCCCCCCTCAACCTTCTGCACTCCAAAGAATAAATGCCTAACTTGTTCAACCTTTCCCTCTAACGTAGCTACTGAAACCCAGGTAAAATTCTAGTATAGCTTCTCTGTACTCTCTCTATTTTGTTGATATCTTACCTATAATTCGGTGAACGGAACTGTACTCAATACTACAAATTCGGCTTTACCAATGCCTTGTACAATTTTTAGTTTACATCCCATCTCCTATACTCAATGTTCTGATTTATAAAAGCCAACATACTAAAAGCTTTCTTCACCACCCTATCCATGGCCCATATCGTCATGGAAAGACTTCTGACTGGATGTCGTAAAACTTCAGTAAACTGTGGCTGATTATAAAGTATCTGAGCATTTGAACAGGAATTAATTTGATTCGTGCAGTGGGCAAACTGTTGACAAAATCTCAGAATGGTATTAAAACACATAATATATGGAAATAAATTATTCTATAATCCGCAATTCATCATTATTGCCTTCGCTTTTATTATTGTGTCTGAATATCAGAATCTGATGGTAAATGCAATATAATCATTGTGTAATGATTTAGATGCTCACCCCATCTCAGTAACATTTCCGTGCCAGAACAGTCTGGAATCGCGACGTAACAAGGATGCCTTTATACTTACCAGTCAGGAATGTGACGTGATCTTTGTAAAATTGGTCTTGGCCTTGGTCTTTGTACTTACGTAATGCTGACGCTTTGAAATACATTAATGCGAGCTGCTTGACAATGTTCATGCCTTAGTCATTGCAGAGGCATTAACAGTTGATATGCTTTGGTCATTTTGAGATTGCGGAGGGATTACTGATGATTTTTCTAGAATCGATGGATTCTGGCATTGTATCGGATTTCTGGAAAATTGCAAACGTTACTCTACCAGTTAAGAAGGGTGGGAGGCAGCAGAAAGACATCTATGGACTGGTTAGCCTGACATCAGTGTTGGGGAAGATTTTGGAATCGGTTGTTAGGGATGAGGTTATGGAATATCGAGAGGAAAACAAGAGAGGCCAAAGCCAGCATGGTTTCCTGAAAGGAAAATCTTTCCTGACTAACCTACTGCAATTGCTTTGAAGAGATTACAAGCAGGGTGGACAGAGGAGATGTAGTAGATGTAGTGTACTTGAATTTTCAGAAGGCCTTTGACAAAGAGCAGCACATGAGTCTGCTTATCAAGATTGGAGCCCATGGTATTAGTAGCGAGTAACTAGCATGAATGGAGCATCGGCTGATCAGCATACAGCAGAGCGTGGGAATAAATGAATCCTCTTCTGGCTGGCTGCCGGTTACTAGTGGATTTTCACAGAGACCAGTTTTGGGGCCGTTGCTTTTTACGACGTATGTCAATGATTTGGACTATGCGATTAATGGACTTGTGGCTAAATTTTCCGATGATACAGAGATAGCTGGAGGAGCAGGTAGTGTTGTGGAAGTAGAAAGTTTGCAGAGAGATTTAGATGTTTTCGGAAAATGGGCAAAGAGGTGGCAAATTAAATACAATCTTCGAAAGTGCATAGCTTTACACTTCGTTGGAAGAAATAAACAGCCGGACTGTTATTTTGATGAGGAGAGACGTCAAATTTCAGAGATTTAAAGGGTATTGGGAGTCCTTGTGCAGGATACTCTAAAGGTTAACCAGATTGAGTCGGTTGTGAAGAAGGCGAGTGGAATGTTAGCTTTTATTTTCAGAGGTAGAGGATATAAGAGCAGGGATGTCATGCTGAGGCACTATAATGTACTGGTGTGACCACACTTGGCGTATTGTGTGCGGTTTTGGGCTCCGTATTTCGGAAAGGATATATTGACATTGGAGAGGATTCAGAGAAGATTCACGAGAATGATTCCAGGAATGAAAGGGTTACCGTATGGGTGACGTCTGGCAGCTCTAGGGTGTATTCCCAGGAATTCAGGAGAATGAAGGGTATCTCAAAGAAACTTTACGAATGCTAAACAGCTTGAAAAGATTAGATATGGCAAAATTATTACTCATGGCAGGGTAGTCTAGGACAAGAGGGCACGGCTTCAGGATTGAAGGACGTCCATTTAGAACAGAGATGTGGAGAGAGTACTTCAGTCAGAGGTGGGGGGGGGGGGGGGTAAATCAGTAGAATTTATTGTAGAGGGTATGTAATTGGGTACATTTAAGGTAGAAATAGGTAGGTTGTTAATTAGCCAGGGCATCGAAGGGAATGGTGTGAAGACAGTGAAGTGGGGATGACTGGAAGAATTGGATCAGCCCATGATTGAATGGCGGAGCAGACTCGATGGTCCGAATAGCCTCCTTCTCGTCGTATATCATGTGGTCTTATGGTCATAAAAACTTGAAACATGCTTATCGTTTGGACCATAAGACTGTAAGATATAGGGGAAGAAGTAGGTCCTTTTGCCCGTCGAGTCTGCTCCGCCATTTTATCATGGTTGGTGCCATGATATCTTGCGACCAAAATTCTATTGCCTTCTCACCATAACATTCTTGTCCCTTACAAACTAAGAATATATCATTCTGCCTTAAATATGTATAAAAACTAGTCCTCACAGCTGCCTGTGACAAAGAATTTCACAGATTCACCACTCTCAGGCTGAAGAAATTCTTCCCTATCTCCATTCAAAAAAGAAACCCTTCCATTCTAATACTGTGTCTTCTGACCATAGACTCGACCACCATAAGAAACATCTTATGTTTAAGTAGTATGCTAAGTAGTAGCCAAGATGGCGGCCCGACGCAGCTTGCAGCCGCCACTCTGGAGCTGATATGTTATTTGTTAAGCGGGGTGCCGTGCGCAATCCTAATCTGATGAAAAACGGACGTGGGAGCACTGAGGAACATCTGGAAATCTTCAGGAAGTCCTTCTTACTTGCTGCTGCTGCTGTGAGGTCCGGGTCCCCGCTGAGAAGAACAGGCCCCCAGTCCTCGGGGTTGCGTCGCCGGTGGCCATTGGCGGGGACGTCTTAATACGCCCGGCAGAGGATGGTGCGCAGAAAAGCTGTGCCCGAGGGGATGGTCGGAGGTTTGGAGGTTCGACGGACTCGAAGTCCGCTGCGGTCGTGACGCTTTCACTGTGTGCTGTGTCTCCGAGGCTGGGTTTGAAGGAGCTTTCACTGCCTGCTGCGTCTGCGAAGCTGAGTCCGGCGGCGCCGTGGAAGTCCATAGCGGGGGTATTCCCTTCTGCCGCCGGCGTGGCATGACGAGTCTATCGGGACCCTGAGGTGGAAGTTGTGTGGTGGTTTCTTTCGAACTTATAGTCTTTCAACATCTTTGGAATATTTTTACTGTGGCGATGGTCTGTTGTTTTTTTTTTTATCAATTATGCTATTGTAGCACTGTTGTAACTATGTTGTTTTGAGCAGGTCCTGTAGCATTAGTTTTTGGTCTTGTTTTGTCTGGTGGATTTGGAGCTCCTTTCCGGGGAACGCGCTAAGATGGTAGCGCGATATTAATACGCAGCAGCCTCTAAAGACTCTGGATTGGGGATTGCCAAACGTTATGTGGATTTTGTGGTGTAGCCTGTTTTGTCGAACGTTTTTGTGATATCATTCTGGAGGAACGTTGTCTCATTTTTTTTAACTGCATTGCATTTGTGGTTTCTAAATGACAATAAACTGAATCTGAACTGATCTGATCTGATCCTCTCCACATCCACTCTATTGAGCCCTATCACCACTCAATAGGTTTCCTTTAGGTCAGTATTGATTCTTCTGAATTCCACTGATTAGAGATCATTTTTGGGAACGTCCTTTGAGCCCTCTCCAGTTCAGCACATTCTTTCCAATATAGTGTACCGGGAACCTCTCACTTACAGGAAGTGAGGCCTCACTGGTGTTTTCTGAATTCTCAGCATTTCATCCTTTATTTTATATTCCAGTGTTCCTGAAACGTAGGTTAACATCCCGTTTGCCTACTTCAGCACAGGCACAAACGGCATATTAACCCTGACGAAATCATGCACACGGGCTGCCAGGTCCCTTTGTGACTCGGTAATTTTGCATTTTCTCTCCCTTTAGGAAAGGAACATGCTTTTCATTTCTTCTAACAAAGTGCATGACCATAACCTTCCCGATATGTATTCCGCCTGTCATTTCTTTGTCTGTTCTCCTAATCTGTCTATGTCCTTCTTCAGCCTGTCTACATCCTCAAAACTACCTGCCCTTCGATATATCTTCATACCGTCTGCAACCTTTGCAACAAAACCATCAATTCGATCATCCAAATCTTTGACATGCAACGTAAAATGAATTGACCCGCCACAGACCCCTATGAACACAACTGGAAACTTGCAGCTACCGAGAACAGGCTTCCTTTATTCTCCAGCTTTGCCTCCGGCCAGTCAGCCGATGTCTTATCCAAGCTCGAATCTTTCCTACATCACCGCGATCGCATGGCTTGTTAAGAGGCCACACGCGTGACACTTTGCCATAGACATTCTGAGCATCAAGCGCACATTCACCGACTCACCTCGGTCTGTGCTGCTTGTCGTTTCTGCAGCAAATTCCAAAAGATTTTCAGGTAAGGTTTTCCCTTGAGAAAACTCTGCTGTCTACGGTCTATTTTATCATGTGCCTTCAAGTAATCTGAGACCTCACCCTGCATAATCGTCCCCAACAGCTTTCCAAACACTGAGGTCAGACTAACTAGCCTATGTCTCATTTCTCCTGCCCCTGTCCCTTCCTGAGTGGAATGACATTTGTAATGTTTCTGTCTTCCAGAGACGTTGCAGTCTCCAGAGATCCTGAAAAGAACATTATTAATGCTTCCACGATCTCTTCAGCCGCCTCTTTCATTCCCCTGGTTTGTGCACCATCCGGTCCAGGTGGCGTTCCTGCCTTCCGCAAATCTCTTTTCTTGTCTATACCGAAGGAGGGAACGCAAGACTAATTAAGCAACCCCCGTGAATACTAACAACATTATGAACCGGAAGCCAATGGGACTCGGCGATCTGATATCCGGGTACAGGAAAACTCATAGGATCACTCCGAAGTTTGCTGGTTAACTGAAACCGACGCTCAGTCGACAGAAACTTCTTCCTCCGTCAACAGAGATGTTCCGAGATGCCTTTTCGCTTCGTCTACTCCTTGCGTCAAGCACTGGCTGGAGGAGACTCACTCATTTTGCTCTCAGTTTCTGGAAGTTTGGAGGTCAAGGAGGAGGAAGTATCGGTTCTCTTAATTAGTATAAAGTTTAATAGCATCCTGGGGCCTGAAGGTGTTTACGCCATGTTTTTGAGTGAAACAGGATACGAGATTTCTGTGGTTTTGAGTAGCATCGTATCATTCCCAGGCACAGACGTGGACCCAGAGGACGGATGAGTGGCGAATGTTATACCTATATGTACGAAGGGTACAAGGAAAAATCCGGGGTCGGTCTCACGTCAGTTGATATTACCACAAACACTTCTTCAAGATAGTACAGATGAGCTTTTGCAAGCCAGGGCCGAATTAATGAGAACCATTATGTCTTCGTGAGGTAGGTCCTGACTTAACAACTTGACTGAGTTTTCTAATAAATTGACGAAAGAGATTAATGACTGTAGAGCAGAGAATATCGACTACATGGACTTCACTAAAGCATTTAACAAAGTCCCTCTTGATAAAAGCCCAAGAGATGTATTTGAAGTGACTTATTCGAGCTGAAGGTCTGTGATTAGTGGTGTTCTGCGGGGATCTGTGTTGGAGCCTCTGAAGTTTGTGAAATATTAAAATGACCGGGATGAAAATGTAGAGGAGTGGTTTAATAAGTTTTTGAATGATACCAAGAGTGGTGCAGTTGTGGATTGTGAAGAAGACTGGTAAAGAGTATAGCGCAATGTAGAGCAGTCGCTGATAAGGAGAGTGAAATGGAGAAGGAGCTGATCACAGGTAAATGTGAGGTTTTTCACCTTGGTAGGCCAAAGGCAAGTCGGTAAAGTTTAGGGGGAAGACACTTCACAGTGTTGCTGAGCAGAGGTTTGAGGTGGAGGTTTATAGCTCCTTCAGAGTGACTCCACAATTCAATCTGTGGTTAAGATGCTGATCAAATGATTCCTTTTATTAGCTGAGGTTTTGAGCTCAAAGTTCAAGAGGTGATGTTGCAGCTTTAAAAAGACTCAGGTTAGGCCTCATTTGGGGCATTGCATAACGTTCTGACTGACCCAGTATACGAAGGATTTTGAGGCATTGCAGGAGGAGCAGAAGAAGTTTACCAGGATGCTGTCTGGTTTAAAGGGCATGTGCTAAGATAAGTGGCCTGACAAACTGGGGTTGTTTTCTTTGGAGCAGCAGAGGCTGAGGAGAGATCAGATAGAGGTTTGTAACATTATGCGAAGCAGAGATCGAGCAGACATGCACTGTTTTTATCCCACGGTGGAAATATCTGATACACTGAAGGTGAGAGGGGGCAATTTGAAAGGAGGTGTGAGGGGTTTGGTTTTTACTCAGAGAGTGCTGGATGCTGAGTATGGTGGTGGAGGTAAATCACTAGGAATATTTACGGGACGTTGAGATTGGTATATGAATATGAGGGATATGGAGTGAGGTAGACTTTGTGTAGGTCAGAAGGATTACGTTTCAGGTTTACTCATTTCCTTTTCAGATTGTTTGCTACAATATTATGTACCAAACAACACACACACACACACAATGCTGGTGGAACACAGCAGGCCAGGCAGGATTATTAACGACGAAGGGTCTCGGCCCGAAACGTCGACAGTGCTTCTCCTTATAGATGTTGTCTGGCCAGCGTTTTGTGTATGTTGTTCGAATTTCTAGCATCTGCAGATTGCCTCGTATTTGCTCGTATGTACCAAACGGTCTGTTCCTTCGCTGCACTGTTCTCTGAATTGTTCCATTTACTGGGAACCAGCATGACAGAGCCGAGCATAATCCAGCAGGGTTACAAGTAGAAGGTCCCGATGGAGCACATGGTAAGGCTCTGAAAACCTGTGCCAACAAACTGCCGGGAGCATTCAAGGACATCTCCAACCTCTCATTGCTATGGGCATAAACTTCCACTTGTTTCAAAAAGCCAACATTTATACCAGTGCCTAGATAGAATTAAGTGAGTTGCCTTAATGACTATCGCCCGGTAGCATTATCATCTGCAGTCATGAAATGCCTTAAGAAGTTGCTCATGACTAGACTGAGCTCCTACCTCAGCAAAGTCCTCGATCTGTTGCAATTTCCATTGCCACAATAATTCAGCAACAGATGCAACCTCAATGGCTCATCACACAGCTTTAGACCACGCAGACAACAGAAACACCCATGTCAGGATGTTGCTCATTAATTCTCATAATCCCGATTGAGCAGTTGCAGAATTCGGGCTTTGTTCCTACGTCTGCAATTGGATCCCTGACTTTATAGACGGAAGACCGGATTGGTTATAACATCTCCTCCTCGCTGACATTTAACATTGGCGCATCTCAAAGGTTTGTGCTCAGCCCACTGCTCTACTCTGTATATGCCCATGACTGTGTGGTTTGGAACAGCTCAAATACCATCTTTTATTTGCTGATGATACAACTATTGTTGATGGAATATCAGGCGGTGATGAGAAGGCATACAGGAGTGAGATATGCCAACTAGAGGAGTGGTGTCACAGTAACAACTTTGCCCTCAACGTCAGTACGATGAAAAACTGATTGTAACCTTCGGAATGGTAATATGAAGGAACACATATCAATACCAATAGAGGGAGCAGAAGTGGGTGTCAAGAGGATCCTGGTCCAACATAACGATGCAGTTTCAAAGAAGGCAATACACAGGCTATACTTCATTAGCAATTTGAAGATATTTGGTATATCAACAAATAACTTCTATAGGTGTACCGTGGACAGCATTCCAACAGGCTGCATCACTGTCTGGTATGGGGAGGGGGGTGGTCTGCTGCACAGGAACGAAAGAAGTTGCAGAGGGTTACAAATTTAGTCGGCTCCATCTTCAGTGCTAGCCTACAATGTATCCAGGACATCTTCAAGGAGCGGTGTCTCAGAAAGGCAATGTCACTATTAAAGAACTCCAGCGCCCAGGGCATGACGATTTCTGACTGTTAACATCAATTAGGAGATACAGAAGCCTGATGGCACACACTCAGCGATTCAAACATACATTCTTCCCCTCTGCTATCTGATTCCTAAATGGACATTGAACCCTTGGTTACTACCTCACTTCATATATTGCGCGATTTTAATCTATTCAATATACGTATAATTTAAATGATTTACTCATTTATTTAAATTATTATTTTATTTATTTTTTCTATATTATGTATTACATTGAAATTCTGTTGCTAGGTTAACAAATTTCCCTTCACATGCTGATGATAATAAACCTAATTCTCATTCTAATAATAAGGGTACTAACCCCATTGTAATTCGGGGCTTCAATATACAAAGGGTTCGGGATAATCAGGTTGGTGTTGAATCACAAGTGAGGGAATCTGCTGAATGCGTACAAGATGGAATTTTAGAGCTGCTTTGCTTGAGCCTGCTCGCGGAAAATCCCGATGTCATAAGGGAGATTAATATAAATGAACTCTTAGTAGGCAGTGATCATAATATGATTGAATTCATACTGCAGTTTGAGAGGGTGAGCGTAACTCACACATACCGTATCAGTATTGCAATGGAATATAGCAATTTACAGAGGCATGAGAAAGGACATCCCCAGGTGGACTATTGCGGGATACTGACAGGGATTACAGCAGAGCTGAGATGGCTGAATAAGTGGGAATAGTTCACAAGGCGCAGGATAGGTATGTTGCACAGGAAAGGAAGTTCTCAAATTGTACATATAAAGCAGGATAACAAAAGTTGTTTTGATTATATAAAGCATAACAAGGAGGTGAGAGCTGATATTGAACCACTGGCAAATGATGCTGGTGAGATGGTAATGGCGGCCAAAAAATAGCAGATGAATGTAATGTGTGCTTTGCATCTGCCCTCACTGTAGAAGATAGTAGCTATGTTTCCGGAGGTCTGTGAGTGTCAAGGAGCCATTGTGTGAGTGTGAGTGCCATTGCTAATAGAATGGATAAAGTTCTTGGCAAACTCAGAGGTCCTGAGGTGGATAAGCTACGGGGACTAGTGGGACGACATCTCAGATTCCTGAGGGAGGTTACTGAAGAGATACCGGATGCATTGGTCATGATCTTTCAAGAATCTCTTGATTCTGGCACGGCCCTAGAGAACTGGAGGATTGCTAATGTCACTCCACTGTTTAAGAAGGGACAAATTCAAAAGAACGGGAAGGAGAGGTCAGTTATCCTGACCACAACGGTTGGGGAAGAATTGGAATCTTATTAAGGATTATCTTTCGACGTACTGGGAGACGGATGATAAAATGTCAAAGTGAGCATGGATTCCGTCAGAATCTTCCTTGATTAACCTGCTCGAATTCTTTGAGGAAGTAACAGGCTGTGTGGATAAAGGAGAGGAAGAGGTTGTCACTCACTTGGTTTTTCAGAAGTCATTTGATGAGGGGCCGCACATCAGACTACGTAACAAGATGAAATCCAATGGCGTTACGGGAAAGATACTGACGTGGACAGCGGAATGGCTAACAGGCAGGAGGCAGCGTGTGGGAATTAAAGGGGCCTTTCCTGGTTGGTTGCCAGAGACGAGTGGTGTTCCTCAGGGGTCTGTATTGGGACAGCTGCTTTTCATATTCTTTATCAACGATTTAGACAATTGAATTGAAGGGTTCGTTGCAAAGTTTGCGGATGACATAAAGATAGGTGGAGGGGTAGGTCGTGGTGAGGAAGAAAGGTGTTTGTAGCAGGACTTAGAGAAAGTGGAAGAATAGGCAAAAAAAGTGGCAGATGAAAGACAGTGTTGAGAAATGCATGATTATGCATTTGGTAAAGGGAACGATAGTGCGGACTATTATCTAAACAGGGAGAAGGTTCAACCATCAGAGGTGCAGAGGGACGTAGGACTCCTCGTGCAAGACATCCAGAAGGTTATTTTATTAGCTGAGTCTGTGGTAAAAAGGCAAACGCAATGTTGGCATTTATCTCAAGGGGAAGGTTTTTCACACTCAGATTGCTGGCTACGTGGAATGCACTGCTACAGCATTGTGGTGGTACAACATTGTGGGCCGAAGGGCTGTAGATTTCTATGTTCTCTGTTCGATGATACTGCTCCGCCATTCCTGGCCTTCTTGCATCTGGCAAGTCCAGCTGCTGTTGAGACAGTGTCCTGGCAAAAGCTGCATCATGAAGACATAGGAACACTCCAAGTAACTCAGTGAAAAAGGTTATTGCAAAGGAAGAAAATTGGCGCAGCACAAGGACAACAGCAGTTCTCAGTGCAGTCTGGCTCCTCTCAGTCACTGAGGCATTTAACTCTCCCCGAGGTGTCATATATCTCTTGGTGGCCTCGATCGCATGTACCTTTCCAGCACGATCTCTCACTCATTGAGGACGGCCTGCTCTTGGCAGATTTACAGCTGTGTCATATTCTTTCCAACAACTGATATCCCTGAACTGAACCCTGTGACGCATCACAAAACATATCCGTCCAGTCTGAGAAGCAAAGTATCCGGTTATTTCTCTTGGTGATCATTTCATATAATTTGCCATCAGGTGTGCGGTGGCTTATCTACATAGAATCCAGACCAGATACACTTTAACAATTTGCAGTCTTTTGGCATTAGGGAAATGAAATCAAATGGAGCAGTAATGTACAGCATTTATAGGTGCCTTTGAGCTCGATCATCGTTATCAGCTGACTACGGGCAACTCTCATTTGATAATCCTCACATTGAGTTCCACGCAGAGCGGAGCAATTGAAAATATGGATGTCTTGGGAATGACTGTAGACCGGTGGTTCTCAACCGTATTTTGGCCACGGCCCCCTCAGGAGTTCTTCTCAGGTTCCAGGCCCCCCTTCAAACAGGGATACAACACGAACAGATAGACAGAAAAACATTTAATATTGAACACCAAGAAAACTTGAACATTCTGACATACTGGACAAAACTTTAAAAACGACTGTATGAAATTAAACATCTATCAGGCCTAATGCGATCCTTGAGCTTGGTGTTTTTCTGCAAGTTTCATGATATCGGGCTCCAAATTCGACAATGACAGTCGGAGGTCACCTCTTGTTGCGATATCAATTCCGTTCCTGGATTTTGTCAAGGAAGCCACCTTGCAGAATCCGTTCTCAACCAAATATGTTAAGGGATAGGCAATTAAAAAATGTGGGCTTTTTCCTACAGTGTTGTAAATTTATTCGGCAGATCATTCTTGATTCAAAAATATTTTTCAAACTGGATGATGAAATTACACAGCCAATTTCCCAAATTACCGTGAAAATTTACAATTTTAACTATTTAGCTAATAACATAGTATAAATACATAATAATACAATATTTTTCATTTTCCTTGTCATATGCATTCGCTAAAAGTACCAAAAATGAAACAAAAATTATTTTGTTTTTTTTTCTAGCTAAATGGACAACATTGACTGGGAAGTGGTTTCAGAAGGCTGCCTAAACGTTTTTGACTTCGGAATGAGCGAGCGAAATACAGATACATCACTGACAAAAAATGCTCTCACCCGGAGCCAGGGATATTCTTATTCGGTGACGTCATATGCAGTATTAAACAAATTTCACTAGCTACATTGACGTATGATATATCCAAACACAAATACTTTAAAGTTACCAGGCACAAAAAAAGGCCTAGCAAGACATGCTGATCTTCAGAGAATGAATTATGGCGATAATGAATGCGACAACCCTTGATTGAATATGTTGACCCGGTGCAGTCTGAATCGCGACTGACTCTGAAGTGAGGCTGTGTGGGAGAAGCTTGAACAATGAATGTACCAGTTGTGCCGAATTCAAACGGTGTATTGGAAAGATATTATAAATAGGAGGGAATCTATTGTCTCCAATGAAGGTTGCTGTTTCGGTATTTCATCGGTTCAGTTACCAGGGCCCCCATAAACACTCTGTGCTCCCGTTCTCACAGTTCTCAGTCGGTGGCCCCATTCAAATGTGCCAGGGCCCCCAAGGGAGCCATATGGATCCCGTTGAAAATAGATGATGTACACCATTTATAGCTGCCTTTGAACTAGATAATTGCGATCAGCTGACTGCAGGGAACTCTCATTGGATAATTCTCAAATTGAATTTTACGCAGAGAGGAGGAATTTCAAACATGGCGGTCTTGGGAATGACCAGGCCACACAGTAACGTTACCACTGTGGTCAGTGTGAAGGCTCCAGAGGCAACATTATCATCATGGTCAAAGGTGCGCGTGGGATAGTAATGACTTCGGCAGCTTGGCCTGCAGTGATATCATCATCTCAGTTCAGTGAGCTGAGATCCAGAGAAGCAATGACAACATCAGAGCGGTCAGTGACGTGCTTTGAAAGTACAGACCATTTTGCATATTGAATACCAGAACCCGTAACCGTTCTGACGTTCCCGCTTCACACTCAATGTGTCTGTTCCTGTCCACTGCCTTGCAGCTCCAATCCAGGAAGTGGTTCTCCAGGAGGTCAGAGAGAAGAGTCTGAGTTTGACTAGTGGAGATTCTGGGCTTCATCAAGTCTGTGTTTCCCATCCTTCCCCTTCTGTAGAGAAATCTTCGTTGGAATGTTTACTCCTATCAGAGCAACAAATATAATTATTACAAAACCTTTAATAATAACGTGTCCTATTTTCATTTTATACCGATATGTGGTGTATCCCGTATTTCTGCATGTGCTGAACTACAACGGGTTAACAACATCTATTTCTGACTGTAATTAATCTGATTTGTGATGCGCATTAATTCTCTTTGTTGTGCACAGCCTGTTTGGAACAGCATCAACTCGAACGTTTATTTGCAGCACTATTCAGAATATTGTTCAGTGTTTAACTACGTTATACGTATGTTTACCTCCAGGCGGGATATTTTAACAATTATATTTATTTATTCTGTTCTTGGCAGTATGTTAGATCAGAAAAAGAAGCAGCTGTGTAAAGCTGTAAGTGATGGGGCTCGATATTTTATGTTCCCCAGCGTGCTTCATTATCTGCATCATTGAACACAAGCTGAACCTCTTTTCATATTTTAGGTACTTTTTCCACTCCTCCACGAACAATGTCCGGAATTATGTTTGTGTAGGTAGACCTAATAGAATAGACGTAAGGCGCTCCCTCCCACCACTCGCCTGCAGGTTACACCTGAGCATGCTGTAGCCCCTGCTTACTGATTTACACCGGATATGGCGGAAGAACTTGTAGCAGAGTCACCGACTGACTGTGTTGCCTGCCTCTCCCCGGGTTCGGGTCGCCTTATCTACCCTGTAGAGGAACTTGCAGTGGGAGGTGCACGTGGACACCGACAACATAGGCAGAACGAGGAAAGATGATCTTTGCATGACCACCTGAGCGGCATGCAAATTGGCATAGGGTCCGGGAGATTACAGAGTTAAACACCAGTTCATGAAGACTATAATAGATTACAGGGATACCCTGACCATTTGGGGAAGAGGGCCACAGAGTGACAAATGGATTACAATGCAGATACGCACTTTCTGATGAGGCTGATGAGAGCTGGACTGTGCACATCTCTACTCACATCATTCTACAGGGACACAGTCGGGTACTCCAAGCCTCAGTGTGTCCCTCAGCATGTACTCCGCAGCCTGAAGCGTGGTAGTAGGAGACAGGGGGAAATGGCTGGTTTGATGTTTGACTGGATATTAACACGGAACACTTAAAGGTGCCTGCTCCACCTTTTCCCTGTCCTTTGCCTTCTTTCCCTCCACCGGACATGACGTTGCTTCACTCAGATGGCTGCTCAGAGACAAACTGACTGCTGCTGTCTCCTGTTATGCCCAGAACCTCGACCTGCCCGAGATGGGACTTCATGTTGTGGCAGTACAGGTCATTGGTGAGACTACAATGTATAGTGGGCAGTGCTGGTGGCTCATTTATAGGATGAAATTCACTGAGCTGGGTCAGGGCAGAAGGTTTTGAAAGGGGAAAGATCAAAAGGGAAACTCGAGCAACTTATTCCACACAGAGAGTGGTGGGTGAATGGTACGAGCTGACAGGAGAATCCGCAGAGGATTTCCTCACCACCCAGTGTACACGGCCACCACTTTCAAAGACCCACAGACTCTGAAAAAATAAATGAACAAGTACAATGTTTTGGTATTATTAATTGAATTGACTACTTTTTATCTAGTTTTAGGACAGGAGAAGATCTGATCACATTTAGATCATTTTTATGCAGAAATGGAGAAGATCCTACAGAATTCACAAATTTCTCTCACATCTGTATTTGTGTTGTGAGCCTTTTGTCACTCTGGCCCTCTTCCCTAACTGATCAGTATCTCTATTCGAACATTATTCACTATCAGCAACATGTCCAAACTTACTGATGAAGTCTTTTGCATTTGCATGCAAATACATTGTTAAAATAATGAACAACAAGACTCACAGCTCTGCCCTCCGAAGCACATCACTAATCCCCAGCCTGCATTCTCAGAAACAGTTTTATTCACCTCGGTTAATAAGATTTTGTAAATCTACAAAAATTCTGTAGATCCATCAACCACAACTTCCTGCAAACAAAGCCACGCTGACTCCTACTAATCAGACACTGTCCATCCAAATACAGGTGATTCCTGTCCCCTAGAATCCCCTCCTGTAGCGTCCGAACTACTGTAGTCAGGCTGACTGACCTGCAGTTCCCAGGCTTGTCCTTGACAGCTCTTTAAACAGTAAAACAACATTAGCCACTCTTCAGTCATTGAAGCATCCTTCAGTGGACCTCGACAATTTTCTCTCTCCGTCCACAAAGCAGTGGGTCAGACCCTGATGATTCCTCCACCTTAATGCAGTGTAGGCTGCTCATAACTGCTCACTGGTAATATGAATGTCCTCCAAATCAACTCCACGAGTTTGCATTATCCATTGAGCAAACATGATATTGTACTCAGTAAACACGAAGTTGAAATCATTGATTAATTCATGATCCCACCCATTCCCTGTGGTTCAAGACATGGAGACCCTGCTGTTCTCTATGGCGCCTCTCTCTCCCAAGCCACACTTTTACTCCTAACAGAGCTACAGAACCTCTTGATATTTTCCTGACCTACCTGATCAATCACATAACATTGGCCCGTCCTCCTGGTTTCTCTCTTAAAAGTATTCTTAATAATTGTTATTCTCATCAGGTGATTTGACAGAATCTGACCTCCTACACCCAGTGTATGCTTCCTTTATTTCTTAACCCGACCTTTATATCTCTCATTGGCCAAGGTTCCCTCAACTTGCCAGGTTATCCTTCACTCTAAAAGGAACAGGCTTCTTCCGGACAGCTCCAATCACACTCATATATTTTAAAAAAAAACACTTGCCAACTGTAATACAGATTATCTCACTCCACCTCTACTAGATCCAGTCAAATCCACTAAAATTCACCTTTTCTCCAGAATAGATCCCTGAACTCTGAACTTGTCCATGCATTCTCATCACTATCTTCAAGCCAATTGAAAGAATGAAAAAGGTATTAACTAATACAAGGGCAAGACGTGGGAACACGAAACAATCCTCATAGAGGAATCAGAATAGGAGGAGGGAGCAGTTTCAAGTCCTTGGGTGTTAGGATCTCTGAGAATCTATCCTTGTCCCAAAATAAGAATATAACTATCATGAAGACAAGACAGCAGCTATATTTCATTAGCGTTGGAAAAGATGTGATTTCTCAATGTGCTATACAAAATGCACACCAGCCGCAGCCCCGAAGACCTTCGCGCCATGCTGCTTTCTTCTTATGAGAGACGGCGCACCACACAATCAAATTTATCTCTGCCTGCACATGCCTTTTCTATGCCCAATGCGAGAATCTGCACACTGGATAGAAACTTCCTTCACTGTGCTATCAGAATTGGGAACAGCCTTCCAGATGCTGTGATTGGAAACATCTCCGACGATGGGGTCCAAGCATTCAAGAGTTGAGTGCACAAACACCTATCATCTCTGGGAGGGAATTCACATGCTTCTAAATAAGACATCATAAATGGTACCTGCATGGCAATGCTTGGTTGTTGGTAGGTAGGGGTTAATACTTGACCATCAAGAACACTTGTGAGTTATGTTCCGACTGGACTCAGACCTTGAACTGCTGGAGAACAGTGCTGAAAGAACAGATGCTGTTTTCTCCCGGTCGGGATTTGTTTTTCTTTCCAAGTGCTCCTGCCACGTTTTGTCACCCTGCAACCTTATCCTTCAATCTCTGAATTATAGAGGACAGCATATGTATAAACGTCTCTATCCAGCAGACCTCATCATGATCATCATGACTCCAGTATTTCTACTATTCGTTAATGCTTCTGAATCGTGCGCATGATTGTTTTGTATTTTATCACTGAGCAGCAGTGAACCATCTGTTTGGCCTTTCAGAGTTCTCTTTGAGAACTAGTAATGGAAGTCGCTCAAAAACCTAAAGGGTCACACTCAATGGAAGGTGTCAGAAGACAGAATGACGGGGCGGAAAGGGTCTTTGTTTATGTTAACTGCTTTCCAGGGGCAGCCTGAAATACAGCTGGAGTCAATGGAGGGGAGTAATGGAGGGGATTCAGGAACAGCTTCTTCCCCTCTGACGTCCGATTCCTAAATGGACATTGTATCAATGAACACCACCGCACTTTTGTAATATATATTGTTTTTGTATTTGCAACATATTTCATTTAAATATGCATATATACTTACTGTTATTGTTTTACTTGTTTTGTTTTTTCCCCTTTGTATGTTTTCATGTATTGTATGAAACTGCTGCTGGTAAGTTAACAAATCAGAATCAGGTTTATTACCACTGGCATATGTCGTGGAATCTGTTAGCTTAGCAGCAGCAGTTCACTGCGATACATAGTATGGAAGGAGAAAAAGTAATAATAATAACATTTATAATGTCCAAGTTTTCAATGCCCATTCAGGAATCTGATGGCTGAGGGTAAGAAGCCGTTCCTGAATCGATGAGTGTTTGCCTTCAGGCTTCTGTACCTCCTACCTGATGGTAACAGTTTCCAAATTTCACAACATATACAGGTGATAAAAAAAAACATTTCTTATGCTGATACAAGTGATTTTTGACCAGCTTGTTGAGTTGGCTGAGGAATGGCAAATGGTGTTCAGTCCAGATGAGTGAGGTGTGGCAATTTGTGAAGTCATGTCAGAGAAGGACTTTGTGATCTCAGCACTGTCTGTCACAGAAACATTACTCCCCTCCATTGACTCCAGCTGTATTTCAGGCTGCCCCTGGAAAGCAGTTAACATAAACAAAGACTCTTTCCGCCCCTTCATTCTGTCTTCTCACACCTTCCAATGGGCAACAGACATAAAGGAGTGAGAACACACAGCACCAGGATCAAGGACGACATCGGTCCTAATGTTTCTTAATTGTACGCAGGATTTTTTGTATTTTACAGCATATTAAAAAGTATTCATACCCACTTTCGAAGTTTTCATGTTTTCTCGTATTACAACATTAATACACAATGGTTTTATTTGGCTTTTTGACACTGAATAACAGAAAGACGATTTCGTGTCAAAATGAAAGTGATATCTAAAAAGTGATATTCACCCCTTTAATATGACAAACCAAATAGTCACTGGTGCAGTCAATTTGTTTGAGATTTCATATAATTAGTTAAATGGAAACCACCGTGTGCAGTCTGGATGATTCAATTAACTTTGTAAAATGCCAATTGCTGTTGCGTCAATGTCTTATGTTCTCTTCCATTTTTATACCCCATGAGCACCTCATTTGTTCCGGTCTTCTTATACCTGCAGAAAAACTACGTTTATATCTTCACCAGGGCCCCAACATCTAAAAGGACCTAAAATGCCTACATCTTTCAACATTACCTTTTATTCAGTCAGACATATATAAGAATTTTACTCCCAAAGTTACACTTTTTGAAGCTTCCCACTTCCCAAGTTCACATTTGCCAGAAAACAGCCTGTCCTAATCCACACTTGACAGATTACTTCGGATTCCATT
This sequence comes from Hypanus sabinus, assembly GCF_030144855.1. Lineage (NCBI taxonomy): Eukaryota > Metazoa > Chordata > Chondrichthyes > Myliobatiformes > Dasyatidae > Hypanus > Hypanus sabinus. Next base: position 271,626 of record NW_026778995.1, read on the forward strand.
AAAATCGATCTTCCTCCAATTTAGCATCTCGCCCCGCACACCAGACCTAAGTTTATGCGAATTTACCGTGAAACAAATGACCTTGAGGTCACTAGATGCAAAGTGTTCTCTACACAAACTTTAGCCACTGTCCTCTCTCTCATTCTCTAATCGTAGATCAGGTATCACACTCTCTCCAGCTGCAGCTATTTCCATGTTCATGACAAAATGGAATCTAATCAGTTCCTCAATAGCCTGCCGAATGTCAATCAAAGAACTATTTCGGAATGCCACCGAATAATGGGTCTCTGGATATGTCCATCTATTCCCATTCACGCACAGTGACCTCACAGTCGGACGATTCTGGCCACAAACCCATCAAATGCGTCATCCAAGTCACTGAGAGAGAGGTTAAAAAGAAATGGTCCCAGCACAGCCACTTCTGGAAAACCACGAGTTACTGGAAGTCAACCAGAAAGGTTTTACTTTGTTCCCAGTCTCTGTGACAGACAGCAGCTGACAGATGTGTGTAAGGGAACATTTTGGGATCTGCACAGAAGGGACGATTTGCACCTGAACTGCAAGGGAACTAATATCCCACTATAACACCAATCTCATGTTTCTTGTGATCTACGATCTCTCTGCAAATTTGTTCCTCTAACTCCGTCGGGTTGTTGAGTTCTCTGTAATACAGCCCCATGAACGAGATCATAGCTTTTTTATATTCATCGGTTCCACGCAAAACGCATCATTAGAAGATTTTTCCAGTCTGGCCTGACTGCATTGCCATGGACTCCAATTTTGCTCGGAATTTCCAAATACACCATATCTACTGCATCTCTTTTGACTATGAGTTTGTAATTACCTCGAAAATTGGATTTTCTTTTCAGGAACCCATGCTACCTTTGGCCTATCTCGTCATGTGCCTCCAGGTACTCCATGATCTTATCCCTAACAATCGTTCCCAACAAGTTTCTAAACTCTGATGCCAGGCTAACAGGTCTATAGTTTCATTTATGCCGCTGTCCACCCTTCTTAAATAGCAGAGTAACATTTGCAATTTTCCAGTCATCTGGTACTTCGCCAGAACCTGCCGATTCTGGAAAGATCATTATTAACGCCTCCGCAATCTCTCAGCTACTTGGTTCAGATCCCGAGCGGGACAAGGTGCCGGACATAAGGCTGCTTAACAAACAGGGAAGATTCTAGCATTGTCTGACTAGCATAATGCAAAGTGTTTCAAGTAAGGGAGCCTTTCTTCATTTGGCTGTCGTGCCTGGTGTTGTTCCACAGACGTCTGTGTTGGGACCAATCACTGTTACATTATATGTCAGTGAATTGGATGATGGCTTTGTCGCAGGGTTTGAGCACGATATGAAGGTCGGTGAAGGGGCAGGTAGCTTTGTCGCAGGGTTTGCGGACGATATGAAGGTCGGGAAGAGGCAGTTAGCTTTGTCGCAGGGTTTGCAGACGATATGAAGGTCGGTAACTTTGTGGATGCAGAGAAGCTGCAAAGGGACTCAGCCAAATGAGGAAACAGAGGGAAAAATGGCAGATGGAATACAGTGCCAGGACGTGTGTGGTGATGCACTTCAATGATCCAGAACTCTGAAACTCTCTCTCCTGCACCAACTCCATTGTCATACGTTAAACTGTATAATCTTTATACTTCTGATTTCACTGGTACTGAGGCATGGGTAGCAATCCTAAGGACACAGCCCTGTAATACCCGACATTCAACTTTGCACACATCTTCCTGAACGCACTTTGAATAATATCGACCCTCTGCCTACCCATGGCCTTGGTACCTCTATGGACCACAGCATCTCACTGTTCAGCCTTCACAAGACCATACGATTCTGGAGCGGAATCGGGAAATTTGACTCATGAAGTCCTCGTTTTCATCATGGCTGTTCCATTTTCCCTTTCAGCCCCCATCTCCTGCCCTCTCACCGTCGCCCTTCCTGCTCTGATTAAACAAGAATTTATCAACCTCTGCCTTAGATACACCGAATGACGTCTCTGGAAAAGAATGATTAAAGGTTCGATGGCTTTCGGTCTGCATTCATTGGGATTCAGAAGAATGAGGGGTGACCCGATTGAAACCTATCGAATGGTGAAAGTCTCTGAGGATGAGCCGGGAAAGTAGAGGCGGATGAGCCTGACACCAGCGGTTAACTTATTGTCAGACAGTCTAAGGGACAGGATATAGAAGTGTTTCAAAGGTATCAAATGTGTAGTTAATGTAAAAGAAATGTAGAAAATATACATCCTGAAATTCTTCTCTTCGCAACCATCCACGAAAACAGAAGATTACCGCAAAGTATGAATGACAGTTAAATGCTAGCACCTCAAATTCCCCACATTTTACCCCCATCCACGCATACAGTAGTAATGCAGACATCTCCCCTTCCCCCATCCCCAAGAAAGAAAGCATCGGCGCCCTCCACCGAGCACTGAAACGTGCTGCAAAGCGTCAACAGAGACACAGACTTTCAGAACCCAAAGACTACACGTTCACCCCGTAATTCAACACACCACAGCCTCTCCCCATCTCTCCCCCCCCCTCCCCCCTCTCTCTCTCTCTCTCTCTCTCTCTCTCTCTCTCTCTCTCTCTCTCTCTCTCTCTCTCTCTCTCTCTCTCTCTCTCTCTCTCTCTCTCTCTCTCCTCTCTCTCTCTCTCTCTCAACACTCTCTCTCTCTCTCTCTCTCTCTCTCTCCTCTCTCTCTCTCTCTCTCTCTCTCTCTCTCACACTCTCTCTCTCGGTGCAACGGCACCGACCTCGACTCCACCCGCCTCCAGAGCCACGAAATCCCGGAATACTGAAGGCGCGCTGGTGTTTTTATGCCTCGTCCTTGTATATCGAATAACGGTCAGTCGTCAGACTACCGAGAACGGGTCCCATTCCCGCAAAGAATCAAAGTCAGTTTGTAATTCCAGGTCAGGGTCTTCAAAGGAAATATGAGAGGGAAAAATAGAGATATTAAAATTGAACTAGATCTCTTTCCGAAGTTGTAAACAAGGAGTCACCGTCAGGCGCCATCGTCCCCCTCAGCTCACGTAACTGTGGATTTCAATGGGAATATGGTAACCTGGATTTGCAGCTGACACCAGGATACAGAGCATGAGTGGCAGTGAGGCAGATTATCGGAACTTGGAGATGAGTTTAGCAGCTGGATAAATGGGCTGACGGTTTTGCAGCTGGAATGTAATGAGGACCGATGTGAGGTGTTGCACTTTGCCGGGAACAACAGGGTAGGACTCAGACAGTGACTGGTCGGGGATTGTGGTCTGCGGGGAGCAGAGGGAATCCGGGAATACAGTTCCATAGTTCAGGGCCAGGGTTCATGAAGAGAGCCTTTGGCACATTGGCTTCATGAATCAAAGTACTGAGTACACGAATTGCAAAGTTGTGTTGAATTTGTAAAGGACGTTACAGAGGACAATCCTGGAGTATTGTGTGCAGTTTGGGTCATAGAAAGTATGATCCTACAGTACAATACAGGTCCTTCGGCCCAAATAGCTGTGCTGAACCTATCCTTAGAGCTACCTAGGCTTACCCATAGCCCCCTATTTTTCTAAGCTCCGTGTATAAATCCAGGGTCACCAATCAACTCGAAAAAACATCAAGAACCTTGAATGACTAAAGCGAATATTTATAATGATGTTTCCAGGAGTTGAGGACCTGAATTGGAGTGAAAGATTCAAATGGTTTTGTCGCACCGAAGCTGAGGCTTTTCCCCCTCAGGTTGAGTGAGCCACGCCCGTCCCTGTAGATGCCGCGGCCGACGACCACCGACAGCAGTATCGCTGAATTCCACCATAGCGATAGAGCAGACAAGGAGGGTCTGAGTTTGGGGTAGATTTCCACCAGGCCTTTCGTAGTTCAGACCCTTCACTGTCCCCTGCTGTCACTGGCAGAGGAACCTGTCGGTCAAATGAGATGATCAGTTAATGTGAATTTCAGTCATGGAGAGAGGTGGGAATGGGAAAACAGCAACTATGATGCCTTAGGAAAATAGAGACGGATCAGTTGAACAGGTTAAAGTACAGTTGGGTGTGTGTTATGTAGAGATCTTGCAAAAAGTTAAACCTGACTCTGACTGCTAAACTTAATAAAGTGTTCCCAGTCATAGAGTAGCCTCTGAGCTGGTGGATACAATGGAGTTTGTGATGTTTATAATGGATGTGGTGAATTGCACTGGCCAGACATCTCGTCCTACTGGCAAAAACTGAAAATGATTGTGAAAGCTGCAGAAAGGTATCTCGGTGTAACCGGTGTGATGTTGGAAGCTGTAAATAAAGATCTGATGGGTGGAGTATCTGCATCCTAGTCTATCCCAGCCTGATTTTCCATCGTCAACACATTAAGAAGTATATTTCTCATTGTCAGAATCTCTCGATGTTTTGAGTTTTCAGGAAAAGAGATTATTTTCACAGTTAAGTGTTTCTATGCATGATTATATTGTCGTTTGGCGTGATTGGTCACTTGACAGAGAGGTAGTGCTGACAGTTTTATAAGGAAGGAGGGAGGATGCAGAGTTGTGAATATGAATGAACCGTATGTGGGATTTGCTGTAGAAATATTTGATTCAGGTAGTTGTATAAAACTGATTATGGTTTACAACGCTTGTGGAAAACTTTCTACTGAGTTGTGAGAAAATATGCTTTGTTCTCGCTCACGGAGAGTTGTCTGCTGCTGAGATTTTAACGCAGTTCACTGAGGGTTTGTTTGCGGAATGATGGTAATGGTTTGATTAACGAACAGTTTTTCAACTTGTGTGTCTGAATGGGTAGGAGATTTAACATTGACAGTAGTTCTAGAACCGCTGCAGAATGTTGACGAAGATCTGCATTTTTACAATGAAATGTTATGTCACGTTATTCAGCAAACTGAGATGAAAGTGGTTCCCATTACAAACAGAATTAATAGGAGAAAGGCTGTATCACTGTGGACTGAGGAGTGTGCAGAGGCGATTAGGAAGTGGAACAAAACATTTAGGAAAGTGAAGAAGTGTCAGTGACCCAGTGACATTATTAATTATAAAAGGGCAGAGGCCGTGGTGAGGAAAGGTTGCGAAAAAGATTTCTGGGGAAATACTGTGACAGTATTGCAGGGGATTGGTAGGTCAGACGTCACCAGGACGGGATGATACATGTTATTGTATGGTCAGATAAATGGGGATGCCGGCAGATTTCGGGGTTTGCCAGTGAATTAGTGGTGCGGGCGGATTTGGCGGAGCATCCAGCTTTGCGGATGTGCTCCTCTTTAGGAGTATGTCAGCGAATGTGTGAGTGCACAAGGATTTTGTAGTGTCGGATGCTTTGGGGTGGACACTGATTTGAAGGTTCATTGAGGGGTTATCTGGAGAGCACAGATTTGTGGATGCAGACCTGATTTGCACAAAGCTGGGCGTGTTGGCGGATTTGGGGTTGAACAATAACCTGGGTGAGCCGGGGCATCTGGAGGTGTGTCGGATTTCAAAGTTTTTACGTCTATCCATACTATAATAAAAATGCAATGTCAACTTTGACCTTTGTTCTTCCTATGTTTCAAATGGACACAACCTTTTTTGTGAACTGTTTGAAATGATTCTTGCTCTGGCACAATCTAGGGGTGCCTCCTGATTTCGAGCTGCGACGTCTCGAAGTTATTTCATTTGTACATACACTACTAATAAATGCAATTTGCCCTCTGTTCTTGTCTTTTTTTATTGTTCAGGCAGCCATTTTGTGAAGAGTTGGAACTGTGCAGTTTGGGGGGACAGATGAGAAGGGACTAAACCAAGGGGATGAAGTGAATTGCAGATGGACACGTACATAGTCCGGCAGGGTCAGGCAGAGACAGTCGGTCTACCCACACACAGACACACAAAGATTTTTTCGCTCCGAAGTCCGGCGCTGATCCCACGACTACATCAGCCGGCGTAGTGTTCGTGATGCAATACAATTTCTCAAGCTAAAATGGCATAATTTACTTCAATATTTTGTGTCTGATAAATGGTTACTTTGAAGTGCATATTTACACTGGAAGCACATTTAATTGACAAGATAACTCGGACGGTTCAGTCACCTGCATTGGGACAAATTAGCTCCCAATGGTCTTCCTGTTAATTGAATTGTTTAATCTGCATCCGTCACCGCGGGAATTTCACCTGTCTGATGTAACCGATTTGTAAATAATTTAAAATCTTTATTTTTAAATACGTTGCAATCTGTCCCGGTGGAGTGAATGAATTGTATTAAAAACCCGAGGCATGTGCTGCCTCTGCATTTCATTCTGAGAAATCGCGTGTAACACGGGGGGGGGGGGGGGTGCAAATCACTGGACAGAGAAAATGTCTGCGTTGCTGGATATGTACAAGAGTGTGGAGGAAATATTGTACGTGTTCATTGCCGTTGTTGGAGTTCCCGGTGAGTAAGAAGAGGGATTCATGTTTGGAATTTCTGATTGTTACCGGTGTGAACCTATTCATGATCATTTTACAATCTTACAACTTGATGATCATCCGTCAGAGACATTGATCCTGTCAATTCCACTTTCCGATTTTTTTTATATTCAATGACAAAGGGAACGAAACCTCTGTTTTTCCTCTAACTCACGGGATCGACTCAAACGCTGTTCTTGCATTTAATGATACCTAGTCCAGATTTGTCCCAGTGCTGAGGACAGGTAGCTCTCCGAGAATGTGTGAAGGGGGGGGGGGGCGGTTGGTGGGTTCATTGTTAGGTTCACTGTTTCTGAGTCATTGATCAAAGAGAGGCCCCGGTGCTGTGTTTCGCGTCTCCCTGTGGAGTCTGTCACAATCGTAACCCGCTGCCTTTTGGTCAATAATTTGGTCTGATCACTCGATCCGGTGTCCAGGGATCTGCTCACGAGTGTTATGGAATTGAACTGCGGTGTAGAATTAATCCGTTAACCTAGCCACTCAGTCTCTGTTTGCTAACACTGTTTCCAGTGTTTTGAGTGTGTTTCTCCACTCTGTATCTCATCTTGGACACATCAGATGCTGATTTTCCAGAGTCCTGGTCAGTCACGGTTAAGTCAGTGAAACCGGCCCCATCAGCGACTGAAATCGGGATCAGCAGCGATCGTTGTTGCTCATTCAGCTCGTTTATATCGCCGACGATTCCCCACACATTGCTTTATCTCCACACTGAAGAAAACAGTTCAGAGATAGTGTGACCCGTGTCTGGTGCTGGATTAGCAGCCGTTCACAGACATCTTTAGCTGCAACTCGACCCGGTGTTAATTCTTGGAGAATGTGTCAAGTGTGTGTTTCTCTCCCTTTCTCTCTCCAGTGAATGCAGTGGCGATTGTGATCCTATCCCGGGGAAAGTGCGGCCTCTTTACCTGCACTACTTGCTACCTGGTGGCCATGGCGGCGGCGGATCTACTGACCATTGTCACCGGGGTCATATTGACTCGAATCAGATGGTATTACTTCCGGTGGAGTTTTCTGAGCATCACCCCTGTGTGCAGTGTTATCGATGTACTGAGCTACACAGCCACTCACTGTTCTGTCTGGTTCACCGTCACTTTCACCTTTGACCGGTTTGTCGCCATTTGCTGCAGGAAGCTGAAAACAAAATATTGCACCGGGAAAACTGCGACTGTGGTTCTGACATCAACCGGTATACTGTCCTGTCTGAAAAACGTTCCCCGATACTTCATACGGGAACCCAGGGTGATCATTGACAATGTACCGTGGCTCTGTGATCTCAGGGACAATTATTTCACTGACCCCTGGTGGGTTGGATATGACTGGCTCGATACGGTTTTAACTCCGTTCCTCCCTTTCGCAGGGATCCTGCTGCTCAATGCTCTGACAGTCAGGCACATTTTAGTGGCCAGTCGGGTCCGTAAGGGGCTAAAGGGTCACAGCAAAGGGGAGAACCGCAGTGACCCGGAGATGGAGAGCAGGAGGAGGTCTGTGGTTTTACTCTTCACTCTCTCCGGTAGCTTCATCCTCCTGTGGATGACACTGGTTGTAAATTTCATATATTATCAGGTCTCAGGAAAAGGATTCGAATTCAATGATTCGGAATGGATCCTCTACCACGTCGGGGTTTTAATGATGGATTTCAGCTGCTGCACAAACACATTTATTTACGCGGTGACTCAGTCAAAATTCAGGGAGCAGGTGATCAGCGCAGTGAAATATCCGGTCACCTCGGTGCTTCAGTTCATTAATAAAGCCGCGACCTGAGCACAAGCCAAAGGCGGTTGCAGTGAGGGTTCCAGCTCCTCACATTCACCCCCTGATCACCCAGGTGTTATTCCCGGCAGGTTGTCGCATCGACCGGCAGCTCTGGAAATTTAGGATCGTGTATGTTTTGTGAGGGGTAAAGCGCCGTCCTGGAGACTCAGTACCGCATTGAACCTCCAGATGTCATTCAAAGACATACAGCGGAACGCTGTCCAGCCATTGGTTTGTGCATATGTCCATCTATTCCCATTGCGGCCAATCAACCTTACAGCCCACAAAACGGCGGGGATTTTGTCGAATGCTGGTTGTCTAATCCAATGTCAATCACTATAATCTCCGCCTTCCCCTTGAATGATTTGCTTATATAATTCGAAATGGGGCGGGGTTTGGATAAAAGGCGTTTGACAAATCAAATTAAAGTCGGATTGCCGCCAGTCACTGAACTGGAGTGTGGTGCAGAGAATTAGAAAATTAAAACCTTCACTCTTCTTTTTTGAATAAAATTCTTTCCCTTCTTGTTTTACTCCGTTCCCGCATTAAGCTAACAGTTACGCATTCTGCAGTGGTGTTTCCTTTATGCTCATTATCCCAACAGTCTTGCTATAATTCTCAATCCCACCAACCCCTTAGTTTCCGATTTGCCGGGTGGAAGGTCTTTATCCACCGCTGGAATTGTATCAGCTTTTGTAACTCAACCTCTCCGTGCAGGTTGAGACCCATAAGAAGACCCATAAAACTCATAAGAAGTGGGCCAATGATTTCCAACAGTAAATCTGACCGACCGCTAGAATAAATTGTTTTATGAGTCATCAAAACCGAGAAGGCATGTGAATAAATTAGAGCTTTCCACGGACAAATTTCCTCCACCCAGTGTAAGCCTAAAATGATGGCAACAAATACTACTCTATATACTGATATAATGGTTAGTAAGTTTGTTTCTTTGTCATTACCTATAATTAAGGTACAGAAACAGCCAGAGGAACATCTCACTTGTTATCTTTTGATTCTCCTGCAACAGTTAATATATCATAATAGTTTTCCGAAATATACTGATGAACCAACAGACTCTCGGACATTGCAGAATTCTCAGACTTATTAAGCTCTGTGACCTAAAACCAGCTAGTCAGAGGCAGAACAAGATGGGGTTTCAGTGAACGTGACATTGGAGAATATTGTGTAATCCCACAATTCCATCTTCCCAGCGCGATAAGATCCCAGCCACCTAAACTTGAAAACTCTCTTCGTGTGATGTTGCCAACCGTGCTCGAACACAACTTCAACAGGATGGTAATTTATTTGTCCCGTCTAATGAATCCAGTTTGTTAATATCAACTGCAATCTCCGCAATTATACTTGGCTCATTTCAACCAGTAAAGCTGAAACAGGGGACCACCTTATTGCGCGAGAACACTTGCGAACACTTTAAAATTGAAGATGACGCTGATCTACAAGTCACACAGCCATAATCAAGAACAGATCCAATTAAACAAATGAACCTGTCTCACAATGATGTTCATGCAGCTCCCCAGAACACCCATATAAACAATTGAGAAAATTTAATGTTATTTTTTAATGATATGGCGCTTCCATGCCAGCTGATTATCCATCCACATGCCTGGAAATCTTACCGCTGTCACTTCTTGAAGAGTTTGATCATATCATTTCAAATCAACAGCATCCCTATTAATCACATTTATAAAACACAGAACTTGTTCAGGAGCGACTGAAAGCTTAAATTCTCATATATTTGCCGACTGTTCAAAATTATTAGCTGCTAATTGGATCCAATATACAGTATAATTGCAATTTATGCCACTAAGCCATAGAGCTCCATCATCTGCATATAGTGATTTACACACCTCAGTGCCTGTCTCAGAAAGAATATCATTAATCATAACATTAGATAATAGAGGCTTACAAATACGGCGTTGTGGGTTCCCACCCGTACCAGCACCGACCGTCCAAATATAAAACTCAGACAAAGTCTCGCAGTCTCCTGCTCAATCCTCAATTCCATAAAGCCATAAGACATAGAAGCTGAGTCAGGCCATCCGGCCCATCGAGTCTGCTCCACCATTCACTCATAGCCGATAGTTTCTGTCCGTCCTCCTCAGCCCCAGCTACCGGCCTTCTCCCCTGAAATTTTGATGCCATGTCCAATCAAGAAACTATCAATGTCTGTCTTAAATGCACCCAACGCCGTGGGCTCTGCAGCGGCATGTGGCAAGAAATTCCACAAATTCACCTCCCTTTGTCTGAAAGATTCCCCGCACCTCTGTTTTGAAAAGGCGCCCCTCTATCCTGAGGTTATGCCCTCTTTTCCTAAACTCTCCCACCATCCTTATGGAAACATATTTTCCATAATTCAGTCCAAAATCCTTCTTTCCATAAATAGCCTATGCTTTTTCAATATAAAAAATACTGCAATTATAGCACCCTTATTAAAGAGTGCTTTCGTAATTTCATCTTATAAATGTAAAAGTTAATCCGGTAATTCTACCCTTCCAAAACCTACTCTTGAATTGGGTTGAACATCCACATCTATAACATTGGATAGTATTCTAAACACATCCCTCCAAAACATATTTATGCTTACACAGGACCAAAGCATATGAGCCAGAGTAGCCATCTCTGCGTCTCATCTGTCTCAACTAGGGTTTATATTAGAAAAAAATACATGCGCCAATTTATCTTTGGATAAATGCCCTCCATGCCCTCCAGCTCTTCAATAACGTCCAGTTCCCCGGTCCCGACAGCTTCATTTTCACTGTGGATGTCCAATCCTTATACACTTCCATTCCCCATCAAGAAGGCCTCAAAGCCCTCCACTGCTTTCGTGACAATGGACCTCACCAGTTCCCCACCACCGCCACACATCTGCGTTTGGTGGAACTGGTACTCACACTTAATATCTTCTCTTTTCGCTCTTCCCATTTTCTTCAGACCGAGGGTGCAGCCATAGGCACTCGCATGCGTCTCCGCTATGCCTGCCTCTTCGTTGGTTATGTGGAACAGTCTATGCTCCAAAGCTATACTGGTACTGCTCCCCAACTTTTCCTTCGCTACATTGACGACTACATTGGTGCTGCTTCCTGCACCCATGCTGAGCTCGCCAATTTCATCGGCTTCCCACCCAGCCCTCAAATTCACTCGGTCCATCTCGGACACTTCTCTCCCATCCCTGGAGACAGACTGTCCACTGACATCTTCTATAAACCCACTGACTCTCATAACTACCTCGACTGTACCTCTTCCCACACTGCCACATGCAAAAATGCAATTCCCGATTCCCAGTTCCTCCGTCTCCGCCGCATTGCTCCCAGTTTGAGGATTTCCTTTCCAGGACATCTCAAATATCCTCTTCTTTAAGGATCGTGGTTTCCCTTCTGCCGTCATCACTGATGTCCTCACCCGGATCTCCTCCATTTCCCGCACTTCGGCCTTCAACCTATCCTCCCGTCACCACAACAGGGACCGTTTTCCCCTTCCCCTCACCTATCACACCACCAGCTTCCGGATCCAACATATTATCTTCCGCAATTTCCTCCACCTTCAACAGGACCCCACCACTAAGCACATCTTTCCCTCTCTACCCCTCTCCGCTTTTCGCAGGGATCGTTCCCTCTGCGACTGACTGGTCCACACGTCTCCCACAGATCTCCCACCGGGTACTTATCCCTGCATTGTAAGTGCTACACCTGTCCCTACACCTCCTCTCTTAGCACCATTCAGGGTCACAAACAACCCTTCCTGGTGAGGTAACACTTCAGTTGTGAGTCTGTTGGAGTCATCTATTGTTTCCGGCGCTCCTGGTGCGGCCTCCTCTACATTGGCGAGACCCGACGCGGATTGGGCGACCGCTTCGTCGAGCACCTGCGCTTCGTCCGCTATAGCAGACAGGATATCACAGTTGCATCAACTTTGCTTCACATTCCCATTCTGATATGTCCATGATGAGGTCAAACTCAGGTTGGAGGAGCAACACTGATATACCGTCTGGGTAGTCTCCAGCCCCTCGGCATGAATGTTGAATTCTCCAACTTCCGGTAATTCCCTCCCCCTCCCTTTTCCAATCCCAGTTTCACTCTGCCTCCTACTCCAACTGCCTTTCACCACTCTCATGATTCCGCCTTCTTCTACTACCCATAGCGTTTTCATCATACATTCCTTCTTCAGCTTTCCTGCCAATCCCCTCCTGCTTCCCCTACCTCACCCCTTGATCTTTCCCCCTCTGGTTTCTCACCTAGCACCTACCAGCCTTTTCCTTCCCATCCTCCCCCCACCTTCTTTATATGGCCCCTACCCTCTCCCTCTTCAGTCTTGACGAAGGGTCTCAGCCCGAAACGTTGACTGATCGTTTCCACGGATTCTGCCCGACCTGCTGAGTTCATCCAGCGTGTTGTTCTGTGCATTTGCCTTCCTCACCGACGAATCAACCTGCAAGTTAACCTTCAGAAAGTTTTGTACAAGGACGTTCAAGACCCAATGCATCTCAGATTTTTGTATTTCCCTTCCAGATCGAAAACTGTCTGCTCATTTATTTGTACCACCAGAGTGCATAACCATGTATTTACCAGCGTTATAGTTCATTTACAACTTACCTGCCAAGTACACCATACCAGCCTCTTAACAATTGACTCAAACATCTCCCCAACCATTGCGTTCAGGCTGCCTGGCCTGTAATATTCTTTCTGCTGCCCCTATCCTTTCCTAAAGAGTGGAAAGACATTTGCAATTTTACAGTCCACCGGAAACACGCTGAACCCCAATGTTTCCTGAAAGACCTGTACTAATTCCTCCACAATCTCCAGGGTGCAGATCATCTGATCCGGGTGACAAATGAACTTTTACGACTTTCAGCGTTTTGAGCACCTTCTCCTTTGTAATAGTAACTGCACTCACTTCTAATTCCTATCACCCTTCAACATGTCTTCCGCAGTGAGGACTGATGTAAGATACTCATTTAGTTCATCTGCCATCTCGTTGTTCCACTTTATTCTGTCTCAGAACACATTATCTGGCAGTCTTCTTTCCTTTCTTATCTCTCTTTTATTTTTCAATGTGTAGTTTTCTAACCATCTTGATAGTGTTTGCCAACTTGCTTTTGACAAATTTTGCCATTTGGTTATTTATTATTGTTTTCGAATTCATCTGTCTTGCATCTTCCTAGTATTTCCTGGAAACCCCTGCAATTTCAGCTCTGCTATCATCCCTGCCTGTTCCGCACGCCTTCCAATTTACTTTTGACAACTCATCTCTCATGGGACTGTAATTTCCTTACACCACTGAAGTACCGCGACGTCAGACTTGTGCGATCACCTTCTATTCAGAAGTCAGCCCGAGTCCACAGGACTTTTGTTAACTTTTGCCTGTACCTGATTCTACGAAGTTCTATGAGTTCAAAATGAGTCGAAGAAACCCTCGTGGTTCCCCACGTGGCAGGGAAGGGTAGAGTCAGGCAGTGCATTAGTGATAAGGGACTTGATAGATAGTGGTACAAACCGAACATATTGTGGCCACAAAAGAGACGCAGGATGCTGCCCCCCCCCCCTCCCAGGTACAAGGGTCCAGATGTACTCGAGCGGCTGCAAGATGTTCCGGAGGGAAAGAGTGAACAGCCAGAGGCCGTGGTGCATATTGGCACCAATGTCGTCGTAATAAATGGGGAAGAGGTTCTACAGACTGAGCATATAGAGTTTGGAAATAGGGTGAAGAAAAGGACATACAAGGTCATAATTTCTGGATTACACTAGGTGCCATGGGCTAGTGTAGCTAGAAATGGGATGATAGTACAACTGAATAAGAAACTAGGAGACGGTAAAGGAGGCAGTGTTTTAATATTCGATCAATGGAACATATTTCCGGGCAAGTGTGACCTGTAGAAGAGGGACGGTTTGCAGGTGATCTGGAGGTTAACTAATTTACTTGGCTAATGCTACTCGGGAGGATTAAACTGGTATTACAGGCGGCTGGGAATCGGAAAACCAGGTCACTTAGTGAAGGACTGGACACAAAGCTGGTTACCGGTGAACGTTCGAACAGGAAAAATCAAATAAATAGCAATGATGAGATATATAGTTTGTGGAATACACACCTGGGCATGGAGCTACGATGCTGTGGCCATTACAGAGATTTGGGTGATAGATGGGAAGGGATGCGTGATGAATCTACCAGGCTTTTGAAGTTCTTCAAAAGCTGGAGAAGGAAGTAAAAGAGGTGTGAGTTGAATTATGAATCAGGGAGAAGATCACAGCTGCAATCAGTGAAGACATAGTGGGGGGTTCAGATACTGAGTCTATTAGAGCAGAACTCAGGATTGGAAAGGGTGCAATGAAGCAAATGGGATTGTACTACAACCTGCTGTTGGATAATGAGTCTATTCAGATGACCTCTCAGTGGGTGAGCAGTAAGCTGACAGAGACCTCAACTCCCTCACTTCCAAGATAGCTACAGATAAGGATGAGATATTTGTAAACTGAAAAACGGCATATTACGGGGGTATTACGCAGAAACTAAGAACAGTTAATTGGAAATAACTTCTCTTCTGGCAAATCCATATCGGATATGTTTAGTTTCTATATAATTCTGGAGAAGGATAGGTCTGGACCCATGGTTCAGATTTTTGATTGCAGAATAGCTAACTTTGCGGATGCGAAAGGATTTAGAAGGAGTGGATTGGGAAAATTTGTTTTATGGGAAGGATGTAATAGAGAAATGGAGGTCATTTAAAGGTGAAATTTTGAGGGTGCTGAATCTTTATGTTCCTGTCAGTTTGAAAGGAAAGGTTAAAAGTTTGAGAGAGCCGTGGTTTTCAAGGGATATTGGAAAATTGTTGGTATATTTAAGGCGGGTTTATCATTTCCTGATCGATCCGAGCATCAGTCCACAAAGGATATAGCGAGAAGGCAGGTGCATGGGGTTGATTTGGATCCGGGATCAGCCATGATGGAATGGCCGAGCGGAGTTGATGGGCTGAATGGCATAATTCTGCTTCAATGTCTTATGGTCTTTCCAAGATGCACCTGACTCCACCCCCAGTTATCCCATTTAGCCTTGATAGAATATTCGGGTGGACTTCAGGTCCCGGGGGATCTCAGATTAACCGCCTGCGGCTGCTGCTGAAACCGCAGTGTTTCTGTTCCGTTGACGGATGCAATAAACGAGTTAAAATTAACGGATCGATAATTCTCATCTCCTGATTATTTTACCGTCCGCAGATTCACAGTCACTGGGTTTGATCTCCAGTCACGAAGAGAGGATAAAGTTTCCCCGTGAATTTATTCCCAGTGAAGGTGTGGAGATGGGACTTGGTCTCCGCGTTGTAAAATAAAACTGTCCCGGACTCGTAACTGAGATAAACTCCCACCCTCCCGGGGATGGGACCGGCAGGGAGACGGGACTCAGGGGTAACATTGATCACGTCATAACCACGCTGGAACACTTCACAATAACGTCTGATGACGCAGAATCGGGTCTCCGGACTCAGTCCGACACCTCTCTTCGTTTCCACAGACACTGCGGCGACTCCTAGACACCAGACCCGATTCCCCGCCACATCCTCCTTCCTTTAATGTCTCCCTGATGTAAATCCCTCCGATCCCAGCACACAAGCTTAGTCTGTGAATCTCTACCCGTTGTCAGACTCGCCGTTTCCACATCCAGGGTGACAGAGACGGGAGTGGTGGGGAGAAAGCAGAGAATTAGAGAATCCCCGGGGACTATGGGAACACTCGGGCAGCGCGGTCCCAGGGATCGGGGGAGACTCGGGCAGCTCTTGTTAACCAACTTGAGCTAATCGCATTCACCAGTTATTCCTTTCCACCTTTCTTATCCACGGACCTGCCGAGATCTATTTCCCAACATGTCACTCCACCCATCTCTGGAGTTGATCGTTGATCTCTTAACATAGAGATGCCTCTTCGCTGTCCACTATACCGTGAATGTTAGTGCCATCCACAAACCTACTATCTATGTCACCTACATTCTCACCCAAATCATTACTATGAAAAAAACAACCGCGACACCAGCACCGACTCCCGCAGGTCACAGGCCTTCAGTCCTCTGTTTAAAATACACTTGGACTGACACTGTAACAGGCAAGACACAGAAGGAGACTGACCTAATATCTACCATTGTGACGAGTATAGGTGGGTAAATCGGTCAGCACAGAGGTGATGGGCCAAAGTGCAAAAATTCTATACTCTACAACGAATGGCTGTGTGACTTTAAATTAACGAAATGACTGAGACTCCACAGACTCCCACCACCAGCTATCCCCCCCTACCCAGTTCTTCACTCCCCAGACAGGGGAAACATCCTGTTTTAATCCTGCCTGCTGAGCCCTGAAAGAATTTTGTGTTTCCCTGAGATCTCCTCTCATTCTTCTAAACAGGGAACAGAGAACAAAGAACAGTACAGCACATGAACAGGCCGTTCATTCAATGTTCACATTCATGTGTGAGTGTGAAGTCTGAAATTGGGGAATCAGAATCTGAAACAGGTTTATTATCACCGGCATGTGTTCTGAAATTTGTTAAAATAGCAGCAGCAATTCATAATATCGAAGAAAAAAACAAAATAATAATAATAACAACAGTAATAATAAATGCTTTTCAGTATACGTACTGTATATTGAATAGATTGTGTGTGTGTGTGTGTGTGTGTGTGTGTGTGTGTGTGTGTTTGTAAGAAAGTGAAGTAGTGTCCAAGAGTTCAATGTCCATTTAGGAAGAGGGGAAGAATCTGTTCCTGAATCGCTGACTCTGTGTCTTCAGTCTTTTGTACTTTCTACCTGATGGTAACAGTGAGGCTCGGGCAATTCCTGGGTGATGGAGGTTATAGTGGATCTGCCTTTCTGAGACACCACTCCTAGAAGATGCCCTGGGTTCTGTTTAGGCTAGCACCGAAGATGAAGCAGACTGTTAAAGTTTTCTGCTGCTTCTTCGGTCCTGTGCAGTAGCACCAACCCCACCAGCACCTCCATAACATCAGACAGTGATGCAGCCTCTCAGAATGCTCTCTACGGTACAACTATGGAAGTTTTTGACTGTATGTGTTGATATTCCAAATCCCTTCAAACTCCTAATTATGTGTATACGATGTCTTGCCTTCGTTATAACCGCATCGGTATGTTGGGAGCAGGTTAGGTCCTCATTGATTTTGACACCCAGGGACTTGAAACTGTTCACTCTCTCCAATTCCGATCCCTCTACGAGGATTGGTATGTGATCAGTTGTCTTAATCTTTCTGAACTCCGCAATCATCTCCTTCATCTCACTGATGTTAGTGGCAGTTTGTTGTTGCGACACCACTCCACTAGTTGGCACAACTCGCTCCTATACGCCCTCTCATCACCATCTGAGAATGAGATAAGGATCCCTTATTTTCCACAACTCCATGGCCAGCAGCCTCTAATTAGAATAGTGAAGAATTTGTAGGGACCCTTGAGCAACACAGGTCCTGATGAAGGGTTTCAGGCTGAACCGTCGACTGTTAACTCTTTTCCGTATATGTTTCGTGGCCTTCTGAGTTCCTCCGGCAATATGTGTTTGTTGTTCCGCATTAATTATACTCCATTTGTTGCCGTCCACAGCTGCCTGTGGCAGACTCAGTATCCTGTGGCTAAAGGAATTCCTCCTCATTTCCATTCACAATGGTCAGCCCTCCAGTCATCCATCAGAGGAAACATCCTCCTGACATCAACTCGATCCTGATAGGCTTCAGGGAGATCAGGCCGAGACCCTTCATCGGGACCTGTGTTACTTGGATTCCAGCATCTTCGGATTTTCTTCTGTTCTATAAAAAAGCGGAGGAAGTTCGTAGGTTCTTGATAGTCAGGGGAGGAGGCATGAGAATGGCACTGAGAGGGATAACTGATCAACCATCCTGATATTGTCCCTGCGAGACAATTCTGCCATTATATTTCAACCATCCTGCACCACAAAACAACATTTTGTTTGGCCATCCAATTCCCTGCTGCATCTGCATGTTAATTCTGCTGTATCTGCAGTTATTTCTATACAAGAACACCCAGGTCCTCTGAACATTTCACCCGTACGTCATGTGATATGTGCTCTTAATTTCTACTTCCCTTCCCGGAACCGATGGTCTCACAGAGCCACCAAAGGCTCTTCATATGACACGTCATTCAGTCCTGGAATCATTTTCACGAATTGTCTTTGAACCTTCTCCTGTTTCTGCAGATCCTTTCGGAGATGACAGGATCGAAAAGTTTCACAACGCTTGACGTGCAGCCTCAGCGGTGTTTTATAAAGACTCAACATTCTTGCTTTTATATTCTAGTCTTCCTGAAATTAATGGAAGCATCGCGTTTGCCTTCGTCACGACTGACTCAACCTGCAACAAAGCTTTAGAGAATCCTGCACCTGGACTTCCAAGTCTCTCAACATCTCAGTTGTTGTTGGACATTTGGTCATCCACTTCCCGACAATGTACTTCATCCGTCAATTCTTTGTCCATTCTCCTCTTCGGTCTCCGTCCTTCTGCGGCTTTCTGCCTCCTCCAACTTACCTGGTCCTCCTTCTATCTTTCTACAGTCTACCTACTTGACCACAAAGCCATCAGTGACTTCAGCCACATTATTGACATATACTCTAAAACGAAACGATCGGAACACGAACCCGTGTCGGATACCAACAGTCACCGGCATCAGCCAGAAATGCTTCCAGTGTTCCTGCTCTT
Source organism: Hypanus sabinus (assembly GCF_030144855.1). NCBI lineage: Eukaryota > Metazoa > Chordata > Chondrichthyes > Myliobatiformes > Dasyatidae > Hypanus > Hypanus sabinus. Next base: position 290,517 of record NW_026778995.1, read on the forward strand.
TGATTCCTGAACATCAGCCACTGTTTCACCCATGCTATTGTACTTCATGTAGCAACATGCGCTCTTCACTTGTTAGGTTTCAAAAGTGTGTTTTCCCCATTCAATCGAGGGAATAATACTTGAATGGAGATATTCGCTCTGCATGTCTGTGACTTGCATGGAGATATGGGTGGTTGCACTTCTGTCCTGACAGAAACGTTCAATGTTTTCTCTTTTCCGTAGACACTGCCTGGCCTGCTGAGTTCCTCCAGCATTGTGTGTGTGTGTGTGTGTGTTGGATTTCCAGCAGCTGCAGATGTTCTGGTGCCCTGTGTGTGGGTGGAATGCTCTGTCTGTGGATGATACAAAGATTGGTGGCATTATGGATTGTTTAGAAGGGATACTGCAGGATATATTTCCCTTGCGGATGTGGAGACAGAATCACCAGATGAGTTTATTGAGAACAAGTCTGTGTCATTGCATCTTTGAAAACCAAATGATAAGAGACAAGACACCGCTAATGATACGACTTCAAACAATCTGACGGACAGAGAATGCTTCGGGTCCAACTCTGTTTCCTACTGAAATTGGCTGCCCATGTTGATGGAGTGACTGAGAAAGCACATGCCATGACGGGCTCTGGAGCAGAGAAAGCTGAGGAAAAATCTTGATACCAGTTTATGAGGCCATGAGAGTCATAGATTGGGGAGCGGACAGCTGTCATTCTCAGGGAGCTAACGGGAATCATATCACAGGCCATGAGCTTGAGGTCAGACGGGTAACTTCAAAGGACATGTGTTGGGCACTAATGTAGTCCCAGGGAAAATATAAAGCCGCCACTGCGGCTACTCTGTTGTTTTTATGTCTCTCCATGCACGATTCGAGCATTGCAAACCAGAGCTGCACTAACTCTCTCCACGGAATATGCTTCGAAACAGGACTGAATGAATGTCCTTCTAGTTCTCTTTGAAGAGCTAAATATAAACAACAATGACACAATAAGTAGTTACACTGTGTGTTTGTTCATTGGATTGTGTCTAATCAGACGATTGGGAGCACCAGGTAATTTAAGCGAGGTTCCTACTGGTGTATAAGAACTCTTTGGATCAGTGCTTGCAGGCATTTGGGACATTTTGTGCAACCGATCGCTGCTTCACGTAGCAAATGGGATACTCCGCAATTTTCAACATCGTCAGAATTTACTGCCCGGTGGTTGCAGCACTCGGAATTCCGGGTAATGTTGTGTGTTTGTGTTACTCTCGGGGTATCGTAGACTAAATGAATCTCGATTCATAGTTGCATTTCCGGTCCAGTGCATTGGACGGTGAAAAGAAACCTTCACTCTAATTTATCTTCTAATTGTAATTCGCGTTAAAATGTTTCATCTTGCATTTGTGTATTGTTTGGGCGTTTGATACGGTTTTATACTATCGTGGACACAACTGTATGCCAGAAATGTTTAAGTGTGCTTACAAAACGCGCAGACCGAGACTACCGCACCCACAATGCCGGCGAAACTCCGTCCAACAAGCAGCATTTATGTAGAGGAAGAAATGTTCGAGGAGACCCTGCAGCAGGACTTCATCAGAGCAGTTTGCAAAGATATCACTTCGCGCAACATCCTGATAGCGACAGTACTGACTTACCAGATCCGGTCAACGCTGAGCCCGCCCTGTGCCGTATTATCTTCCTCTGACGTCCGGCTTTCCCGGCACGATTCCTCTCATTAAATCCTCAAATTTCACTGTAGGGACGAGGAGACTTGATGCACCTCAGTTATTAAATCCCAAAGTATTATCAGCTGTTCCCGCATCTCCCCATGTTAAATTACTTATTCCTCCCCTGTCATCATGAACTGAAGGAATTTATATATATAAATATATTTATATTATATTTATATTTATATAAATGTGGCCAACCCTCCGAGGTCCTTCGATCCTGAATGTTTCAGTGGAGTTACCTTGGTATCTGCCATTGATGTTCAATCAGCGAACGTGACTCTTTCTCACGGGTCCTCCCCGATAGCGGAGAAAACGCAGCCATGCAGATGATTTTTCAGAGTGGTCTGTCGGACAATTAATCTGTTTCTGCAAAGAAAAATAGGATTCTCCTCAAACCAGCAGCTGCAGCCATCACTCCATTACCTTGTCTTTCCAGCGTGACTGTCTGCTGAAGTGAGGAGTATCATGTGTGTCTTGATGTATTAACCTCCCGTTCAGTGGCTTCCCCCTTCCTCATTTTCTTTTTAACGATCCCATAAATTATTATTGAATGTGCAGAATTTAATTTTGGGGCATTGATTTCAAATTCGTTTTGATTTTTATGATCATGCGCATTTCCCACGATTAATTCACTGATCACAACTGTCTCGGCAAAGCTCTGTTTAGTTCACCCGTGGTGCCCATTCGCAAGTTTGGCATCTCTTTTTTCTTGGGCATCTAGTATTCAGGACACATCGCTGGTCCGTCCCTTGTTCTTACAGAGAGCGCAGCGTGTGAATCTGGATTTAAAATGCATTCATGATCTTTATTCGATGTAATTATGAAAAAAAAAAACATTTTAAATGGAAGCCAAATAAATAATCGCTTTTAAAGAATTGTAAATACGTCATACTGTCTGAAATCAAAATCAATCTGTCCACCATCCGTGCCGCTCTCCGCAAGACGCCATCCTATTAGGGACAGTTCTTGATAACCTCGCCTTCCGTGACTGGGACACGGCCCGTTACTGACTACATAACAGAGCCGCCTGAGGGTTAACTGCTGGATGTGAAACTGGCGAGATGTTAATCGTGTATTAAGTGGAAGGATACCCTGACACCAAACTATGGCCCGTTCGACTATTACTGACAGTAGGCAAATAAAGTCACACGAATCATTCTGCGGTTAATGATCGTATGTTTTAATAATTTCTTTCAGTTAATTTAACGGCGATTGTGATCCTGTCCCGCGGGAAGTGCGGTCTGTCCAAATGCATCGCTCTCTACCTTGTGGCCATGGCGGTGGCCGATCTGATGGTGGTTATCATTGTTATTATACTACAGAGGATAAATCATATCTATTTATTTACTAATTTCTTGCTCGTAACTCCGACGTGTTCTCTACTACATGTCCTGAGTCTCGCAAGCTTGGACTGTTCTGTTTGGTTGACGGTAGCTTTCACTTTTGATCGGTGCATCGCGATTTGCTGTGAGAAGCTGCGGAACCGATATTGCACCGAGAGAACAGCGACTGTGGTGGTAGCAACAGTGAGTGCGGCGTGTTGTGCCCAGGCCATTCCATATTACTTTTCAATGGATCGATGGCGTTGTGTTTCTTCAGCAGAATATTTCACATCACCCCTGTGGAAAGCCTACGAGGTATTTGACATCATCATAACACCATTACTACCAATATGTTTAATCGTGCTCTTTAATGTTTCAACCGTCAAACGTATCATAGCGACAAATAGAGTTCGCCAGGGACTTCGAAAAAGCGGTGAGAATTGTAATGACCCGGAGATAGCAAACCGGAGAAAGTCAATGATACTGTTGTTCGCACTTTCAGCCAATTTCATATTATTTTGGATGCCCTATGCTGTGTATTCTGTGAATTGGCAATCCGAAAACTATTTCTACACCGACAGATATTTCAGCTCACCGTCATTCATCCTACAGGTATGTGGGTTCATGTTGTCTTCTCTCAGTTGCTGCACCAACACGTGTATCTATGGCCTGACACAGAGAAAATTCAGGGAGGAGCTGAAGAATGGCGTAAAGTATCTGCTTGCAACAACAGAAAAGATTTGCAAATAAAATGCAAACACAATTATTCCTTCTTGCAACTTCAAAACGATTAATTCGAATAGTATTTCATGTGAGCTTCAGGCGAACGTGTTTTGGTATCTCACTGTTCAAACGATTTGCGTGAGTTAGGCAACAGGGTTTAAATTATTATTATCATTAAGGAATATAATTCACTCCGATATCATGTAATTTCAATCCATTATATTTGATTGCTCCGTATCTAAGCCTACGAACAGGAATGAATCTCACCCATTTGGAAGAGTATTTCATTTGAGTTTCAAGCGATTGTTATTTCAGAATCTCACTCTCCAGTCATCAGCGGGTGTTAAAGAACAGGGATTAACCTGTTAATATCTTCATGAAAATACTTCTGACCGGGATGTCATAAAACTTCAATAAACTATGGCTGGTTGCAAGGTACCTGAACATTTGAACAGTAATTAATCTGATTCGTGCACTGGGAAAACTGTTGACAAAATCTCGGCATTGTATTAAAACATACATAATATATAAAAATATATTATTGTATAATCCGAAATTCTTCATTATTGCCTCGGCTTTTACGGCATTTATGTTTCATATTATTTATTCTGAATATTAGCCTCAGACGGTAAATGCAATGTAATAGTTGTAGAATGATTTAGATGTTCTCCGCGTCACTGTACCATTTCCGCGCCGAAACAGTCTGGTATCGCGACGTAACAATACTTACCTGTCACGAATGTGACGTGATCGGCAGGGGCTTGGTCTTTGAACTTAAGTAATGCTAGCGTTTTGAAATACATTAATGCAAGCTGCTTGACAATTTTCAGGGTTTGATTATTGCGGTGGCATTAACAGTTGATATGATGTGGTCATTTGGAGATTGCAGAAGCACCACTAATGATTTTTTTAAGATTTGATGAATTCTGGCATTGTACCGGATTTCTGGAAAATTGCAAATGTTACTCCGCCAGTTAAGAAGGGTGGGAGGCAGCAGAAAGACATCTATGGACTTGTTAGCCTGACATCAGTGTTTGGGAAAATTTTGCAATGGGTTAAGGATGAGGTTATGGAATACCTGGTAGCACACAAGGTAGGCCAAAGCCAGCATGGTTTCCAGAAAGGAAAATCCTTCCTGACTAACCTACTGCAATTTCGTTGAGGAAATTACAAGCAGAGTAGACAAAGGAGATGCAGTAGATGCGGCGTACTTGAATTTTCGGAAGGCCTTTGACAAAGCGCAGCACATGAGGCTGCTTATTAAGATTGGAGCCCATGTTATTACGAGGGAGTAACTAGCATGGGTGGAGCATTGGCTAATCGGCAGAAAGCAGAGCGTGGGAATAAAGGAATCCTATTCTGTCTGGCTGCCGGTTCGAGTGGAGTTCCACAGTGCTCAGTTTTGGGACCGCTGCTTTTTACGACGTATGTCAATGATTTGGACTATGCGATTAATGGACGTGGCTAAATTTGCCGATGATACCGAGATAGGTGGAGGAGAGGGTTGTGTTGAGGAACTAGAACGTCTGCAGAGAGACATAGATATTTTCGGGAACTGGCAAAGAGGTGGCAAATCTTCGTTTGAAGAAATAAACAGCCGGACTATTATTCCGATGGTGAGAGACGTCAAAATTCAGAGATGTCAAGGGAATTGGGGTCCATGTGCAGGATACCCTAAAGGCTAGCCTCCAGGTTGAGTCGGTTGTGAAGAAGGCGAATGCAATGAAAGCATTTATTTTCAGAGGTACAGGGTATAAGAGCAGGGATGTCATGCTGAGGCTCTGTAAGGTACTCGTGTGACCACATTTGGGGTATTGAGTGCAGTTTTGGGCTCCGTATATTGGAGAGGATATACCGACATTGGAGAGGGTTCAGAGAAGATTCACGAGAATGATTCCAGGAATGAAAGGGTTATCTTCCTGATAAAGTACGATCAGCTCTGTGGTGTATTCCCTGGAATTCAGGAGAATGTAGGGTAATCTCAAAGAAACTTCACCAATGTTTAACGGCTTGAAAAGATTAGATATGGCACCGTTATTTCTCATGGTAGTTTAGTCTAGAACAAGAGGGCACGGCTTCAGGATTGAAGGACGTACATTTAGAACAGAATTGTCGAGAGAGTACTTCAGTCAGAGGGTGGTAAATCGGTCGAATTAGTTGTAGAGGGTATGTCATAGGGTACATTTAAGGCAGCTAGGTTCCTAATTAGCCAGGGCATCAAAGGGTATGGTCTGAGGGCAGTGAAGTGGGGATGACTGCAATAATTGGATCAGCCCATGATTGAATGGCAGAGCAGACACGATGGTCCGAATAGCCTCCTTCTCGTCGTATATCATGTGGTCCTATGGTCATAAAAAAACATGAAACATGCTTATCGTTTGGACCATAAGACTTTAAGATATAGGGGAAGAAGTAGGTCCTTTTGCCCGTCGAGTCTGCTCCGCCATTTTATCATGGCTAGTGCCATGATATCTTGTGACCAAAATTCTACTGCCTTCTCACCAGATCATTCAAGCCCCTTACCAATTAAGAATATATCATTCTGCCTTAAATATAGATGAAGACTAGCCCTCACAGCTGCCCGCGACAAATAATTCCACAGATTCCCCACTCTCTGGCTGCAGACACTCCTCCCTATCTCCATTCGAAAAGGAAACCCTTCCATTCTTGTACTGTGTCTTCTGATCATAGACTCGAACACCGTAGGAAACATCCTCTCCACATCCACTCTATTGACCCCTTTCACCATCCAAAAGGTTTCCATTAGGGCAGCATTCATTCTTCTGAATTCCACTGACTAGAGATCATTTTCGGGAACCTCCTTTGAACCCTCTCCAGTTCAGCACATTTTTTCTACGACAGTGTACCGGGAACTACTCACTTACAGGAAGTGAAACCTCACGAGTGTTTCTAAAGTCTCAGCATTACATCCTTTCCTTTATACTAGTGTTCCTGAAACGAATCCCGTTTGCCTACAGGCACCAACTGCATATTAACCCTGACGAAATCAAGGGTTAGGGTTAATAACGAAACTCTAACGCTCTGCAGACAGAAACTTCTTCCTCAGTCAACAGAAATGTTCCGAGATTCCTTTTCGCTTCGTCTACTCCTTGCGTCAAGCACTGGCTGGAGGAGACTCACTCATTGTGCTCTCAGTTTCTGGTTGTGAGAACAGTATTTACCAACATGATTTATTAACTGAGTAATTGATGCAGAGAACGATTTGTCAGTCATGGACCCGCGTGGAGTTTTATTGATTGCAATTCCTTCCGGACCCTTCTTCAATGAATCGGGCGACCCTTCCGCTACTATTGTTGTTGCCCTTACACTCATCTTCTTCCTGTCACCGCCACCCGTCCCGAACAAATCTTCGCTGCTCCCTAACAGGGATACAGTTTACCTTGTACTTCTCTGCCAGTCCATGAGCATCCGCATCCAGCAGGTCATTCTCCATCACTTCCGCATATTCAACGGGATTCTACCAACAGTCGTATCTGTACTTCTGACCACCCCCTCTCTGAGGCAGAACGTTCCGTCCTTAGCAAAGGCCTCTCTTTCGTCCCCCTCCGTCCACACCTCTGTGAGTTCCGGACCCACCATGACGATGTCTTCTTCCTTCGGCTACGTTAACAAGAATTCCCCTCTCCCATTGATGAAACCCCCCCCCCCTGTCCAGACCACTTCATTGTCACTCTGTATGTCCAATCTTTATACACTTCCATTCCCCATCAAGAAGGCCTCAAAGCCCTTCGCTGCTTTCTTGACAATACACCCCACCAGTTCCCCAACACCAGCAAACTCCTCCGGTTGGCGGAACTGGAACTCAAACTTAATAACTTCTCTTTTGATTCTTCAACCTTCCTCCTCCTCCTGGATAACCCCACCCCCGGGACTTCTACCTGCACTCGATCTTTGTATCTTCAACTATCCGCGAGACATGAAACGCCTCAACATCACCACTCCTCTCTCCTGTTCCAGCCTCACTCCCTCGAAACGCATTGCCCTGCACTCTCTCTGCACTAATCCTAACGTCACCATCAACCCTGCAGACAAAGGTTGTGCCGTAGTAATCTGCCTCACTGAGGCCAAACAGCAGCTCTCTGACACCTCCTCTTACTTACCCCTGGAACAGGACCCCACCAAAAAACATCGAAACATTGTCTCCCTTAACTTCACAGCCCTTATCAACTCCGGAGACCTTCCATCCTCACCCAAATGACTCACACCCCGCACTGCTCGGTTTTACCTCCTGCCCAAGATCCACAAGCCTGACAGTCCCGTTAGACCCATGGTTTCTGCCTGCTCCTGCCCCACCGGAGTTGTATCTGCCTACTTGGACTCCATTTTGTCACCCATGGTTCACTCCCTCCTCACCCACATCCGGGAAACATCCCCTGCCCTTCATTTCTTCAATAATTTTTCAGTTCCTCGGTCCAGAACATTTCATTTTCACTGTGGATGTCCAATCCGTATACACTTCCATTACCCATCAAGAAGGCCTCAAAGCCCTCCGCTGCTTCCTTGACAATACACCTCACCAGTTCCCCACCACCACCAAACTCCTCCGGTTGGCGGAACTGGAACTCACACTTAATAACTTCTCTTTTGATTCTTCCCAATTTCTTCAGACCAACAGTGCAGCTCTAGGCACTCGCATGGGCCCCACCTATGCCTGACTTTTCGTGGGTTATGTGGAACAGTCTAAGCTCCAAATCTATCCTGGTACTGCTCCCTAACTTTTCCTTCGCTACATTGACGACTACATTGGTGCTGCTTCCTGCACCCATGCTGAGATCGTCAATATCATCGACTTTCCCTCTAACTTTCACCCAGCCCTCGAATTCACTTGGTCCATCTCGGACACTTCTCTCCCCTTCTCGATCTCTCGGTCTCCATCTCTGGAGACAGACTGCCCACTGACATCTTCTAAAGCCCACTGATTCTCGTAACTACCTCGACTTCCCATTACCTCTTCCCACGCTGCCAAATGCAAAAATGTTGTTCCCTATTCCCAGTTCCTCCCTCCCCGCCGCTTCTGCTCCAAGGATGAGGCATTCCGTTCCAAGACAAATGTCCTCTGTGTTTAAGGATCGTGGTTTCACTTCTGCGGTCATCAATGATGCCCTCACCCGCATCTGCCCCATTTCCATACTTCGGCCCTCGCCCCATCCCGTCACCACAACAGGGACCGAGTTACCCTTGTCCTGACCTACCACCCCGCCAGCTTCCGGATCCAGCACATTATCCGCCGCAACTTCCGCCACCTGCAACAGGGTCCCACCACTAATCACATCTGTCCCTCTCTACACTTCTCTGCTTCCCGCAGGGATCGTTCCCTCCTGGTCCACACTTCCCTCCCCACAGATCTCCCACCTGGCACTTATCCCTTCAAGCTTTCTCCTTCGCTCCCTCCCACCACCTTCTTTATGGGGCCCCTACCCCTTCCCTCATCAGTCCTGACCGAGGGTCTCGGCCCGGAACGTTGACTGCTCGTTTCCACGGATGCTGCCCGACCCAGCGTGTTGTTCGCGTGCAATTGCCTTCCTCAGCGACGACGCAACCTGCAAGTTAACCTTCAGGATGTTGTGTACAAGGACTTTCCAGACCCATTGCATCTCAGATTTTTGTATTTTCTTTCCATGTGGAAAACCGTCTGCTCAATTATTTGTTCCACCAGAGTGCATAACCATGTATTTACCAGCGTTATATTTCATTTACCGCTTACCTGCAAAGTACACCATAACATCTCCCCCAACGATTGGGTTCAGGCTGACTGGCCTGTAATTTTCTTTCTGCTGCCCAAGTCCTTTCCTAAAGAGTGGAAGGACATTTGCAATTTTACAGACCACCGGAAACACGCTGGAGTCCAATGTTTCCTGAAAGACCTGTACTAATTCCTCCACAATCTCCAGGGTGCAGATCATCTGATCCGGGTGACAAATGAACTTTTAGGTCTTTCAGCATTGAGCACCTTCTCCTTTGTAACAGAAACTGCATTCACTTCTATTTCCTATCACCCTTCAACATGTCTTCCGCGGTGGGGACTGATGTAAAATATTCATTTAGTTCATCTACCATCTCGTTGTTCCCCTTTATTCTCTCTCGGACCTCATTATCTGGCAGTCTTATACCTATTCTCATTTCTCTTTTATTTTCAATGTGTGCTTGCCAGCTTGCTTTTGAAAATTTTTGCCATTTGATTTTTTTTTCGAATTCATCTGTCCTGTATCTTCCTCATTTTCACGGAACCCCCTGCAATTTCAGCTCTGCTGTCACCCCTGCCTGCTCCGACTTCCAATTTACTTTTGACAACTCATCTCTCATAGGACTGTAATTTCCTTTACACCACTGAAGTACCGCGACGTCAGACTTGTGCGATCACCTTCTATTCAGAAGTCAGCCCGAGTCCACAGCACTTTCGTTAACCTTTGAAAATACCTGATTCTACGAAGTTCTTTAAGTTCACAATGAGGCGGAGAAACACTCTTTATTCCCCCTGTGGCAGGGAAGGGTAGAGTCAAGCAGTGCATTAGTGATAGGGGACCTGATAGTTTGCGGTACAAAACTATCAAAAGCCACAAAAGAGACCCAGGATGCTGCCTCGCCTCCCAAGTGCAAGGGTCCAGGTGTAATCGAGCGGCTGCAAGATGTTCCGAAGGGGAAGAGTGAACAGCCAGAGGTCGTGGTGCATATTGGCACCAATATCGTTTAAAACAAGTGGAAGAGCTTCTACAGACGGAGTATATAGAGGTTGGAAATAGGGTGAAGAGAAAGACATACAAGGTCATAATTTCTGGATTACTTCCAGTGTCATCGGCTAGTGTGGCTAGGAATGGGATGATAGTACAACTGAATGAGAAACTGAGGAGATGGTAAAAGGGGCAGTGGTTTAAGCTTCGATCAACAGAATATATTTTTGAACACGCGGTGACCTGCAGAAGAGGCACGGTTTTCATCTGAGATGGAGGAGAACTAATATTGTGGACGGGAAGTTGGCTAATGCTACTTGGGAGGATTAAGCTGGTATTGTAAGGGGCTGGGAATCGGAACACCATGTCACTGAGTGAAGGACTGGACACAAAGGTAGTTATCAGTGAAAGCACGGACAGGCAAAATCAAGTAAATATGTATGATGAGACATAGTTTGAGTGGCGTGTATTTCAATGCAGGGAATGTTATAGGTAACGTTGATGAACTTTGAACATAGATAAGTGCATGGAGCTACAATGCTGTGGCCTTGACAGAGACTTGGTTGAGAGATGGGCAGGGAAGCGTAATTAATCTACCAGGCTTCAAAAGCTGGAGCAGGAAGTAAAAGAGGTGTGAGTTGCACTACGAATCAGGATGAATATCACAGCCGCACTAAGGGGAGACATGGTGCAGGATTGAGACACTGAGTCTATTAGAGCAGAACTCAGGAACGGAAAGGGTGCTATCAAGCTAATGGGATTGTACTACTACCTGCTGTTGGATAATGAGTCTATTCAGAAGTCCTCTCAGTGGGTGAGCAGTAGGGTGACAGAAACCACAACTCCTTCACTTCCAAGATAGCTACAAATAAGAATGGGATATTTGTAAACTGGAAAAGGGCAACTTACAAGAGCATTAGGCAGGAATTAAGATGATCTAATTGGAAATAACTTCTCTTCTGGCAAATCCAGGTCGGACATGTGCTTAATCCAGTGCTTAATCCAGTGCTTAAAGCCTATTTGCACAGAGCACAGGAAAGTTGTGTTCCCGTTAGAGGGATGGACGGGGATGGAAAGAGAAGAGAAACTCGAATGCCCACAAAAGTGAAGAATTTAGTCAAGAAGAAGAAAGAAAAATATGTCAAGTTTAGGAAGTTAGGATCAAATGGATTAGATGAAGGCTATACAGAATACAGAAAAGAGCTTAAAAAAAGGAATTTACGAAAGCCAAGAAGGGCCATAAAACATCCTTGGCAAGTAGTATTAACGTGAATCCCAAGGCGTTTTATACATTTATCAAGACAAATTGATAAAGGGGGCGAGGGTAGGACGCCTCAAGCGTAAAGAGGGAAATATTAGCGAGGATGTGGAGAATATGAGTAAACTACAAAATAAGCACTTTGCTTGATATAACCATATAACAATTACAGCAGGGAAACAGGCTATCACGGCCCTTCTAGTCCGTGCAGAATGCTTCCTCTCACATAATCCCAGCGACCTGCACTCAGTCCATAACCCTCCATTTCTTTTCTGTCCATATACCTATCCAATCTTACTTGAAATGCCAATGTCGTACCAGTCTCTACCAACTCTACTGGAAGCTCGTGCCACACAGCTACCACTCTCTGACTAAAGAAGTTCCCACTCGTTTTACCCCTAAACGTTTGCCCCTTAACGCTCAACTCATGTCCTCCTGTTTGAATCTCTCCTACGCTCAATAGAAAAGGCCTATCCACGTCAACTCTATCTATACCCCTCATAATTTTAAATACCTCTATCAACACCCCCTCAATCTTCTGCGCTCTAAGGAATAAAGACCTAGCTTGTTCAAACTTTCTCTGTAACTTAGGTGCTGAAACTCAGTTAACATTCTAGTAAATCTTCTCTGTACTCTCTTTCTATTTTCTTTGACGTTTATTCTATAATTCGATGACCAGAACTGTACACAACACTCCAAATTGGGCCTTAGCAATGCCTTGTAAAATTTTTACTTTCCATCCCAACTCCTAAACCCAATGCTCTCATTTATAAAGGCCAGGATACCAATAGCTTTCTTCACCACCCTATCCACATGAGATTCCACCTTCAGGGAACTATGCACTATTATTCCAAGAGCAATCTGTTCTACTGCACTCTTCAATGCCCTACAATTTACCATGTCTGTCCTATTTTGATTAGTCCTACCAAAATGTAGCACCTCACACTTATCAGCATTGAACTCCATCTGCCATCTTGCAGCCCACTCTTCTAACTGGCTTGACTCTCTCTGCAAGCTTTGAAAACCTACTTCATTATCCACCACGCCACTTATCCTAATATCATCTGCATACTTACTAATCCAATTTATCCCCCCATCATCCAGATCATTAATGTATAAGACAAATAACATTGAACCCAGTACATATCCCTGAGGCACACCACTACTCACCGGCCTCCAGCCTGACAAACAGTTATCCACCACTACTCTCAAACATGACATTCCACGCACAAATCCATGTTGACTCTTCCTAATCAGACTCTGTCTATCCAGATAAATAAATATACCATCTCTAAATATAATTTCCATTAATTTACCCACCAGTGACGTGAAACGTACAGGCCTGCAATTGCTAGGTTTATTCTTAGTACCCTTTTTAAACAATGGAACAACATGAGCAATACACTAATCCTCCGGCACCATCCCCGTTTCTAATGACATTTGAAATATTTCTGTCTGAGACCCGGCTATTTCTACACTAACTTCCGTCAAGGTCCTAGGAAATATCCCGTCAGGATCCGGAGACATCCACTTTTATGTTCCTTAAAAGTGCCAGGACGTCCTCTTCTTTGATCATCATAGTTTCCATAACTTCCCTACTTGTTTCCCTTACGTTACACAATTCAATATCCTTCTCCTTCGTGAATACCGAAGAAACGACATTGTTCAAAATCTCCCCCATCTCCTTTGGCTGCACACAAAGCCGTCCACTCTGATTCTCTAAAGGACCAGTCTTATCCTTCACTATCCTTTTGCTATAAATATAACCGTAGAAACCCTTTGTATTTATTTTCACCTTACTTGCCAAAGCATGGCTGCAGGGTGACCAGGACTGGGAATTAAACATACAAGGATTTTCGATCATTAGGAAAGACAGGCAAGAAGGAAAAGGAGGTGGGGTGGCTATGTTAATAAAACAAGAAATCACTGCAATAAAGCGAAATGATATTGGCTCAAAGGATCAGGATAACGAAACAATTTGGGTAGAAATAAGAAATAGTAAAGGGAAAAAAAGCAGTGGTGGGAGTAGTCTATAGCCTCCAAACAGCTGTAACTCAGTTGGTCGGAGCATAAATCAGGAAATAGTTGGGGCTTGCAATAAGGGAACAGCTATAATTATGGGGGATTTTAACTTTCATATTGACTGGACGAATCAAGTCGGACACGGCAGCCTTGAAGAAGAGTTTATTGAGTGTATTCGGGATGGGTTCCTTGAACAATACGTTACTGAGCCGACAAGGGGGCAAGTAGCCTTAGATCTGGTCCTGTGTAATGAGACAGGACTAATGAACAATGTCCTAGTAAACGATCCCCTTGGACTGATTGACCATAATATGGTCGAATTCCATATTCAATTAGAGGATGAGAGGGTTGGATCTCAAACAAGCGTTCTGAGTCTAGATAAAGGAGACTATGATGGAATGAGAGCAGAATTGCTTAAGATTGATTGGGAAAATAGATTAAAGGGTAGATCGGTACATGATCAGTGGTGTGTATTTAAGTTATTTTACAACTATCAAAAAGAATATATTCCACTGAAGAAAAAAGGGTGCAAAAGAAAAAAATAGTTATCCGTGGCTAAGTAAAGAAATAAAGCAAAGTATACGACTAAAAAGAAAGTTATATAAGGTAGCTAAATCTAGTGTGAAGATTGAAGATCGAGAAGCTTTTAAAGATCAGCAGCAAATAACAAAAAGATTGATTAAGAAGGGGAAGATAGATTATGAAAGTAAATTGGCGAAAAACATAAAAGCAGATAATAAGAGTTTTTATAGTTACATATAAAGAAAATGGGTGGCTAAAGTAAATGTTGGTACCCTAGAAGATGAGACCGGGAAATTAATGGTAGGAGGCGTGGAGATGGCGGAAACGCTGAAAAAGTATTTTGTTTCAGTTTTTTACAGTAGATGACACTCAAAATATCCTCACACTGGATAAACAGAGGGCTCCAGGGGGAGGGAAGCTAACTACGATTCAAATCACCAAGGAAATGGTACTTGATAAATTAATGGGACTGAAGGTGGATAAATCCCCTGGACCGGATGGCTTTCATCCTTGGGTCTTAAGGGAAGTGGCGGTCGGGATTGTGCATGCATTAGTGATAATTTTTCAAAACTCGCTGGACTCGGCAATGGTCCCGGCAGATTGGAAAAATGCTAATGTAACACCTTTGTTTAAAAAGGGCAATAGACAGAAGGCTGGGAATTATAGGCCAGTTAGCCTAACATCTGTGGTTGGCAAAATGTTGGAATCGATAATTAAGGAAACAGCAACAGGGCATTTGGATAAACATGTCTTAATCGGACAAAGTCAGCATGGCTTTCCAAAAGGAAAGTCATGTTTGTCAAATTTGTTGGAGTTCTTTGAGGACATAATATATAGGGTAGATAAAGGGGAACCAGTGGATGTGGTGTATTTGGACTTCCAAACGGCATTTGACAAGGTGCCACAGCAAAGATTATTGCTTAAAGTAAAACAATCATGGGATTGGGGATAATATTCTGGCATGGGTGGAGGATTGGCTTTCTAACAGAAAACAGAGAGTTGGGATAAATAGTTTATTCTCAGACTGGCAGTTGGTGACTAGTGGTGTTCCGCGGGGGTCGGTGTTGGGACCCCAACTCTTTACAATCTACATTAATGATTTGGAGAAAGGGACTAAGTGCAACGTCTCGAAGTTTGCTGATGACACAAAGATGGGAGGGAGTGTAATGAGGGCGGAGGACATTGAAACCCTGCAGGGGGACATAGATAGGCTGAGTGATTGGGCAGACATTTGGCAGATGAAATATAATACTGACAAGTGTGAGGTCTTGCACATTGGCAGGAAAAATAATAGAGCAAGTTATTATCTAAACGGAGAGAAACTGGAAAGTGCTTCTGTGCAAAGGGATCTGGGGGTCCTGGTGCAGGAAACACAAAAAGTTAGTATGCAAGTGCAACAGGTGGGCAAGAAGGCCAATGGAATGCTGGCTTTTCTTGCTAGGGGGATGGAGTATAAGAACAGGGAGGTCTTACTGCAGTTGTACCGGGTATTGGCGAGACCACACCTGGAGTACTGCGTTCATATTTAAGATGGCTCTCGAGGCAGTGCAGAGAAGGTTCACTAGGTTAATTCCGGGGATGGGTGGGTTGATGTATGATGAGAGGTTGAGTAGATTGGGACTCAACTCATTGGAGTTCCGAAGAATGGGAGGCGATCTTATTGAAACATATAAGATTGTGAAGGGACTTGATCGTGTGGATGCGGCGAGAATGTTCCCATTGATGGGTGAAACTAGGACTAGGGGGCATAACCTTAAAAAAAGGGAATGCCGTTCCAGGACTGCGATGCAGAGAAATTTCCTCACTCAGAGGGTAGTGGGTCTGTGGAATTTACTGCCCCAGAGAGCTGTGGAAGCTACTACACTCAATAAATTCAAAACGGAGATAGACATTTTCCTGGATAAAAATGGCATTAGGCGATACGGTGAGCGAGCAGGTAAGTGGACATGAGGCTAGGTTTAGATCAGCCATGTGATCTCCTGGGCTAGTTTTCGATAGCCTGGATGGGTCGGAGAGGAATTTTCCAGATTTTTTCTCCTCAATTGGAAAATCGCTTTTTTTTTCCCGGATGATCACATGGGTTTGGGCGGGATGAATAATAAAATAAAATGGGCGGCATGGTGCCCTGTTGGTTGGCACTGTTGCCTTGTGGGATTCGGTGATAACTATAGTTAAGATTGGATCAGCCATGATCTTTTTGAATGGCGGAGCAGGCTTGAGGGGCCGATTGGCTGATCCCTTACGAACAATGCAATACTATATAGTTCCCCGAACCAGTGGACACACATCCCTCTGTTGTGCTCGCCAAGTGTTCTCAGTAGCCAAGCCGTCACGACAAAGCGCCAGCGCTGTCTGCTAGCTACTGTCTGACACAAAGCCTCACACGCGATCTCATGTAAACACTCAGAGATGCAGACACACAAAGATTCATTAATAATGAACACATCATGAACTTCTAACATTTTAAGGTGTGGGCAGCAATTTGGCAATGCAAATCTATTTCAGGCACTGCAAAGATTGGAGTGCCCTTTGATTTAGGGGTGTGATGAATCTCAAGATTATTTCATTTACAGATAATTTAATAACAAATACACTTTGAGTTGTGTTCTTGCTATTTTATTTAAGGTGCAGGCAGCTTTTTTTGATTTGTTTGAAGTGATTCTTGCTCTGTAATTGTCTAATGCGCAAGTGGGGTTGCTGGGTATGTAGATGGATTTGGGAGTGTCGGCAGGTTTGGGGTGCGCACGGATCTGGGTATGCAGGTGGATTTGGGAGTGTCGGCAGGTTTGGGGTGCGCACGGATCTGGTATGTAGGTGGATTTGGGAGTGTCGGCAGGTTTGGGGTGCGCACGGATTTGGGTATGTAAGTGGATTTGGGAGTGTCGGCAGGTTTGGGGTGCGCACGGATTTGGGTATGTAGGTGGATTTGGGAGTGTCGGCAGGTTTGGGTGCGCACGGATTTGGGTATGTGTGTGGATTTGGGAGTGTCGGCAGGTTTGGGGTGCGCACGGATCTGGGTGTGTAGGTGGATTTGGGAGTGTCGGCAGGTTTGGGGTGTGGACGGATCTGGGTGTGTAGGTGGATTTGGGAGTGTCGGCAGGTTTGGGGTGCGCACGGATTTGGGTTTGTAGGTAGATCTGGGAGTGTCGGCAGGTTTGGGGTGTGCACGGATCTGGGTATGTAGGTGGATTTGGGAGTGTCGGCAGGTTTGGGGTGCGCACGGATTTGGGTATGTAGGTGGATTTGGGAGTGTCGGCAGGTTTGGGGTGCGCACGGATTTGGGTATGTAGGTGGATTTGGGAGTGTCAGCAGGTTTGGGTGCGCACGGATTTGGGAATGTGTGTGGATTTGGGAGTGTCGGCAGGTTTGGGGTGTGCACGGATCTGGGTGTGTAGGTGGATTTGGGAGTGTCGGCAGGTTTGGGGTGCGCACGGATCTGGGTATGTAGGTGGATTTGGGAGTGTCGGCAGGTTTGGGGTGCGCACGGATCTGGGTATGTAGGTGGATTTGGGAGTGTCGGCAGGTTTGGGTGCGCACGGATTTGGGTATGTGTGTGGATTTGGGAGTGTCGGCAGGTTTGGGGTGCGCACGGATCTGGGTGTGTAGGTGGATTTGGGAGTGTCGGCAGGTTTGGGGTGTGGACGGATCTGGGTGTGTAGGTGGATTTGGGAGTGTCGGCAGGTTTGGGGTGCGCACGGATTTGGGTTTGTAGGTAGATCTAGGAGTGTCGGCAGGTTTGGGGTGTGCACGGATCTGGGTATGTAGGTGGATTTGGGAGTGTCGGCAGGTTTGGGGTGCGCACGGATTTGGGTATGTAGGTGGATTTGGGAGTGTCGGCGGGTTTGGGGTGCGCACGGATTTGGGTATGTAGGTGGATTTGGGAGTGTCAGCAGGTTTGGGTGCGCACGGATTTGGGTATGTGTGTGGATTTGGGAGTGTCGGCAGGTTTGGGGTGTGCACGGATCTGGGTATGTAGGTGGATTTGGGAGTGTCGGCAGGTTTGGGTGCGCACGGATTTGGGTATGTAGGTGGATTTGGGAGTGTCGGCAGGTTTGGGGTGTGCACGGATCTGGGTATGTGTGTGGATTTGGGAGTGTCGGCAGGTTTGGGGTGAGAACGGATCTGGGTGTGTAGGTGGATTTGGGAGTGTCGGCAGGTTTGGGGTGCCCACGGATCTGGGTATGTAGGTGGATTTGGGAGAGTCGGCAGGTTTGGGGTGCGCACGGATCTGGGTATGTAGGCAGGTTTGGGGGTGTGCACACTGATTTGGGAGCGAACATTGAGTTGTGGTTTGCAGTCTTGGGAGAACACACGGATTTGCAGATTAGCGCAGATTTGGGAATCCCGGTGGATTCGGAGGTTGTCGAATCTCCAGGTTGTTTCATTGATACAAACTTTAATAATAAATTCCACCTGAACCTTGACCTCTGCTCTTGCTGTTTTTTAGGGGAGAGGCAGATGCTTGAAATGATTCTTGCTCTGAGATAATCTAACTTGCATGTGGGGGTGTCAGCAGGTTTGGGGTGCGCAGAGATCTGGGTATGTCGGTGGATTTGTAGGGGGACGGCGGGTTCGGCGTGGGCAGGAATTTGGGAGTGCACACAGATTTGAGGATTCTGCTGACTTTGGGATGTTTTGGTGAATATAGGGGTGCACAGGGATTTGTGGATGTGAGCATACATAGCGGTTTGTCAGCGAATATGAGGATCCGTGGATGTGGGACACCCACTGATGAGGGGATAAAGATGGGTTTGTTGAGGTGCGAAGATTTAAGGGGATGTCAATGATTACGCGAGAAATATGTATGTGGGCGTGTGTTCGCCATGTTCTTGCTATTTTTAAGGCGGACGCAGCTATTTTGTAAAGTAGTTGAAGTGAATCCTGCTCGGTGAGAGTGTAATGTGTAGGTGTGTGCACGGATTTGGGGTCCGCATGGATTTGCGGATGCGCGCTTATTCGGGAACTGTCGATGAATCTGGGGGTGCATACGGATTTGGCGGTGAATGTTGCTTTGCGGATGCGCACGGATTTAGGGGTAAGTCAGAGAACGTGTGAGTGTAGTGAATCTCCGGGTTTCGGTTGCTTTTGGGGTGTACACTGATTTGAGGATTGAATTATGTTTTGCCAGTGAGCACAGATTTGGCGGATTCGGGGGTGAGCACTTGTTTGCGGACCCGGTGGATTTAGAGGTGAGTCAGAACTCAGGATTAATTCCATATGAACTTTTACCTCTGTTCTTGTTTTTACATGATTTTCATGTTTCATTGTTTTTGTTAACTGCTTGAAGTGATTCTTGTTCCGGGATAATCTAATGTGCATGTGGGGGTGTCTGCCGAAATGGAGCTGTGTCGAGTCGCAAGGTTCTTTTATTTCTACATACATTAATAATAAATGCAATTTGAAATTTGGCCTCTGTTCTCACTTTGTTGCGGTTCAGCGGCCATTTTTTGAAGCGTTTGAAATGAGAGTTCGAGAATATCTGCATTGCGGAGACAGATGGGAAGGAGCTGAACCAAGGGGGATGAACTGAATTGGAGGTGTACGGGCACGTGTACAGTCAGACAGGGACAAGCAGAGACACAGACACAGAAACACACTGACGCACACTAACACTCATAGACAGGCAGACACACACACACACACACACACACACACACTCAAAACTGCACGTCCTTATCCGCAAATCCAGCTCTCCACCGTGTTCTTTGACACATACGGAGTGACATGATTAAAACATAACCCTCCCCCACTAGACTGCTCAATTTCACGGCATGTGTTCGGGTTAGGGATGGGTCCTGCATGAGCCCCCAAATTATCTCTGTGTGACTAAGTCACTGAAGCTATTGGAGGATTGAGTGGATATGAAATTGTGTTTATTCATCAAAACAAACAGACGTTTTCTTCGAGGCCTCTCAGCAGAGTCCCACAAACACAAACTACATTAAGAGTTTATACTCTCGAGGAGAATGGTAAGAGTATGTGATTCAGGACAATTTCAAAGGCAGAGTGACATAATTTACTTCAATATTCTGTGTCCAACAACTGGTTTGTTTGAAATACATATTTACAGTGGAAGCACATTTAATTGATAAGACACCTCGGACGGTTCAGTCACCTTTGTTGTAACAAACTAACTCCCACACATGATCTAAGTATTATTCCTTTAATCACAATCTGTCATCGCAGGGATTGCACCTGTCTGACGTAATTGGTCTGTAAATAATTTAAAAACCTTTATTTTTCAATCTGTTGAAATCTGTCCCTGTGGAATTTCTAAATGGCTTTAAAAACCCCAGGCACGTGCTGCCTTAGCATTTCATTCCGAGAGATCGCCTGTCGCACAAAGAGACAAATCACTGGCCAGGGAAAATGTCTGCAATGTTCGATATGTATACCAGTGTGGAGAAAATATTGTACGTGTTCATTGGCGTCATTGGAGTTCCTGGTGAGTGAGCATGTTGGTTATTTCTGTGTTTTAACCGGTGTGAACCTGTTTGAGATATTACAAGCTTACAACCTGACCATCATTGCACAAATATCCATCAGAGAAATCGATCCTGTCAATTTCACATTCTGAATTTTCATATTTAATAACAAGTGTAACTAAGTCTATGTTTCTCCTCCAACTCACGGGATCGAATAGATCGCTGTTCCTGCCTTGAATGACACCTTGTCCAAAGATGTCCCAGTGCTGGGGCCAGGGATCTCTCCGGGAAGTTGTGACTGGGAGATGTTTGCATTCTGAAGTACACTTTTCCTAAGTTATTGTTCAGTGGAAAACCTTAGTCCTGTGATTCACGTCTCCCTGTGGAGTCTGTCACAGTCTGATCCAAATGTCTGTTGGTCAATTATTGCTGCTGATCACCTGAACCAGTGTTCACGGATCTGCTAACGTGTGATATCGAACTGAACTGCGCTGTAGAATTAATCCATTAACTCAGCCTCAGGTTACTAGCTTGTTTCTGCTTTCCCTCTGAGACCCGTCGGGAATCGGGGCCCCGCTTCGTCCAGACGAGGGATCTCGGACCGAAACTAGAGTTTGTTCAATTCCATGGAAGCTGCCTGACCTGCAGAGTTCCTCCAGTATTTTATGTGCGTTGCTCCGTTTTATGTCGCTTCTCGGCCCCGTCAGATGCTGAGTTTCCAGAGACCTGGTCAGTCCTGGTTAAATCAGTGAAACCGGCTCCATCAGCGACTGGAATCGGGATCAGCACCGATTGTGTTGTCCGTGCAGCTCGTTTTCATCGCCGACGTTTGCCCGCACAGCGTCCTAACTCCACATTGAAGAGACTGTGTGACCCCTGTCTGATGTTGGATTGTCAACGGTTCACAGACTCTCGCACTCCTGATCTTCAGATGAGAACCGATCCGTTGTAAATTTCCGCAGAATGTGTTCAGTAATGTCCAGTGTCTGTTCTCTCTCTCTCTCTCTCTCTCTCTCTCTCTCTCTCTCTCTCTCTCTCTCTCTCTCTCTCTCTCTCTCTCTCTCTCTCTCTCTCTCTCTCTCTCTCTCTCTCTCTCTCTCTCTCTCTCTCTCTCTCTCTCTCTCTCTCTCCCCCTCTCTCTCTCTCTCTCCCTCTCTCTCTCTAGTGAATTTATTGGCGATTGTGATCCTGTCCCGGGGAAAGTGCGGCCTCTCTACCTGCACCACTCGCTACCTGGTGGCCATGACAGCGGCCAATCTACTGTCCATTATCACCGAGGTTATTTTGTATCGAATCAGTTGGTATTACTTCCGGTGGAGTTTTCTGAGCATCACCCCTGTGTGCAGTGTTATCATTGTATTGAAGTTCACAGCCACACACTGTTCAGTCTGGTTCACCGTCACTTTCACCGTTGATCGGTTTGTCGCCATTTGCTGCCAAAAGCTGAAAACAAAATATTGCACCGGGAAAACTGCGACTGTGGTTCTAACAACAACCGGCGTACTGACCTGTCTGAGAAACGTTCCCCGATACTTCACACGGGAACCCGCAGTGATCATCGACAATGTACCGTGGTTCTGTATGATCATGGAAAATTATTTCACTGACCCCGGGTGGGTTGGATATGACTGGCTCGATACGGTTTCAACTCCATTCCTCCCTTTCGCTGGGATCCTGCTGCTCAACGCTCTGACAGTCAGACACATTTTGGTGGCCAGTCGGGTCCGTAAGGGGCTGAAGGGTCAGAGCAAGGGGGAGAACCGGAGTGACCCGGAGATGGAGAGCAGGAGGAGGTCTGTGGTTTTACTCTTCACCATCTCCGGCAGCTTCATCCTCCTGTGGATGACATACGTTGTAAATTTCATTTATTATCAGGTCTCAGGAAAAGGATTCGATTTCAATGATTCTGAATGGATCTTTATGTACGTCGGGGTTTTGCTGAAGAATTTCAGCTGCTGCACGAACACATTTATTTACGCGGTGACTCAGTCGAAATTCAGGGAGCAGGTTATCAGCGCGGTGAAATATCCCGTCACCTCGGTGGTTCAATTCATTAATAAAGCCGCGACCTGAGCACAAGCCGGAGGCGGCCGCAGTGTTTCCAGTCCGTGTCCAGCCCCTCACGTTCACCACCTGATTTCCCAGGTGTTATTCCCAGGCCGATTAACCCATCGTCCGGCAGCTATGTGACGTTAGCATAGCTTGTGTGTGGAGTGGGGCAAAGCACCGTCCCGGAGGATCAGTATCTCATTGGACCGGGAAGATATCAGTCGGAGAACTGCTCCTGAAGGCGCAAACCCATTGGTCAGTAGATATTTGCATCTATTTCCATTCCCTTCAACCATCCTCACTGTCCGACGTTGCACCTTGTCGGTGGCGTATAATACGATGCTAGTTGTCTATTCCAATATTATCACAGCAGTCTCCGCTGTCCCTTGAATGATTGGCCAACGTGAAGGAAAAGGGCGGGATTTGCATAAACGATGGTCGACATTCCCACTTCAAGGCGTTGATCCCGCCACCAATTGGACTGGATTGTGGTGCGGAGAATTGGGAAATAAAACCCTGGCCGCTTCCATTGTTTTTCCATTTGAAAGGTAAATTACCCCAAAGTCCCAGAGATCGTACGGAATGAAACACAACATTGTGAATTAAATTAAAGTCACTCCCATTACTTCAGAAAGTTTTTAAATAAAATCTAACAACCCCCGAGGATTGTAATGAAGCCTCCATTTGATTTTTCTTTCTGATACTCTTTTCACTGAATTAAAATGTGTTCAACTGTTTCATTATGACAAAACGTTCACGGCCCAGAGTGATGTTTACCAACACGACATGAGGAATAGTATTGTCAATTGGGAGACGATTCCCATCTCCCATAAATCCAAACTTCTATGTATTCTGTAATGGCATCTCCCCTTGTGACCATTATCCCACCAGTCTTGCCATAAGGCCACAATTATTAGCACTAAAAAACCCTTACCTGCTGATTTCCTAGGTGGAAGCTCTTTACCAACAGTTAAACTTTTAACAGCTTTGGTAAGTAAACAGTCAACCCGCTCATTCCCCTAAACGCCTCTAATACCCCTCTAAACTGAAAGGCTAACTTCACATTCAGTTAGTCCTGACGAAGGGTCCCGGCCTGAAATGTCGACAGTGCTTCTCCCTATAGATGCTGCCTGGCCTGCTGCGTTCCACCAGCATTTTGAGTGTGTTGCTTGAATTTCCAGCATCTGAAGATTTCCCCGTGTTTGCACTTTGAATAGGAAATAATGATTGATGAGTTTCCAACAGTAATTCTGATCTATTACTGAAGTCACCTGTTTTAAGACACATCAAAACCGAAAAGGAATCTGAACAAATTACAAATTTATCTGGGCAAATTTCTTTCACCCACTCTAAGCCGAAAACAGATGGAAACCAATTTGCCGTATGTTTTTATAAATGGTAGGTAAGTCATTTCCCTATCCTTTACTGCAATTACTCCACCAACATTCCCAGTTAAATCATCTTTCGATCCTTCTGCAAAAAAGGTTAAAATGATTAACATGGTGAATGATGAATGGTCCACATATCATAATAATTTTCCTTAATATCCTGATGAGCTAACAAATTCTCAAACATGACAACATCCTTAAACATTATTAAACTGTCCAATCCAAAATGTACGTGCTGGTCGCGAAGGCTGTTGGGGTGGTGAAACCTATCCCGGTTAGGGTGGCGGGAGGATGGGGTAAGAGCGGACGTGCACGATATGGAAGAGATGCGGTTGAGGGCAGCGTTGATGGTGGAGGAAGGGGAGACTCTTTCTTGAAAAAGGAGGCCATCTCCTTCGCTCTAGAATGAAAAGTCTCATCCTGACATCAGATGTGCTGGAGACTGTGGAACTGAGAGAAATGCATCGCGATTTTACAGATAACAGGATTCGAATAGTTATAATCCTGGCAGCTTTGAGAGTCCGTGGGTTTGCAGTAGACATCAGTGGATAAGCTGTCTCCTGAGACAGAGTCAGTAAAAACAAGGAAAGTACTGAAAAGTTGCGCCTCAATTTTGAGACTGCGCCCTCTAGTGCTGGATGCGCTCACCAGAGGAAACATCCCCTCCACATCAACCCGATCTCGTCCATTCAACACTCGGTAGGTTTCAATGAGATCGCCCCGCGTTCTTCTGAATTCCAGTCAGTACAGGCGCAATGCTGCCAAATGCTTCTCGTATGTTAACCCGTTAATTCCCGGAATCATCCTGGTGAAATTCCTCTGAACTCTCTCCGAGGACAACACTTCCTTTCTGAGATACGGGGCACAAAAATGTTGACGATACTCCAAGTACAGCATGAATAGAGACTGATAAAGGCTCAACGCTCTCCCTTTGCTTCTGTATTCAGAGGGAATACGAGTTCATATCTCCCAGATAGTGGTTCCAGTGTCAGGCAGTTATGTTGCATTTTAATACTGGAATAATGCAGAAGATTTGGATGGTAATTAGAACACCATAACAAGATGCTGCCTGGATAAAATAAGACTGGACATTCCAGGGGAATTTGCTCTGTTCGGGAGAGGCTGTGGGAAGCCCTACAGAAGTTTATAGGTACCTGAGAAGCACAGACACACTGGCCGCCCGGTATTGTGTTTCGAAGTAGGAAATGTCTACTCGCAGACGAAACGCACTTCAGCAGAAACGGGGAACAGTACTTCACGGGTCCTTTTTGCGATGTTTGTGTATTTTGTAATTTAGTGCATTTTTCTCTCTTTTCATGACACTGCTGCTGTAATACAAACATCTTATATTAGACTGTAATGTTAAACTTGCCTCTGAATGTTTAAAGTAGATGTGTGTTGCAACTTTTGTTTTTTTTTTTTGGACTCATAGTGATGGTGTCTGGGAGGAATTCCGGGGGTGGTGTTGGAGGCAGATGTGATAAAGGCTTTTAGATACCACGTGAATGGTTGGAGAATGGAGGGATGTGGACCTTGTGTAGGCAGAGGGGACTGGTTTACTGAGACATAAAGTGACCGGTTCAATTGGTTCAGAACAACACAGTGAGCAGAAGCGCCTGTTCCCCTACTGTCATTGTTTTATGTCGGTGAGACCACGGCTGCAGAACTGTGCAACTCTGGCCGGCCGCCTCGGAAAGGACGTGATTAATCTGGAATTCGCAGTGAAGATTCACGACTTTTGTTGCCGGCCGTGGAGAACGGGTGTCAAAAGGAGACTCGATTGTGACTGTGCACTGACCCCAAAACTGAGCGTGATGCACCACCGATTCTCCCCTCCGTCACCACAGGCCCCATTGTCACGATGTAATTGTCGGGTTACGTAAAGAGTGACAAATTGACAAATGACACAAATTGTTCAATGAAGAATAGTCACAAACGCTCTCTTTTCATAGGAACTACAGCTTCAGTCAGCTTCAGCTGCCGAACATACGGGGCCGCGGAGCCTACTGGGTGTTGAAGTCCTAATGTCTCAGCTTCTCACTCGCTCCCTGCGTCAACACTATTCCTCAGCCATCACAAACATCTGTTGGAACAGATTCACCGTGATGTCGGAGGAGAACCACGCCTGTCGTTCTGGACGCAGAGGCCGGCAACTACCGACAGCAGGAATTAGGGCAATTAATGCCTCACATTCACCACCCCACTCTGAATAAATTCCTCCTCATCTCTGTTCTGAGGGAAATTTGGAACAAGTGGTGTACCGCAGGGTCGGATGCTGGGACATTGGTTATTTGTATATTTCTCAGTGTGAGTTTGTGAGGCCTCCGTCGGAGAGGGTCGACCATGGATGTTGCGTCCGAACTGTCCAGATATGCACCACAGAAGCCTCAGATAAATACTCCGGAAATGGTTTGACCAGAGTGTTATAAATTACAATATAACCTCCTGGATTTTGAACTCAGCGCTTCACGAATAAAAGCCGGTATTCTATAAGCCTCCTTCACCACCTAATCGACCTGTTTCGCCACATCCAACGAGCTGTGAACTTGCATCCCAAGAACTGTCTCTCTGCAACACTGTTCGGCATCTCGCCGTTGGCAGTGAACAAAATTTCTACACCACATTACAGGCCTTTCGGCCCTCAATGATGTGCTGACCATGTCACATACTCTAGAAACTGTCAAGAACTTCCCTACCGCATAGCCCTCTATTTTTCTAAGCTCCATGTACCTAACTAAGAGTCTCTTAAAAGGCCCTGTTCTATCCAACTCTGCCACCTTCGCCATGCATTCCATGCACCACCACTTTCTGTGTGAAACACTTACCTCTGAAACCCCCTCTGTACCTACTTCCAAGCATCTTAAAACTGTGCCCCCATGTGTTAGCCATTTCATCCCTGGGAAATAGCCTCTGGCAATCCACACGATCAGTGCCTCTTATCATTTTATACACGTGTATCAGGTCATCCCTCACCCTCCGGCACTCCAAGGAGTAAAGGCCAAGTTCACTCTGCCTGTTTTCATAAGGCATGCTCTTCAATCCAGGCAACACCCTTGTAAATCTCCTCTGCACTCGCTGTATAGTATCCACATCCTTCCCGTAGTGAGGTAACCAGAATTGGACACAGTACTCCAGGTGTGGTCTAACTAAGGCGTTGTTCCTCTGTAACATCACCTCACAGCTCTTGAAATCAATCCCACAGTTGATGAAGCCCAGTACGCCATACGGCTTCTTAACAACACTCTCAACCGACGCAGCAGCTTCGAGTGTCCTGTGGACACAGACGCCACTATCTGGCTGATCTGGGTCATCGGACAGGGGTTATCGGACTTGAATTATGATTTGTTCAGTGTTGCCACCTCCCCTGAACCCCGACTCGCTGCCTGTCCCAACCCCGGGAGGGTGGGAGTTTATCTCAGTTACGAGTCCGGGACAGATTCATTTTACAACGCGGAGACCAACTCCCATCTCCGCAACTTCACTCAGAATAAATTCACGAAAAAACGTTAAACTGTCTTCTGGATTTGCGATGAAAACAAGTGTCTAAGAATCTGCTCCAGTTCCGCTCCGGTTCTGTAAACAGGCTGGGTCTTGGGACCAATGTCAGGAGTAATGTCCCTGTAAATATAAATGTGCGGAGAGTGAAATAAACACGAGATGAGAATTATCGATCTATTAATGTTAACTCGCTCACCACGTCCATCAACAGAACAGAAACACGGCGGATTCGGTCCTGAGCTGCCCCGGGTCCTAAAGTCCACCCGCACTGAGTCAGTTTAACGGGGACAAGCCGGGGCGGTGCTGACTGGAAAAGGGAGGTCAAGTTGAATCTTGGAAAGACCGTAAGACATAAGAGCAGAATGTGGCCATTCCGCCCATCGATTCTGCTCCGCCATTCTATCATTGCAGATCCCGGATCCCACTCAACCCCATACACCTGCCTTCTCGCCATGTCCTTTGATGGCCTGATCGATCAGGAAATGACCATCTTCTGCCATAAATATACCCACAGACAGCTTCCACCGCAGCCCGTGGCAGTGTATTCGACCGGTTCACTACTCTCTGGCTAAAAATATTCCTGCTTACCTCTGTTCAAAAACATCTCCCCTCAATGTTGAGGCTGTGCTGTCTACTCTGGATACCCCATCATATGAAACACATGCACCCTGTCTCGTCCCTTCAACACTCGGTAGGTTTCGATGAGATCCTGCTTCCTTTCTGAGGTATGGGACCAAAAACATTGACAAAACTCCAAGTACGGCCTAACCTGTGTATTATAAAGGATCAGGATTATATACTTAATTAAATATTCCATTCCTCTTCAGAAAAGCCAACAATGTATTTTCTTTCTTTAAGACTTAACCTGTGAAATACCTTTCTGGGTCTCTTGCACGAGTCCCCCCACAGCTCTGATATTTGAATTTTCTCCCCATTTAAACACTAGTCTGCACTATTATTCCTTTGACCAAAATGTATTATCATACATTTCCCAACACCGTATTCAATCTGCCACTTTTTTAACCAATCCTTCTGTTGTCTAAGTCCTGTTGCAATCACATTGTTTCCTCAGCACTACTTTCCCCTCCACCTATCATTGTATCATCCGCAAACTTTGCCACAAAGTCATCAATTCCATTATCTGAATCGTTGATACACAATGTGAAGAGTAGCAGTCCCAATACTGACCCCTGAGGAACACTAGTCACTGGCAGCCAGCCTGAAAAGGCCCATTTTATTCCCACCTGATGCCTCCTGCCTGTCAGACATTCCTCTGTCCATGCCAGTATCTTTCCTGTAACAACATGGGATTTTATCTTTCTCGGCAACCTCATGTGTGGTACCTTATCAAAGGCCTTCTGAAAATCGAAGTAAATGATATCAACTGCCTCTCATTTGTCCATCCTCCTTTTCACTTCTTCACTGACCTCTAACAGGTTTGTCAGGCACGATTTCCTTTTACAGAAACCATGCTGACATTGACTTGTTTTATCATCAGTCTCCAAGTACCTCGGAAACTCACCCTCGTTAAATGATTACAATACTTTCCCAACCACGGAACTCAGGCTGACTGGCCTAGAAATTCCTTTCTTTTGCCTTCCTCCCTTCGTAAAGAGTGCAATTTTCTACTTTCCGATCCGACGGGACCATGCCAGAATCAAGTGATCCTTGAAAGACCGTGACCAATGCATCTGTATCTCTTCAACAGCTTTTCTCAGGACTCTGGGTTGTCGTCCATCTGTTCCAGGTGACTTGTCTACCTACAGACCTTTGAGTTAGTCACACGCTTTTTCCTTTGTAATAGAAAAGGCACTCGCTCCTTCTGTGTCTTCCACAGTGAAGAATGATGCAAAGTATTCACTAAGTTTCTCTGCCATTTTTTGTCCTCCATTACTACCTCACCAGCATCATTTTCCAGTGCTCCAATATCAGCTCTCATCTCCCTTTCGCTCCTTATGTAGCTAAAATATAATATCCTGTTTTATATTATTGGCGAGTTTGCTCTCGTGTTTCTCCTTTACCATTCTTATGGCTTCTTAGTTGCCTTTTGTTGAACTTTAAAAGCATCCCGATGATCCAACATCCCGCTCAATTTTGCTACTTACATGCCATTTCCTCAGCTTTTACACAGGCCTTTTGATTAATTTTTGGAAGTTCGACTGTAAAGTTTTATGAGATTATTTTATTTAGATTTCTTGTGCAAGTTATACGCAAGTTTCTGAGATACAAGAAAGCACAAGGCAGTATTTATCAATTCTTATTATAATTAAGAATATTTGCTATGAGATAGGTGCCGGGGTGGGTAAATTACTATTTACAGATGATGGAGGTTTATGAATTTGAGATAGAAATGTCAATTTAACTGTATATAGGATGCCATTAGCAATTAATCAGTTGGCAAATAGATGGGACTTAAGCTTTCAGCGGCAAAAAAACACAAGTCAAATGTTTTATAAACAGGATTAATAGACCTGCGCTTGATTTGAAATCATCTGATCAAACTCTTGAAGACGTGTAAGTGGTGAGATTTCCAGACAGGTGGATGCACAATGAGCTGACAGGGAAGCACCGTATCAGTAAAATAATTGATAAATGTAAAGGAGCAATAAATATTCTCGGTGTCTCTGTGGATATTCTTCGGGTGCGACATGAAAATCTCTGCTGACCATTTACATTTGTTTCATTAGATCTTGTCTTGATTCTGTGGCTGATGGATCAGCTTCATCTCCAACTTTCAAATGTTTGGCTGTGAGACAAGATTCTGTTATGGTGCAGTAAAGTTGTCTGCTGTTTCAGGTTTACTGATTGATTTTTCGGAGGTTGAATTTAATGTTAATGTACTGGTTTAATTTGAAGGAGCAAAGAAATGATCATCCTGTTAGGGGTGTGTCGGAGGACTGTTGGGAACATCACAAGAAGAGTGTTATAGTTTAGGGTGCTTGGGTTCTTATTACGCTGGGAATGTGGGTTCGTTGAATTATGCAATCTGTCCCACTGTGGCATTCCCGGCAACCCCAACTTGTTTTTGTAAATGCCTTTAATGATTTTGGGATACACGGTTTAATAAAGTCTCGGGACTTGTTACGCCTTGAAATCTGTTTGTTCATTGGTACATTAAGGAAATTTATTGTGATGTGTTAATACAGAAGGATCAAAATATAATTTAACTGGGGTTGTTAGTGTGGCTGTTTTTGTGCCCACATTATAGGTAACGATAAAGAAACGACATTGACCGATTTCTGGAGAACAACATTCTCGATACACTTTCAGATGAAGCACGTGACCCCATCGTGAACTTGGTCACATCCTCATCATGGAAGACAATCCAATTGATGTCATCCAAGCGGTCCTGCAGCATGAAGACCGATTGGTCGGACCAACAGTGGACGGATCACCTATGGCCGCTTCTTGTTTCAGTTTTTGCCTGTACATCGGCAGAAGCCGGATCAGAGAGTGATCTGATTGTTGAAGTGTGGTCGGAGGAGCACTTTGTAAGCGTTATGGAAAGGTCGAGTGTGCCAGATCCCCGAGCGCTCACCTGGATGTGCTGACAACACTTCGGAGAGGCTTCAGTCAGCGATGCTGGATTAAAGTCAGGGCGACAATGAAGGCAGCCTCTGGGTGGGCAGTCTTCAGCGTGTTGAGGGTTTCGTACAGTTCCTTGAGAGCCAGGTCAGGATCAGCCTGGGGCAGAATGTACACTGCTGTGATGATAACACCATGAACTCCCTGGGCAGCCAGCAGGGTCTAAACAGCTGCTCCACATCTGGGCAACAAAGGATTGGAGCACATGCATATTCTGGGGGTTGCACCAAGCATTGTTGTTGACCATGAAGCATACCCCACCTCCTTTACTCCTGTTTCCACCTGTCCACAGGGAACAGGGAGAACCCAAAGGGTTCGATGGCGTGGTCCGGTGTCTCCTCCGTCAACCAGGTCTCCGCAAAGCACAAAACATTACGTTCTTTTGTTTCCCGCTGGTGAGAGATTTCACTTATCAGTTCACACAGCTTGTTGTCCACGGACTGGGTTCTCATCATGCTGTGAATATGGGTTCGCTGGATTATGCAATATGTCCCACTGAAGCGTTCTTGGTAACCCCACATTGTTTTTCTCAATCCCTTTAGTTGATTTTAGCATACACAATTTAATGAGGTCTCAGGATTCTGTTATGCTTGACAATCTTGATTCGTCAGTATATTGTGGAAAATTATAATGATGTGTTAAACATTGCTGCAGAAGAATCAAAAGATAACTTAACCGGGATGACAGTGTGGCTGTTTTTTGTTCATGAATTACAAGTAACGATAAAGAAACGATTTACCAACCATTTATCAGTATATACAGTAGAATTTGTTTCCATCATTTTAGGCTTACGGTGGGTGGTG